>NC_071467.1:32036687-32355149 GCF_028500815.1 Rissa tridactyla | reverse complement strand
CACAAAAAGGAAGCAACAACACACTGACTTCGCACTACCAGTCCCTTCTCTTCCTCTCTATTTCAGTACTTTCCAAGTTTACACCTCCACCAGCTGCTTTACTCCCTTTTGCAACTCCCTCCAAAATAGCTTTGCAGTGCAAGAATGAAGACCCACATGTGATGTTTGCTGCGTGGAACATGTGGAAATAGTCCAACACAGAAGAAATTGTGCCATTACAACTGAGAGGTCCCTAAGCTAAAACAAGAAAAGTGAAGCCACAATGAAACAGCCACACAAGAGTTTAAGAATAAAAACACACCTGCATATTCAGTGTTTGTTCAAGTAAGTATCAGGCCCATCGATTCTCATTTCCACGAAAGAACTTGGGCATGGAAAACTTTCTAAAGTTCAAACTTGAGCAGTCTTAAAAGCAGACACCACCTGAGTAGTCACATAACCCTGGGACCTGAATTCACTGGTTGAATCCCAGATGAACTTGGTCCTCATGAAAGCAAAAAACTCAAAGATTTTTAATCTCCTGTTTAAGTGCAACTAAGATCTTGAATGGCAGTAATTCTTCACGTTTTGTTTTGGTTTTTTAAACCCAGCTGCTCCTGAATTTGTAACCATGCCCTGAATTTCCATGGCCATGATTCTCCCCGAGAAGCACACCAACAGTGTGGGCTCCTCTGGCCCTGTTACATTCCCTCCCAGTGGCCCAGTTTCTGATACAGCGTACTCAACACCCACCTAGCCACTAACTTGATTAATTAGGACACTCTTCTTTTGAGGTATTACATTCCTAAAGCTAGAAGAGAGCTATGAGTCTGCGCTTGTCCTTGTCGAATGCAATAGTCTAAGACTAGCAGGGGAAAACCATAGCCTTAAGGAAGAAAAGTGAACCCTGTTAAGTGAGCAGCCAAGCATCCAAAAGGTACAGAGACATCTTCCAGGCTCCCTTTGTCTTACTGGTGCTAAAGGGGAGACGGTTTAGACAGGCTGCTATTCTTATACTTGAGCGAACCAAGCTCACTTCAGAGCCTGAGTTCTGACAGCATCCTGTGCTGCTGCCCATCTCCTCCCCACGCTCCTCCTGCCCCTGGGGCTACAGCTCCTCGTTAATACTCTAGGAGCCGGATCCCTACCTCTTTATAGAGATCCTACTGCTGTCTTTAGCTACTTAGTGAGAGGGCAGAAAAGATGAAGCCAGACTCAGAGGCGGGTATAGACAGGCTGAGAGGCAACGGACCTAAGTTGCTACACAGGAATTTTAGCTACTGAAAACTTAACATTGAGTATTTGCTTAGACTAGGCAGATAAAAGGCAATGCAGACAAGGTAACTAAAATACTCAGTGTCTTGGAACTGCTAAAGTAATCAACTCAAAGATATGGGCTGTTTCACTGGACAAACTATGAACAGAGAATGCATAAACTATTTTACATTTAGACTCTAGTGATTTGATTAGAGTCACAACGCTAAACAACCATTGGAATAGAGACAAAAAAGGGAAAATTTCTACTCTGTCAAAGCAAAACACTGTACAGACAAAGAGAAGGAGGAATTCTGCATGCCATTGACCTCAAAACCATATTCTGTCTTTTTACAAAAAAAACTTGCAGAATCACTTTAACAGATGTCTGTCTTAGAAGGAAGAGAGACTAATTGATTATTATGTACTCTAAAGATTTCATGTTCTGTGATAGTTACCAGGTGAACATGAAGAAACATCTTCCCTGACATTAAAAGCGCTTCAGTTTTACATTAACTAACACTGGAGGAAAAAAAAAAAAAGAAATTACCTTTTACAGACAAAACTTATTTAAAGATTTTAATGGAGACAGTCTGACTACATGCTTAGTTTCATAAACAGTTCTTGCGCCCACCTTACCTAAAGGAATGTGAAAATGCCTGTAGTCTGCACAATGCCAGAGTAAGCATTAAAGAGAGAAAGGAAGTTCTGATAAATCTGAAGAAAAATATGTAAATGTGTAGCTGCACCTAAAAGGTGTTTTCTCACCAGACTTCAAAAAGCAAGAAAGAGGTTAATGGCAGCACTTTAAAACAGAGGGCTGATTTTATTACACTGCAGCAGTATTCTGTTATAATGTGTGATTTTTTTATGTGTCCAACAATTGAAAAATAAGTTTGATCCACTATTCACAACAAGTTACAAGCAGAGACGAGTGGTTGCATATATTCCAGTAGTAAAAATTATACAATAAAACAAAGAATTGTAAGCTAAGCAGATGATTGGATTGCATCCAGGAAGAGTTCTGCATGCAGCTCACAATAGTGCTAAAAATGATCACCAAACTTACCTAATTTGCATGAAGGGCTGTGTCATTAGACACAAAATCAAAATATGTTGTATGCCAATATTTAAGAATTTAAAAGTGCCAATAGTTTATTTGAAAGGTAATAAAATCAAGCCACTGCTATGACGTAGAACAGCTTACAAAGAAATAAAACACACCTGAAGGGAATCCACACACAAGACCAAAAAAAAAAAAAAAAAACCAACAAAAAAGCCAACGACCCAAACCACAAACAGCTAAAGACATCAGTAGTTTAAATGTAGTGTTCCACAAGCTGAGAAAGTCAGAGAACAGAAATGACAGCGCTATGTGCATCACACAGAGGCAGAGACACTGCCACCTGCAATCCTAGCAAAAAAGTAAGAGTAGCGGTGAAGGTAATAGCATACATTGCTTCTCTTGTATATATAAAATACACACCACAGAACTCTTCTGCATCAGTGAGGACATACAAGCAGATTTTGCTGCAAGTTGCTCAGCTCACCTAAAACACATGCTAAGGGTTCTTGATAGATTAACTTTTAGAAATGCTAGGTACGTTAACAGCATAAATTCATTTCAGTCATCACCTGCTTAAATCAAAAACGCAACTACTTGTGAAAAGCGAAAGAAACCTACCTGACATCTTCAAACTTCTTGGTTATGACTGAACCAACAGTTGAAAAAGCAGCAGAAGCCTTCTGACCAGCCTGAGAAAGGGTTTCTGATGTTTTCTTGTATCTGTGTTCAAGCAAAATTAACTCTGTAGTTATTTTAATAGAACACATAAGAAACATTTTAGTATACGTAAATTTGTATGAGACCCAGAGGTATACTTAAACTTTGGGGTCAAACGGACAAGCTACTTAAGAGATTATTTTGAGCCGTTGCAGTCCCTTCTGGCTACAGCATCCCTGCCACCTCAGACTTCAGATGAGGTTCACCAACATACACGTACTACCCCACCCCCAGAACAGATGTTCTCTGCTATTGTAAGACTTAAAAAAAACAAAACCCAAAACAACTCAACAAAAAAACACCATGCACACAAACTTAAAAAGAACAGAGGCCTAATTTTTTGTGCCAAGTGTCTAAAATCTTACACCGAATGGTTTTGTCAATAAACTTCAACATAAGTAGTTTGAGGTACATCCTCTTACATTATGCATAGTCATTAATTGCAGAACGCATTTCACTCTAGACCTTAAGCTAACAGTTGTATTTGGCAAGAACATTAACTGTGACTTTGCCCTCTTCCTGCATAAGCTCAGTTTACAACAATTTTTCAGGCTGGAAAAGAAGGGCACTCTGTTGGACTCAGGGCACCTCTGTATCTCAGTAATGGTATCTCAGATCTGTCAGGCAAAAAGTGTATCAGAATTGCCCATATTATGGTTAATCGTTCTTATTTTGCATGAGATGGTATGGTTAATAGTGGCCTTCTTGAAAGAAATCTATGTTGATTTATCCAGAAAAGTTTTAGTGCAACTTAACTCCGTGTTATCTACACTCAACTCATTGCACAAGAACAAAGGGTTTAGACATGACAAGAACTACATAGTTTTCACCTCAACAGCTGAGACAATCATTGTGAACTGATACATACGCTGTGGTTGATGTAACATCTTGCCAGCTTTTGGTAATGTTCTGCCTTAGTTCCTGTAATGAGTTAATTCCCAGCTTTCTCTTGATTTCTGCTAGATGCTTCTCTTTGGCAGCTAGCACTTGTGAGAGTGTCTGGATTTCCTCTTCCACCTGTGGCAGTGGAGTTGATGAGAGGCAAGTTAACAAGCGATATACCCAGCCATTTAACTATGTATTTATTAGAACAACTGCTAGACATTAGTAATGGGAGGGCTAACGCATTTTTAACATTACCTCACATTTCTAAATACTAAAAGGAAAATCCAACAGAGTCTACATTAAGAGCTAGGGAGAAAGTAATCTACCTGCAGCTATCTCTGTTACTGGAACATGCACAAGGAAGTTGGTAACTAAAAGACTGTATAGTTAGAAATCATTACCTTTAGACAACATTAGCCTATGTGAAGCTTGAAGATTAGTCAAACCTGGGACAATTGCCAAGCCTTCTTCCACGTCAGAAGAGACACCAATGTATAACCAGTATCAGGAAACTTAGAGCCTGTCTGATCTGCACACAAGTTCTGCCTCCTTGCTTAAACAGAGAAGTTCTTTTGTGGCTTAAGACAGCAACTGCAGGCTGGATCCAGCCACAGGAGCGCCTTCCCCAGAGCAGGGGCAGAATGGTGGCAGACTGAGTAGTTTAAAACAAAACAATGTCAAAAACAAAAAACCCAAAAAACCACAAGAAAACAAAAACACAGCACCTGCTCAGCAACTAGAAAACTGTATTGTTTGTACACTTCCTTCTTTACACAGATGGTCACTTAAGCCTCTCACAGAAAGATGACCAGATCACGATCAGAGATGTCAAATCCATTTTACAGTGCCATTCTGTGGGTTATATAGATGTGACAGAGGTACTAAGGTAATAGGTACAAAGGCAAAGGCATACATCCAACCCTACTTCCTCATCCAGACTGCACTTACTTTAAAGTATCAATCTGCCTGCTCATTTAAGCTCCTTTAAGGAAATAACAATATCTTCAATGCATCTTGGTTTTGGATACCTGTCCGAAGTCCAGCGTGACGTATCCTAGCAGGACCAGATCTCCCTCACCATCTTCAGCTGATTGGTTTGGCATGAAATAATACTCAGGACTACCAAACCCCAGACTGTATTAAATGTGCTTATTTCACAGCTATCCTTCATTTGCCAACCTTGGGCTTAAGTTAGGGTCTTCTATTAGGGTCCTAAAGTCACATAAAGCTAAAAAAGAAGAAAGACTGGCAACTCAATATAGCTTGGCTTTGACAACTTTTGAAATGCATGTATCAGGTTTGAATATTTAACTGTCCTTCAAAAAGTGCAACTTCAACTCGCTCTTAAAAAAAAAATCTGCTATGTGAACTATGGGTGAGAATATTTACATGGTTAGATGTTAGCGAAAAAATGGATATTACTACAAAGCATCCTTCATGGAAACAACACCTTTAGTCACTGCAAACCAGTTGAGACAATACTTGGTTTTGGCTTTCAATCATGTTCTCATTGATAGCTTATTTACCCCCTTCTCACTTGAGGAAAACAAAAGGGCTAGACATTTATGCATCTTTGTTTAAGATCGGTACACTCAGCACTTCTAGCGTAATTCCTCATAGCTAGAACTGGCTGTTCTTTTCTCCTTGACACCCTCCCTTTTCCTCCCCGCAATACACAGGGGTGCCATACCCAGCTTTAGACACTCACAGAATAAATATGCAAAGCATTAACTGTATGTTCAAAGACAGCATTATCCCAGATTTTCATTCTCAAGAGCAGTTTAAGAGCTATTTGCAAGAAATTTACCTTAGCAAGCTCTTTTCTTAGCTCATCCTGTTCTTCTTCTGAGAGTGTTTCTGCCATACCAACTGTAGCAGCAGCATCCTCTCCAACCTCAGGTATAGAGTCACTTCTTAGCAGCCCTGGAGAAGAATAAACCATTAAAAGTCAGATCACATCTCTGCCAGATAGCAGCTAACGTTAATATACAGCCCTTTTTGTGCCACTGCACAAAGAAAACTGATGAGAGGACACCAAAGTCACGCTCCCAGAGTGCTACGGTGTACAGGAAACCAGAGGCATTTTACTGGCTATTTTGTTCTACCAAGTTGTATTAAAGCTCAATATAATTGCAACTGCTGCTATAATTGGAGGCTGGAAACATGTTGAGAACAATGGATCCCACTACTCTAATGGAAAACAAGGCGCAGAACGCTATGTCCCAACCAGTGACTCCAACACAACCTCTGCCCCTCTGCCCAGGAGTCGATGCACTCTCTGCTCTCTCTCGTTCATGTGGCACAGAAACTCTGGAAGCACTGGAGGTGCTCAAGACCAATGCAGAGGCCGCCCTCCCTCACTGCTCTCTGGATCAGATTTTAAAAAAACGCCCATTCTCGGCATACTGGTAACGGTCATCGCGACGAGCAAGTTCAGCAACAGCAGAGAAAAGGGCTGCACTGCAAGTACGAACTCTTCCCCCATACCCTACCCAACTTCTCTGTCCCTAATAACTGGTACCACTGTGGCTAGAAAGTCGCAGATATCATGGAACTAGAAGTAAGCTGCTTTTTTGCACCTGGATAAGAAGCACAGAGAAGGAACTGGGGAACAAAAGGCCGTAATTTCAGACAAAGTGGTGGCACGCTGAGAAGGGACTGATGAGGATGCCCATCCACTCACAATGATACCTCTTCTTCCAAATCCAGAAACCAAAACTCTGCAAAAATCCTCTGTATGAATACCAAACATCCCTATGGTCTTCCTCAACTTTCACCTTCACAGCTTCAGGGAAAGGAAGGAGATTATTATTTGTATTACTAAGATACACTCACTTTAAGATTCCCTTATTCTTAGTCCTTAGTGCTTACGGTAAGATCACTTTAAACACCTTTTTACATGACAAACGTATTTTCCAGCAAAAGATTTCCCATTTTGAATCTCTGTAGCTGACACTTAAACATACAGTTTGCCAGAATTAAGGAATCCTGTTCTAATTTGCAAAGAGAGCAGTTTGCAGAAATACTGCATGCTGGAATGGTTGTGGATTCCCAGAACTAATTCTCTATTCAAGAGGTAAAATAGTTTTATAGATAGTAAAAAAATAAATAAGAATCTTAAAAGAGAAGAGAAAACCCCATAAGGATTGATGGTTTGTAAGGAGAGAGGGTGAGAGTGTGCATACATATGTATATAAATATATAATTCAGATAAGTTGAGAACATATTAAGTAATGTTGCCTTACTAATCACTATAGTAATTAACCAGATAAGATTCCATCCTCATTTCAGCAGCTTCTGATGCCCCTGCACAATACCATTTGGTCTGGGAATCCAAAAACTCATTAATGTGCAATGAGACCACCACTATGATTTTGTTGTGAGACGCGATATCAAATAGCTACATCGCAATCAACAGAAAAGTCAGGGAAAAAAAGATTCTGCGAGTCTGTAATTAGCTGTTAAGTATTCTATGAAACGTACTCCTAGGAGCTGTCAAGCATAAGAAAAGAAGAGGCCTTGTCCTTGATCAAGTGACTGAACTCAGGAAAGCTCAATTCTACAAATTCTTTCCAAAACAGTGTATTTTCTGCCTGTATTTGTGCCCAGAATGCCTGTAGTTGTGTCCTCTAGAAGCACACTGCTACACGGGCAGAACATTTGTAAATGGTAAGTTACCACAGAGTACGCTGAGAAGAAAGCATACAGAAAGCAACTGAAAACCCATTCTGCATTTATTTGTGAAAGCTATATCACGTTTTCCCAGAGATTTACATCTCTCTGCTACACAAACATAATGTAGTTCCTACAGGTTTCCCAATAAACTATTTTCTATCAGGAATGTAGGGCAGAAAAAAAAGTTCGAGTCTAATGCCCAAGCCAAAGCACAGCACTACAGCACCAGGAGAAAAAAAAAGGAAGAAAAAAAAAAAAGAAAAAAAACAAACCAAAAAAGGATTACAGCTCATGTCTCACAATCAGATAATTTAATTTTTGGTTTATACATCAACCTATTTCCTTAACATCAGACGGTTAAGAATGCAATATCTTTTTGTCAAATTGCTACTTATGCTATTAATTACATATGCCTATACTGAAGGAAAACTAATAATTTGAACTGCATTTTCTCCTGACACTCTACAACCCCCAGTACGTTAACCTCCAGCTCCTGACCTTGTTCTCCATCTGCAGCCCCTTCAGGGACTACAGAGTTTGCAGTTGCTAAAGCGAGTTCAGAAAGTTTGCAAGTACCAAAGACCACGCTGACTCCAAGAGCATTAGCACATCCAGCTGAAAGTCTGCTCAATCTGGTTATGAAGAGTCATCTGGATTATCTCACCAAAAATAGATCGAGTGAATCCAGCAGCAGGGAAACATGCTGGATTGTCTCCCGCAGCGATTGCTTCCATTTTGGGAATGTACCTTCTCTTTGGAAAACTGGTGTTTCAAGGGAGTTTGTGCTGCTTGTTGGCTACATCGAACTTAAGACACAATGCTAATAAGCAAGGGAATGATCTCTCCTCCCCTTCCCATTTCTAGATCTCTCAGGAAGACAGGCAATCACTGCTACTCAGAGTCCTCCGTACCTCACCCTGTCTGTCTAATCATGCCTTCTCCTCACCTTCTGCTCCCCTCCCATTAATTACTTTTTCTTTAGCTCCATATGAAGTACGCAAACACCTTCCCATTGTTCTCTATTCTGGCACCTCCCCTCCCTTGTTTCTGTTCACCTTTCTGATCACTTTTTTCCCATTCCTCAGTTCACTTCAATACTTCCAGGACACGGGATTCATCTGTGCTACATGAAGGCTGTGCTAGGCAGCCTGACCAAGAAGCAAATGTCTGCACAGATAACAACCCACAACAGTGTGGCTATAAGCCAAATATACCCCATAAGCTAGCGCTGACAGACAGTAAGATCCTGGCTTTGAGCAAACTTCGTAAGGAAAGGTGCACAGCCCACCTTAGAAATTTTTGCAGTGTGTGGGACAAGAAACCAGGGACATAGCAATCATCCAACAAATGGAAATACTTCGGCTCAATCTGTTATTAAGAGAGCATTTCTCACTTGTGGTCTTCTCTGTTTACCAGCAGAACCATTGTTATTGGCTTCCAACTTTTTACCTTTCATTACGTTAGGCCTCTTTATAGAGTTGCAACTCTTCATAGAGTTGCAAAGGTCTTAAAATTCAGTCGCTTGGTACTCTGATTGCTATAACCAAGTTTAGCTGAGCATTTTATGTCTCTCAAAGTCTTAAAAATTCTGTTTGGGGAAAAAAAAATGGGAAGACTTATCTAGTATTGGAAAAACTTACTTAGTTTTAAGGTCAGTTTTTAGATGTCTGTATTTCTAAGATTAACATATTATCCCACCAGTTTATTAGATCTACTTAAATGAACCAAATAAAGACATGAAGAAGTTAGTTGATTAGGATTCCACAGATCACATTCAGGGGAATGGCACTCAAGTCTCTATTATTCTGCCAGGGAAGGCAAAGCGTTAGAGTCATTCAACTAACACACAGGTTTTCTGGTTTGAGGTTTGCTTTGGTTGGTTTCCACCCAAGTTCGTGCTCTATTTTGACCAGAAGCTCCTACCTCTTTCTGGCCTGAATTCAGATATCAGCAGTAAACATTATCAGTTTAAGGAAGTACCAGTCATTTCAGCTGAGGAGCCTTTGGGGTGGGGAAGGGTTAGCCCTCACAAAGCTTTATCTTTAGACGGACATGCTCTGTGTTAGACACTCCGAATGAGCATTTTGGCTATCACTATACAGTTGGGAAAGCTAAAGAAAGCAGGCAGTTGTTAAGAGTTCAAGAGAACAAGCTGTTATAAGATCATAAAATCACTCCAACATTTGACTAATGTACAGTGCTACAAAAGATATTTATTTTGCAATATATAAGAAAGATCAAATTTAAGTGCTTCCCATTTATCTCAGTGAAAATGCCAAAGTGAGACATATTTCTTCAACTTGGGGGAGAAAGTTCTTGGGCTTCTCCCAAACACTAATCATATATTCATTCAAAGTGAATGAAAAAGGGGAAAAAGCAGCACAACAAAAGTTGGTGCTTATGGTGATGCATCACCACCACATACAAAGGACTGCTCCCCTGCCTTCAGGAGAGGTGGGAGATGCAGTAATTGCAGAAGTGAAAGCTGACTGCGGCTCCCCAGAGGCCCCGAGCTCATCGAGTTCACAGAGGGGTTTGTTTTAGTTCACACAGAGGTTCCCCAGGGGACACACATTTCTTTAAAATTTTAAAGAACAAGTCCATCAAAAAAAACCCAACTCGCCACCTTTGTAGCTTTGCTTTGTCACACCTGATGTAGGGGCTAAGCTTTCTATATTTTTAATTACTCTGGAAGATCACGTCTGGCAGCATGGAATGGAAAGGAAAGGTGGTAAAACCAGAGCAGGATGTGTTGGGAGGCACAGCTGTAGGTGTTCTCTACAACAGGTTACCAGCTAGAAACAAGCAGGGTTAAGCAGCAGACGGATGCTGCTGCAGCACAGCACAGCAACAGCCACTTCAGGGGAGCACAGGTACAGTTAGTGTCTGCAGGCATAAGATCCACAGCACTTTAATTGCTAGGTGGAACAGAGTAAAGGTTTTAGAGAGCATTTTCGTTAATCGGTGATATTTTCAGTACTAAGGCAAAAGCACACGTCAGACTATCCAGAGGTCTGAAATCATACTAAGCATGCAATTCCTACCTCCCCCCTCAAAAAGCTAATAGTCAAACTAGGCCAATTACTTCAGTCTTGTAGAAGTTGCCCTTTTGTTAATAATTTTTTTTTTGCTCACTTCATTTTCCCTCAAACCGCCTTTCTACTGAATTAAGAAATAACAAATAGGGTAAAGCTGGTAAATGCATACCACATGAGGTATTACCTACATGACACACCAAAGCTAATAAACTACCGGAGTTAACAGCAAGTCTACTTTTACCTTCATTTACACCTGTGTTTCAGCCAAATTGTAAAACTCTTAATTTGAGAAGTTCCTTTTTACAGATATTAATCACTAAGCTTTCCATGTAAAGGTTTTGAAAAAGAAAGAGAAAGAAGTTACCAGACTTCACCAGTGTAGGTGATCCAGGAGGAGAAAGGTTTATGCTAGGCGACAGGTAAAGATAGTTTCTGTTCACTCCGGCATTGAAATCGAAGGGCGATTTATAATCCTCATACAGATCCATGCCAGAAAATTCAGAGCGCACAGGCGTCCTCGTCTTCCACCAAAGCATTCATCTTCACTTGCTGGGACAACCCGGACAGCAGGATTCAGAAACCCTCTGTTTTCTTCACAACACGCACTATACCTCCTCAGAAAATTCAGTTCTCTTACGCCTCTGTTAGATTTGATAGAGCCGTCTAGCAGGTGATTTCTTAGCCATCTTGTAGCTGCTGCTGTTTACATGGCACAAAGTTAAGTTCCTGTAAATTTGTAACTGGGGCTGGAATTAAACAGACCGTTCCTTTAACAAACATTCACAGCGCACCGTTCATGGCTTCTGGAAGAGCCTTGGTCCTCTGCAGAATTGCATCAAGAATTTTCAGTCATTTAAATAAAAAAAGGTCAGCTGACTGCAGCTACACCAGGATATCCTTAATCTTCTAGGACACAAAAGGATTACTAGCCGTAATCTATCCTATATACCATCTGTGTAGGACTTTTTCCTCTGATTAATGGAAAATTCTGCGTGCGTAACTATTTCTCCAGCTGCTTCCACCAGCGTAATAACCAGTAGCCAGAACCCAGTCTCTGCTGCCCAGGTATCCCACTGCAATGCAAGCTCAGAATAGGAGAAAGCAGCATCTCTGAAGGCTATGCTAGAAACGCTACCTAGGTTTTTTAATGAACGTGCTAGTGTGCATTATGATTTTTGCCCATAAAGCTAAACATTTCTGGGTATGAGGGGGTTGTTTTTTGTTTTGTTTTTCTTTTTTTAAAACATTGATGTGTACCGCCTTCAGCCACCGTCATTTAGAGCAACCAGTTATGCCGGGAACTGGTAACACTGGAATCCATCGCCCTGATGAACTGTATTTATGTTTTGACACGTATACCATGAAGGAAGATCAACTTATGTAAGCCATCTGAATTCATGCTGGGGGTATAAGATTTAGCCCTGGGAAGCAGAAGCTTCTTACCTAAAAAAGGCACTCAGCACAGTTTTGCAGTGCGTCACTACTATTTTTTTTCTTCCAAGGTCAGCATCTTTCACTGAAAAAAGAAGTTTACTAGCAGTGTAGATAACCTTTAAAGCTAAGCAACAATTACCTCCCAACCCCACACCTTCACCTGGGCTCTTCACTGTAGCCTGCACACAGAGGAGCATAATCAAATGGAAGTTAATCTTCTCCTCCACTGTAAGAGTGATGTTTTAAGACAGAGCTGATCAGAGACATTACACCACCCTCCGCTCAAAGCTGTAGAAGTGAAGGAGCCTTGCAGCATACCCAAGTCAAGCCTGTGCAATGTATTCTCCAGGGATACGAGAAGAAAGCATTCCACCTGAAGTTTTAACTTCCCACTTCCACTGCAGTCACTGGGTGCAGGAACAGACCTTCCAGCTAATTAAAGAGCAGTTCCTTTAGACTGCAGACCTACATTCGTTTCTGGTACAGACTACCTGCAGGCTCATAACAATGAGCATGCTGGAGCCTGGAACACAGGTCTCTGCTATGTTCCCAACCCACCAAAAGAAAAAATACAATGCCCCTCTGCATTCCTGACACGTGGCTGCGGCATCTGCTAGAAATACTGCAAAGTTCACCTGACAAAGGTGAAAGCTTTGGTCACAGATTCTCGTTAAAGCATCCAGAGGCAGCAGAGAACTGTAACATGGCTATAGTAATAATATACTCTCTATTAACCAAGCACACTAATATGCATAGCTACCGATTTTGCTTTGCAGCTTTCCCTCGTGTAGGGGGCTCAGCAGACGAGGGCTGCCTTGTGTACAAATGTTCAGGCAGTAGTTGTACTACCTGGATTAGGCAAAGTGGCAAGTTATCTGATGTGGCACACTGGAAGAGCTGGGTGTTTTCTACCATCGCTCTCCCAACAGAGAAAGAGAGCGCGAAGGTGAGGCTAAACCACCTAGGACTGTTTCCCAACACCAGAGAACCATTCAATGCAACACCAGTCCGTGCTCGCAGGCTACAACAACTGAAAGTAGCTATTATAGGAAAAAGAATCCTTTATGAAGATCTGTTCATCACTACTAACAATCAGGAATACCATTTCCTGGCCAAGGGTGTTTACTGGAGTCAATGCTTATATTCTTGTCATTGACAGGGAACTCCCTGCACTCAGTTTTACCCCATACCATCCATTCAAAAACATCCAACACTCTTCCTGTATCTTTATTGTGCAAAGTTGGTTTCATGTCCCTAGAGACATTTGGATTGCCAGTCTAAGACCACTGACCTGGCCTGTCACCACTACAGACAGAAGCATGTATGGGCCAAACTCTCCAACACATCTTCAGTGTAGTCGGAGAGACAAGTACAGGACATTGCCCACCACTAGAACATACCTTTAGCTTACAGGGAAGATTTGCTGAGTTACGAATCCAAGCCCACACGTGAGAGGCTTAATTCTGCTTTTGCCCTGGCTTAGCCTGAGCACGAGCCCTGAAGTCACCCAAGACAATTCTCTAGATTTTAGAAATATTACTGTCCTAAGATCAATGCCAAGAGAGGGACCGCGGAAGAGCTCCTTACTTACAACTACCCTCTTTGCTCAGATTAAACTATCTTATAGGGGCCATACAGCAGGCTTGCAATAGCACCTCCCAAGCAAGCCACCTAAACACATCGGACTCCTGATCTCTTACCTGCAGGAGTTTACGGAAGCGTCACTCCTCACACATTCTCAGCTACAAATCCTACCTGGCAATGAAAGAAGCTGTCTTGCTGAACAAGCTTCTTCCTCATCACCTGGGGAAGTTTGATGGTCTTCACCCTGAAGTACAAGCCAATCCGGCTGTAAGGAGAAAGGACTGCAGTCCACCCTTCCAAACCTGCTGTTGGACAACATCTAGGCTACCTGTCATCCCTAATTCATTCACTTCAGGAAAGACAGGTAATCCCCTGCCAGCTGTAACAGTCAGTTTATCCAGTTCTTGCGCAGTAGCTCCTTAGCACAGCCAGGGATTCAGGGCAGAGCAAGGCAGCACTCCCCCTACACTGTCTAAAGGCAGTCTGGGGATGGGCCCTGCGAGCTGTTAGTGTGGGGCATTTGGAAGAGGAACGACTTTCTCTCCAAGGGACTTTCCAAATTAAAGTGATGGTCCCAAGGAAACAAAGCAGGATGGGGATGACAGACAGCAGCCACACGGAACCGCAAAGAACGGTTTTGCTCTGATGCATGAAGCTTTTTGACAAGTCTAGCAGCTCTCAACGGCCTGAGTGGCAGTGGCAAGAAGCAAGATTTCTCAACACTATGAAAACAGGCTCATTACGAGGCCTTTCTAAAGGGCCCTCCCATGACCAAAATATCCCACCCCATGGCATCCCTCCTCCTCATGGTAATTAAGAGTACATGGAGCTGGCTCAAGGTGCAACTGAGGCCACAGAGCCATACCATGCTAGATGTACCCTGCCTTCCCAGTGCAAGACACACATTTTAGAGCTGAAGCTAAAGTTTAGATTTGTTATGTGGCTTAGAGTAGTTATTGTACATGCTCAAGTACCTTTGTTCTCTGCTCTGTCTAGCAAATTCGATTGTTACAGGTGAACCTTGGTTCTTACTGCAGGTTATCAGCTCCAAGCCAGTACCTGAAGAGATGCTGAAGCCTAAGGATGCATCTGCTCCAGAGACAAGTAGCAGTGGGGTTTTGGTCAGTATGCAAGAGATTAAAACTGAAGATTTTGCTGTTCCAGAACAAGTGCTCATTTGCCCTTAACAACTCAGGATAACTAAGAGGTTGGTACTTAAGTTATCTATGCCATTTTAGAAGCTGGTGTTTGAGAGACTGGTGTGAAGGTAGGTAACTTCTGTCAAGGATGCTTGAACCAATTACTGACAAGTTCAACTAAATGTCGCAAAGCGGCGCAGGAAGGCTCGGCAAGCCTCAGCAAAGCATTACCATCACACCTCCTACCATTAATCATGGTGTAATCTCCTCTGTTAAGGTTAGAGAGTGTGCTTAAAGCTTTCCCAGGTAACTATTTAGCATCAACAGTCAGCACAGATTGTGCACGTCATGAATCATAAGGGAGGGAACTTCCTGCACAGCTAGAAAAACTGTTAAGTTTGAGCAAACACCGTTAACCAGATATTTGCCTGCCTAGTCTCAGACATTGTTCTTTCTTCAGATACCACCTGCTGCCCATGTCTGCAGCTTCCACCTTAACCTAAGGCTCTAGTAGCAATTTAAGTAAGGCAATATAGTATTACAGCACTTCTACCCTGTTGCAAGCTACAGGAGGATAAGATGTTATGGTAACCTTGCAGAAAAGCTGCTTTTCCCACATTTAGGTCTAGCAGAACAATAGTTTGCTTATACATGAAAAGGTCATATCCCTCTTTCCCTAAAGAAACCAAACTCAGCTCAAGTGAATGCCATCTCTGCATTTTGAAGAAACTAAGCTATGTATTCAGGAGTGTTTCATACAAAGAGTTAAATTCAAAATTGAAAGGCTACCACTAATGCCTTGGGACTGGAGGAATGCAGAGGCTACCCTAGGACAAGATCCAAGCAATACTTTGGATAAAGATACCTAAATAACCAACCCACAAAATCTGTGCCTAATCACATTAGAGCTCTGCTGCTACATAGGCACCTTCACCACCTTGGGACATCCTGTGTTTGTGTCCTGTGCAAGCACAGAGATGCAAAACTTGGGCACCACAGCCTATACTTTTGTCAAGCCTACCATGACTCCAGCACTTAATTCAGCAAGCAAAAGAGGATGGGGGAAGATGAGGGAAGAGTTTGTTGCGAAAGAGGCACTTGCTGTTTTGGGGGCATAGCAGAAAGATTCAATCTTTTATTTCAAGGTTGATTGTTAAGATTCAGCTACCTGCTCAGCCTATACCTGGTTTGAATTTGTATCTTCTGCAGTCTGCTAACAGGCAAGACTGACTGGGAACCTTCCAGTAACTGCGGCTGGGGTAAAGACTTCCAGCCAGGTCTTCCCCCACCCCCACCTTTCAGAGGTAGATCCCAATCAGGCAGCAACAGTCAGGCTCCTCTCCCCACCCCAACTGAGTTTTATAGGGCATAAGCCATTTTAAGAGCTATAAAGCTACTTAAGCATCTTAAGCCAATCTAGGTTCTGTAGCATCCATTTGATCTTCAAAGTCTTACCAGTTTACAGATGAGTAAAGCCTTTCAGCATCTGATCCACGGCCTTAAAACTGCATTAAGAGAATACATGCCATGAAGCAACAGGACAGAATCCCAAACACTAAGCAAGCATTTAATTAGTACATGCCTGCTCCTATTTCCACGTTGGGCTCTCTCCCCTGCCCTTAACGGCAGATACCTCCTTCAGCTGCCAAGATTTGTGCATGACATGAATGGAGCTGCACAGCTATAAGAGTTTTTGAACATTATGAATACAGGCTTCTACAGCACCGTCAGTAATGGTCAGCAGACTGTGGCTTAAGGGTTTAAGCATTTGCTGCCTTCTAGCAGAGCCCAACTCAACACCACCATATTAATCTCATTACTTCGGCCTCCCGCCTCATGCTTTCTCTGGACTAGCTCTCCCTGATGCAACAGCATTGTCCAGTACGGTCCTTTGTAAAGAAATATCTTCTCCAGCATTTTCTTAAGATTAAATGCTGCCTTCATGTACTTATATTTAAAAAACAAACAAACAAACAAAAACCCACCAAACAAACAAAACCCTCTCAGAATGATCAATATTCTCCCCCAAGATGTACCACTCTACAACACAAACACTTATGTGTGCTACAGTTAAAGATTACGAGGTTGCTAGTATTGTACTTTTCTGAAACCAAAGTCTCAGCCCACGGCATTTCAGAGGGCTGACACATGTCTTTGCGAAGGCAGCAGTTCTGTTCTCTCCTCCTCCCAATCCAATTATAAACTCAGACTAATTTCCTGAGATCTTGTGAGGGAGTAGATCCGTGCTCCGGCATATTTTGCTGCCAGACAAGCTGATACCACAGTAAGACTCTTAACCCATTCATATCAGAAGTCTATGTATTTGCAGAGGTTCTCCACTACCTTTTGAATACAACTCCTCCAGCACTTACAAGATTCTCATTAGGCAGAAACCCCTGACTTACAGCAAAGCTTTGTGTCTCAGACAGAAGTCAAAGCAGTCACATTTGTCAACTCCATAGCAGGTGAAAAGCATTTCCAATCTGTGGGAAGAGTCCAGGTCAAAGGATGCAGTAGTCAGCACCCCAGAATCAGTGATCAGGTAGGGCATTGCACTGACTTTGGAAAAGTCAGGCCAAATTCTGCAAATACAGAGGAACATTTCCAAGTGAGATTAACAGGTAGATTTTAGAGGAATGTATTTAGTTATTTGACTTCATCCGCTTATCCCATTTACGCTGCCATTCTCTAGAGACTCCAATCCCTGGTAAGAGACTGAACCTGTCAAAAACGCTGGAGAAGTAGCGCTGAGCTGCAGCCAGATGACAGTTGGAAAAGATTAGGAAGAAAAGGCTATAGTGCAGAACGGGATTGTTTTAAACAAAGTTTTAGTATATAACCTTGCAATCTATTTAGAAGTTTTACTTGAATGAGTTTGATTGGAGCAATTCCCAGCTTCCCTCGGAAGAAATTCTGCTCTTCTGCACTCTTAAAGCAAACCTCCCTCTTTCAACACTGCACCCCAAAGCTTCCACTTCTGAAAAGCAGCTCCAGAAAAGCCCACCATTCCCACTCCACATCATCAGGTCTCACCGTTAAAATGATACTGAAGTTTTAAGAACAAAGCAGATCTGATTACATATTAGGCTGAATCACGTACTGTGATACCTGAAAGGATAATCACCAAAAAAGGCATCATCTGTAGTCTCAGCAATACCTTAATAATACCAGCAAACACACTTCAGTGCTTGAGGTACACACTAGCTCCTACCACGTAATTATCAAGTTCATGCCTGGATTTGGTGTAGCACAGAATTTGCACCATTTACTGTCAAGGACAGAAGTACAGAAGCACCTAAGCAACCAAGCAGCGCGCAATTTTATGCAAGCAACAGGGCTTAGGATAAATACTTCATAAAATCCATCCTTGGAGATATTCAAAAGCCGTCTGGACATGGTCCTGGGAAACTGGCTCTAGCAGTGGAGTTGGACCAGATGACTTCTAGACATCCCTTCCCACCTCAACCATTCTATGGTTAAGACAATGGCTCACTCAGATCCTCCAAGGTCTGCAACCCTGAAGAGACTGCTCGGGAACACAAGGAGTCCTGGTGGCCAACCCTTCACCTTGTGAATTAGATTTGCAAATATCTACCTGCTGACAGAATAAAATTCAATTTTCTCCCATACTTTCTAAACTGAGGTACTTCACAGGGGACTTGGCACTTCCACACAACTCCCCAGTGTATGGCAGTTTTATGACAGCTGACAAGCAAGGCAACAGCATTTACGGCAGCAGAGAGTATTTTGATTTCAGTTTGGAAGGAGTCTGCAGGAAAAAAATAGCTTACCAGTCCAGTTGGGCCAGATTCTGGGGAAATAACATCCTGTATTTGCATAAAAGGGACTGACCGACGTTTTGCTTACAAGATGAATGAAAGAGCAACTTCTTGAGCCTGACACGTGATTCCAGACCTTTAACACAGAAGAAGCTCCTGACTAGTATGTTTTAGAGAGCCGTTCATTTCTCCCTGACCCCCCTTTCCCCAGCAGGGAAGCAAATGTATGCCTCTGCAGCCGGAGGAGTTCACTCTTGTATACAAAGAAAAGTCTGAAGTAGACAAATTAGCTCATTGTCATTATGCTAAAGCTACCTTAGAAGCAGGAGCCTCTCCTCCTCTTACCCTTTAATCTATCGATTAAACAGAGCCCAGGGAAACTAGGCTGAAGTTAAGTCTTTGAATTCCCTTCTCAGACTCCTCAATTTATTGTGTACCCACTCCTGTGCAGCTTCCTTTATTACTCCAGCAACCTTCCCTTAATGCTTGCTCTTGGGTTCTCCTAGCAAAGCCCTTCAGTCCAGACAAAAGCTTCCAAACATGTGTCGGTTCAGCTGGAGATGTTACCTTGCCCTTCAAAAGCACTGGGAGAGTCACTTCTGCATTCAGGACATAGTAGTTTTTAATGTTGTTGTACAAGTTGCCCAGAAATAGTCAGAGCACAGTAACCTGCAGGTGGGCTCCCACAAAGGATGCACACGTAACACCAACTGGATTTAAACGTGTTAGAAGCACTGCTAAGTTTACCATCAGAAGACAAAGTATGGAAAGTTTCATCTTGTCAAAACAGCCTTCTCCTGTTGACATAATTCCACTCCAAACATCCCTAACATTAATGAAGGAAATAGCTAGCTGCCTGTGCTCTCCTAAGACCCCACCCAATTTTCTAAATGCAGGCAGTGTTCACATACCTTCACCCCTGGCAACCTCACTGCAGATTTGATGGGACTTAATGGAAGCACCATTTTGACTTCTGTTGTTACACATACACACACTACTCGGTGGCAGCCTTCATATGGAAGCCTGGCAGCCAATCTTTTGCCAGGTTGTTTGGACAAATTACTTTTTTTCCTCTGCCTAATCCCCTCATTGGGCTACCCTCCCCTCCTCTAGGTTCACAGCATCAGACAGCTTAAAACAGATCCAAAAAATAGGTACTTGATACTAGCCTGGAGCCATTTCAGTAAGCTACAAAAATGTACAAGAGCCCAGGCTTCGAATTTATCCTTTTCCTCCTCAAACTCAACTCCAAGCTTACCGTAACTTGGGAGGGAATTACACCCCTCCAATAAAGGCACATTAAAACCTGGAAATTAATTTGAAAACTTACAGCTGAATCTAGCCCTCATTGTACAGACTTTTACCAGAGGTGGCTATGCACAAGTTCCTGGGACACCAGTTACTTTTAAGTAGACCCTCCTGAGAAGCAACCTTTCTGATTTCTCAAGTCTCACAGCTCCTTGCAGTCACATCATGTTCTTGGAAACTGCAAAGCTGTAAAAACGTGCAATTTTTTTTTTTTGCCAGAACTTCCACACACAAGTTATTGGTTGCATGGCTAAGCTTCTGCTGTAGTCTGGTTCCTTATTCAGTCATCCACAACAAACATAAGCTTTTTGCTTAATAATTCAACATGATGATGACAAGCACCAGGTTGATACTCTCTTCCCTTCTCAGGCCTTGACTAACCAAGTTTAAGATTTAGACTGGTACTGTCAAACAAGTGTAACTGCGTAACACTGAAAAGTATGATTTCTCCAACACAAGCAACTGCAAGTAGCAAGCTGTGCAGAAATCCTATTAACATTTTTGCTCTTGGCTTATCCAAGAAGATAGTGTGAAATGTCCATGACACTGTAAAACCCTGCCTAGCCAGCAGAAATAGTGCACTGGTACAATAAATATGCAATCATGTATGCCCCAGAAATCTCTCAGGTCATAAGAACACACTCCTGATCCCCCTTCCCCACCCGGCCAAATCACACCTTTAGACTAGTAATGCTTTTTGCCACAAACCCTTCAGAGAACCAGCCTGTCCATGAAGTACTTAAAACCCAACAATAGACATTGAGCCGGTTACGTAGCTTATCCAAGCAGGTGAGCCCATAACAAAGACAAGCCCATATTATTCATCTACATTTCTCACCCACTGAAGAATTTTGGCGAGCCCACCTAAATTTAAGAAAATAAGACCTGACATAGGAGTGCTAATGGCACACCAACAGATTGCTGGTATGAAGTACTCTTGCACACCGATGCAGCAGTTCCCTATTACTGGGTATCTCTCATTCAAAAACACAGAATAAGTTGTGGTGTTTTCTCTGCAGCATCAAACAAGATACATTACCTATTCCTTTACAGCCCAGCATTTTACAAGTCACTCATCCAACCGTGTAGTACTTGAAGTGTCCCATTCCAGATGAACTTTGGCTGCTACTTGCCCGTACTGCTACACTGCATACCCAGCTGGGCAGCAGCAATTCCTGCGGCACTTCCAAACTGATTTGGAGCAGTGGCTGTCACTAGCAAAGGGACCTTGAGCCGCATTCTGCCAGGGCTGCAAATTGGTCAAACTCAAGACACAGGTCTTGAATATTTCTGCACTGCTCTTAATCTCATTTAAGAGATAAGAGGGAGAATCCTGCAACTTTACATGCAATGAACCAGGAGCCATTCACTAACAAACCAACTGCATTGACTGGCTTATTTTTTTCTAAAAATAATGCAGATAATGCATCTACCTTTGAAGTATTATGACCACTGAAGTTCCCATTATATTAATAAGTACTCTGAGGTTTTATCTGATTGATATGTCCTTTAATGACTTTTAATGCTGCTTGAGCTGAGTAAATCCTGTTAAGAGACATTTGCTCCTACTCCAAGTCAGACTAGAACAGTAAATTAAATGAAACTGTTAGCCTACAGAGATACTGCTGTCACACAAATCAACAGAGAGTCATAAAACACTAATCACTCCAAAAGCAGAGGAAGGCAAAGAGAAGGGTCTAGAAAGTTTGTCCAGAGATAATTCTCCACAAAGAAATAAAGCTTTCAATGATTTCCAGGTCCTAGAGAAAGTTGAACATACCCTCTTCCATCAGATCAGACTTTGGACATAAGACATCGCTTTTCGCCTCCAGGTGACATTATAGGCAATCTATGTTTGCTTTTTTACAACCTACACAGGTTCAGATCAGAAAAGGATGATCTCAAATCACAAAAGTTCTGATCTCAAATCATAAAAGTATGGATCTCTCCAAATCTCCAAGCAGCATTCATATATTTACGCGTGATTTAGTTGTATCCCAGTCCATTCCACACAAAGGTACGTTTTCCTAAACATCAGCATGCTTCGATAAGCTGATCCCCAGGCTCCTCACTTATATTTCACAGTGAAGTAAGAAGAGCAAGTTAAACCATTTATTTTACTGAAGTATATGAGAGTGGACAAAACTGGAAAGACATCTAGATGAATACAAAGTCAGGCAGACATTTTTCCTGATTCCGGTACAGTTGACACAATGGAAACTACAGGGGGAATGACAAAGTCCAGTGGGTTTGAAGGATCAAAGTTTAAAGGGTGTGCCTTGAAAGAAATTGAGCTTCAGCTCTTAAACTTGGGGGGAGGGAGGGAAAGAAAGAAGGGAAAGAGGTTTTGTTGGGGTTTTTTTTTGTTTGGTTTTATGTGGGCTTGGTTGTTTTGTTTGATTTTGGGGTTTGGGGGGTTTTTTTAGGGTTTGTTTTTTTTTTTTTAAAGAACGCACATTTCCACTGCTTTTACTGAGCTGCTGGTCCAGAACTGCACTGCACTGTTTCTACAAGTTGCTTCCTCGCAGTATTTGACCTGAAACTCAGCATCACTGCAAACCCTAAAAATAAAGCTTTGCACTGCCAAGTGAAGTCTAAGTTTAGCATCACTCCCTATCGTACAAGCTAACCCGTCATATACACCATTTCACAACTGTAAACATCAAACAAAAAAATACATGTATTCATAGCCACTCTAAGTATTGGTCAGGCTCCAGTCCGAGTTTAATGGATCGGTTCTGTTTAATGGATTAGTCTGGTAAACTTTTCAAACTTTATGCTTAAAGATTGGTTTAGCTGATACCCAGCAGGTTACCCAGCAGCTTTGGTGCATCATAGCTCAGCCATCAGCACAGAAACCACTCAGAATAATTCACAGCTTAAATAGCTATTACTGATGCAATTCACAATGTTTCATTCTGCACCGCCAGATAAGAACTGGATCGGGATATTGAAGAGGGGAAGGCCCAAGCACCGACTTGCATACTGCTTGTTCCCAGCAGTCAATCCCCAAGCACGCACTTTAGCTGGGGAGCTGTGATACGGCATTATTTCTAAGGAGCCATCTCAACCCTCAGAAATGCTGCTGCCACCACCTTGCATGAAGGGGAACCAAGACCTCTCTAGTGACATGGCCTTGGAACAGGCAGGCTACAGAAGTTTAGTTATTTTACTTGATGCTTGCTTTGTGCTCAGCTTATCAGTTCTCCCTCCCAAAGAGCTTAAGAAGTCTTCTCAACTTCTCTTGACGACACATAGATGAATTCCTTTGATTTCTGTATCTCTCTTCCCATTCCATATTTTCACTTTCTCAAAAGATGTTTCTTGAATAGGAAAGCAATTTTCATTGGGGATGGGAGGGAAGTACATTTCTGTGATTCACCAAGGTGAAGTTTGCTCTTGAATTGTAAATAAGAAACAGAAGCATATTAAAGATTTCATGTACCAGTGTGCTTGCGTGGAATTAAAGATGACTGTAAATTTATTCCAGTAAAGCTCTCCCTTTTGCCATTTACTCCAAAAACACTCCCTCACCACTGCACGAAGCACTCAACAGGCTGCTATGCAGATTCCATTGACACTCAAGTTGCTTTCCTTCTTATACAATCTCCAAAAGTCTTTCACACCAAAAAACCTGCTCAGTGACAGGCATGCAAACCAACCAAAACCATTCAGCTTCAGGGCATTAATTCCAACAGTTTTCACTTGCTAATGTTTAGAAATACGCAGAAACTACTTCTCCCTGATCACCGCTGCTCTTGCCAACCATACTACTCATGTTCATCTGCAATCCACACAATCCACAGTATCAAAGCAGAATGCCCCAAATACTCTTTAAGGGTGGCTTAAGTTTCCCAATTAAAGGTTCAGACAGTGTCTGTGATTTATCATAGAATGGTTCGGGTTGGAAGGGACCTTTAAAGGTCATCTAGTCCAACATCCCATGCAGTGAGGAGGGACATCTTCAACTAGATCAGGCTGCTCAGAGCCCCGTCCAACCTGACCTTGAATGTTTTCAGGGATGGGGTATCTATCACCTCTCTGGACAACCTGTGCCAGTGTTTCACCACCCTCATCATAAAAAAATGTATTCCTCATATCTCATCTGAATCTACCCTCTCTTAGTTTAAAACCATCATCCCTTGTCCTATTGCAACAGGCTGTGTTAAAAAGTCCGTCCCCATCTTTCCTGTAGGCCCTCTAAGTACTGAAAGGCCACAATAAGGTCTCCTAGGAGCCTTCTCTTCTCCAGGCTCAACAACCCCAGCTCTCTCAGCCTGTCTTCATAGAAGAGGAGTTCCATCCCTCTGATCATTTTTTGCAGCCTCCTCTGGACCTGCTCCAACGGGTCCATGTCTTTCCTGTGCTGAGGGCTCCAGAGTTGGATGCAGTACTCCAGGTGGGGTCTCACCACAGCAGAGCAGAGGGGCAGAATCGCCTCCTTTGACCTGCTGGCCACGCTTCTTTTTGATGCGGTCCAGGATATGGTTGGCTTTCTGGGCTGCGAGCACACACTGTCAGCTCATGTCTGGCTTTTCATCCACCAGTACCCCCAAGTCCTTCTCGGCAGGGCTGCTCTCAATCCCTTCATCCCCCAGCCTGTATTGATACTGGGGATTGCCCTGACCCAGAACGATTTGCAGGAACAAATTATACACTTAATAGCGTGAACAGCTTGCAGCTCACAAGCTGTTCTTTTAGGCAATGTACTCAGAGGTGCATTAGGCAAAAGGCTCACCTACTGTCCCAGCTCTCAGGGCAACAACCGCCTTTCCTTCAGGATTGCTGGACTATTAAAACCAAGTCTTCACAACCATGACTGGTGGGGAAACATACTGAACAGGTACCCCACACACACTCCAGCAAAGCCATGAAACTCTTGCTTCTTTACAGAAGTGCTTGTTCTGTACTGTCTAACCAACTTAACCAATGGGCAGTTTGTGTGGCACTGCACATGGTGGCAATGTCCTGCAACGCATGCAGCGTCTCTCTGGCAGTCGTTACATGCCTGGTGAGCTGCTGATTTTTTCCTCCCTTGGTGGGAAACACAACTAAGTAAGTTTATATTGAACAGCAGCACTGATTGCTAGAACTAAGTAATAAAGAATACACTTGCAGGAGATTTATTTCCCTGAACAAATTAACTGTTGGAGACAATGCAGTCCAAAACAGAATTTTGCCCCTAACACTAAATACTTAGAGATTCCTCCAAAAGAGAAAAAACATAGTTGACTGAGCATTTAAAGCTTAACACGAAGGGCAGGAAAGCAGGACTTGTTTGCATCCAGAAATCAAGTTCTTATGCAAAAAGAGATGTTCAGCTACTGCGTTTTACTTTTTCAAAGAAGTTTACTACTACCTACTTAGGTAGTAGTAAACTCGTTCTGCTAAACTAAGTGAAGTGCTAACATATTTTCTAGCAAGGCGCTGAACCCAGAAAAGACCGTTATTTAGACTGATCTGCAGTCCTGGCAGAGCATCAAGATCAGTATACAAAACTCAAGTAGCAGTTCACAAGATACAGACAGGTCCCACTGCTGTACCTCAGCATTTGCTAGAAGTGCTTTAAGAAATGCAAATGTATTTCAGAGAAGGCTAATATTAAAGACTGATTCCTAGAAGCAGTTATTTAAATGTTAGCAGCGACTGTTTATTCCTACCTCAGAGTCAGGAGGTTTAAAGCGGGCATCCAGAACACACCTTTGCTGCAGTTAAGGACTGATTTATTGGAGAAAACAACAGTAAAGCTTTAAAGTCTTCCCCTCCTTCCAAATTACTGCACTTAAATCATGCAACAGTAGTAGCCAGCTAGAAGCCGCAGTAGAATTTTTAGCAGTTAACCTTCATAAATTAAAAGACAGTTTCTATGGAGCACAGGATCCTACACCCATACATCCTAATTCGGGTTTGGGGTATGTATCCCCAGCCCAAGCTTGGGGTTGAGGTCCCCACGCATCCTGGAGCGAGAGCTAGTGGGAAAATAGTGTGCAGGGGTCCAAACATGGCTGAAACCTGGGAAAAGTAGGGAGACAGATCCATGCTGTCCTCAGTTTAGCTCAGTAAAAACATCAGGAATGAGCAACTGCTTGGCAGGCAGCAGCACAATCCCAGCTTACCATTTCAGACACATCACTTGGCCTTCTTCAGATGTCCAGACAGTTATCTCTTTGGGATCCTCTACAGTAACTTCTGTTCCCTGCTCCTTCGTGTGACTCCAGAGGTGGTGATGGACCACAAGGTGATGCTCTGGATACAGCAGGTGGGTGCATCCAGGACGTATCCCTTGCTCAAGGGCCCATACACTACCTACTTGGGGCACTATAGCTGCATGGCACCTGAAGAGCCTGCCTAGGCACAAGGAACAAAGGGCTGTCACAACCCAGAGGACAAGAAAGGAAAACAAATACCTGCCAGGCAATCCTGGGAGAAGAATCACAGAAACACAGAATGATAGGAGTTGGAAGGGACCTCTGGAGATCATCTAGTCCAACCCCCCTGCCAGAGCAGATTCACCTAGAGCAGGCTGCACAGGAACACATCCAGGCGGGTTTTGAATGTCTCCAGATACAGAGACTCCACCACCCCTCTGGGCAGCCTGTTCCAGTGCCCAGAGAGAAAGACAAGAACTCACTGCAGGTCTATCCTTTTACTCAAGACCAAATCCCCTCTGAAATAAAAAAAGTTTTGGAGCACAACGCTGCAAGTGGCTTGTCCAGGAGATGAAACGCACAGTGTGAATCGTGCTTTTAAGAGCTCACGGCTCCAAGCAAAGCATGTTGCAGTAAAACGGCCTGTTTTCCTTCTGCCAAGAGAGTGACATCTGGCAACAGGAAAGTCAATATTTAAATAAGGCTCCTTCCCTACCCAGTGCACCGGGCTGGTACTACTCCTGATGTTCCTCATCCCTGAACGCACATCAGCTGCTCAGCAAGCCTCTTCAGGGACTGCCTAGCACAGATTTGAGTGGTGCTATGGAAACAGCACGCAGCAGCGTCTGATCCATTCATGCAGACTGAAGCCTGTCTATGTTCAGGCATAAAACTAAGCTTTGCAAACAGTAATCAAAACGCACAGAAGAGTCAGCAGATTAGTTAAAAACAGCAATTGATTTGGGGGCTTCTGCTCTGCCTTCGGCTTTCTTCTTGAGACTCCTCAGATGTAGGCAAAACACACTTGAGCTGTGCTGAAGGGATTTGTCTTTTACAGAGCAATACAGCGACTTGAGAGCAAGACACACTTCAGCCAGTTTGAGTTGTGCCCATTTCATGTCCCCGACCCTTCTTTTGGGTTGGAAGTACTGGTTCCTACGTACAGGACAGCTTCTTTAAAGATGCTCACAGGCAAGTCCTTATACAGCTCCACCCCTGGAAGCTTGCATGAGGAAAAGCAGGGAACATATCAGGACCCTAGACTATTCTGCAAAGACTACAGAGGACCAGAAGATGCAAGTTTAGAGAAATGGCCTTCTTCAAAGGCAGCCCTTCCTGCCAGCGGCTGTACATGTCCGCTATTATATGAGATTCGCAGGGACTGGACTGCTGTAGAGCACTGCAATGACTCAAGTAGAAGCATCAGGGGGGTTTCTTCTAAATTCTGCTATCCTTAATCAAGACTTTCTAACGCCATGATGTGACACATGTTTAGGCAGAGAACAGTCAAAGAGAGAGGGATAAGTAGGATTGCTTTTTGTTCATCTTAGGACTCCTGCTAGTAGTTTAATTAAAGTACTTTAGAAAAAAGTAAACAAAGCAAAACAGACATGAGGAACATCCCCAATGCTCGCAGATGAAACATGTAGTTCTGCCATGCTAAAGAGCAGCTAAGAAGCATTACTTACAAAGCTTCTTTTTCAGTGTTTTTGAGGTTTTTCTCATGAACCAAGATGACTGCCAAGCATGGGCTCTGATGCTAGCAAAGCACAGGGGAAGCACATGACTGAAAATAACAACTCTGGCCCAGGTTGCCTCCCTTGGCACATCTTTTCATCTGTATCCCAGGCTTAGGGGGCTCTGACGAAACTCCACTCCCCTCTAGCTGCTAGAGAAGGGAAAGCAAAACAGGAATAAAACCTGCTGTTCTGCCTCTGCCAGCTTCTCCCACAAACCCCAGCAAGCTGCGGCTGCTCACCAGCCTCTTCCTTACCCCACCACACCACATTGCCATTGCTAGTAACCGGCCATAAGCTTTGAATCGAGTTTGCAAGGCCTCAGGACTAGAGGCTTGTCAGGCTTGCTCTGTCTGAACTCTTCTTGATTTGCCTGCAGCTTTGTTTTACTTGGTGTATCTCAGAAAGTAGAGACATGGGATGTGACGGTACAGGCACGGTACGATAAGTAATAGGGCACAGGGTTGACGCTGGAGACCCCACAGCTGTAAGAAAGTCATCAATTGCCAATGGAGATCTGCAGCTGGACAAAACTATTTTAGAGGTAACAAAGAGAGCAAAGAAATAATATCTAACATACATAAAAGGCACTTTTTATTTGGATGCAACATGGAGCTTGCAGAGCAATGAAAGAAAGAGCAAACATGTAAAAAGTGAAGATAAGAACAGCAGTGTATCCTACAGCGAGGAAGAAGAAGCCATCAACATCCTATTCCTCCCAGCAAAGGAGTCACAATATGGACAACTTGCTATAATACTCCTGCCACGACCAAAATGACACTACCAGCCCCAGAAGCCAGGGGAAGGATGAGAATAACTCCAAGAAAAGGTGTAGAAACTAAGTGCATACAACATTACCTTTATTATTGCTAAGACTTCATCTGCATAAAGTCTTTTTCTGTAATAAGATC
This sequence comes from Rissa tridactyla, assembly GCF_028500815.1. Taxonomy (NCBI): domain Eukaryota; kingdom Metazoa; phylum Chordata; class Aves; order Charadriiformes; family Laridae; genus Rissa; species Rissa tridactyla. The sequence continues at coordinate 32,326,495 of NC_071467.1, read as the reverse complement.
TAAACTAATAATCATTCTTGAATTAGATCATTAAAATTTCAATTACGCTAAAAATAAATTATTTGCTTTCTTTATATATATATATATATATATACACACATATATATATATACACACACACAAAGCATGCTTCCTCTTTGCCTATCAAGTTTTTAAGCACAGCACACATTTGTTGTGCTGCTGGTAGGCTACAGGCAGGAGAGGGGCAGTTCAGAAGCCTGTCATCCCAAACCACGCGTGGCACAGTGTGTTCCTACAGACCTCAGTTCTGCAGAAATTAATGGAGCATCCCGGGCTCAGCCAAGGCAGGGTATACATTTGGTAGAGCACTCCATTGTCAGTGAGCATCCGAGGACACTTACTGCTCTGCTCTCACTCTGCAATAGAGAAGTCAGCTTGTGAAACAGGAAAGCTGCCTCTTTCAGTGACAGCATTCACACCACAATAGTAGCGCTGGTTTCTCGCTAGATAGCATCAATCCACCCCTTTCTGTTAGGGAGCAACTAATAGCACAATGAGCGTTTTTCCACACAACGGCATTTGCTGGCAGCCAGAGCACCCCCCGCTGCACTGCCCTCCCCCTGGGGGCAACTGACTGCAGACTCATGCAGACGATTGCCACTGCTTGTAGCTGCAACAGCAGAAAAAGCCATACAGCTGTCTACACCTCTGCCAGAGATACATGTTTTCATAGCAAGGCAACCATATTCAACGTCAGTTACCCTAGTTCATGGCATCACTCTGTCAAACTGCCAAAGCCAACACACAGCTACACGTTCTTTCAGCTCCCTTAACCAGTGGAAGAAGGGGAGGAAGAGGAGCAAGAGGAAATGGCAGGAGTGATACTGAACCTGCAGAAGAGATCCAGATTAGAAGGTTATGGGTTGCTGGTCTGTTACTACAGCCTTCTTCAAAAGAGAAGGCTCATGCTTGAAAACCTACCCTCCAATACAAGATTTTTTTGAGTGAATCTCTCTGGCTAACACACATCCAAACACAAGGGAACTGAAGATGCTCGCTACCTTTAACAGGAGAGAAAGCTGTCCCTCTGAAGTCTTAAATTGAAGCTGACACAGAATGACAGTTTTGGCTGAACAACAGCATTTCAATTTAGTGCTTAATCTGGCTTAATGCTTGCTTTCCCTTTCAGTCACCCTTTGTTTGACATTTTTCTGCATACTCACTGCAGGATATTAAAAGGACAAGGGTACACACCTCCCTTCCTCCATATAGCAAATTTCAAATCAGAAGTGCCCATATTACAAAGACAACAGTGGACGCAACAGTGGGGTCACATCATCCTACCTGGAGGCAAGCTTCTCTTAAAAACATGGAAAACCCCACATCCATCAGATGTCTGCTGCACAGAGTTCAGCAACCAACACTGTTGTTCTTTCCTGTTAAACTAAGAATGGAGTTGTTTGGTTTTTGTTTTTTTCTTTTGAAAGCTGGTCAAGAAAACATCGGCTTTCAAGAAGACTCCCTGCACTGTATCTGCTGCCATGGAAACATCACTTTTAGAAGAGACAGAGCTGATATCCTGCCTTACCTGCAGTAATGTCCAGCACCCTCAGGAAACAGCAATCCACAAAGAACTCACTGATTTTACATAGCAAATCTAGTCCCTTGACTTCACATAAGACTTCTCTGTACTGGCTGAGCAGCTCCCTCCCCAGGAAAATTGTCTGGACCCCTCCCTGTTAAAGGAGTAAAGGGTCGTGAAGGAAGAGGACAAAACCCACCCGGCACCCCAGCCTTTACAACACTCAGGGCAGCCAAAGCAGCTTTCAAGGTGCCTTCACCCAGCAGGGTCAGTGCGTGGCCCCAACACCCATCCCCCTGGCCACCCAGCTCCTCCAGGGACTATGCTGAGATCTGGCTTCTGAAACAAAGTCTGTTAGTGAAGGGCTACTGTATTTAGCAGCTGTATCGTAGAACCATAGAATGGTTCGGGTTAGAAAGGACCTTAAAGATCATCTAGTTCCAACCCCCCCTGCCATGGGCAGGGACACCCCCCACTAGACCAGGCTGCTCAAAGCCCCATCCAGCCCGGCCTTGAACAATTCTAGGGATAGGGCATCAACAACTTCTCTGGGCAACCTGTTCCAGCCTCACCATTCTCACAATAATGGAATGAAGACAAGAGAAAAAAAAATGCATGTACAAGACAGACAGGAGCAAGAAAATGAATACAAATAAAATTCCCAAGGCAGACTAGTGCAGTATGTGGTTACTGCCAGCCCCTACAGATGGAAGGGGCCACGCTCCAGGCACAGCTGAAAGCAGCTCAGTAGCACTCATACCCAGGCCAGCTTTAGGAGAGGTGTTAACATATGGCAGCCAACTTCAGCCATAAAAATCAGCTGTTCCCACTTTACCCACAAAGCACCCAGATCAAGCAGAGCAAGGCGCGTGCCCAGCCTGCGCCCGCACAGTTCTTAAACCGGAGCCAAGGCGCAGTGACTCCTTTTGAGCCAGCAAGGTCAGACCGAGCCTCCAAGGTCTCCCGTTGCTTAGACGGGCATTTGCTGCGGGAGAAAGGGGAACCCCTGGGCTGTTTCACAGGGCTTCAAAGTGTGGAAAACTGGAACAAACAGGACTTGCATCAATTTCATGTCACTGGGATTTTAAAACCCCCGAGCAGTTACAGCTTGGCTTCACTGGAGGATCAAAGGAAGCAGATCCTTAGCTAAGCTTTCCCTACCCTGAAAGGTCTGAGAGCAAGCTTTACTCTTGCGGGTGAAGGATTGTCTTGACAGCATGTGACAGCGCTGGTTATGGAAACAGGGACAGAAGATCCATGCATACCACAAGCAACAGACTCTTTCCACTGTTGGAGAGCCAGGCGGGCGCCTTCCTCCGTCCTCTCCTGAAGCAGGTGTGAGCACAAATGAAGAGTTAACGTTGCCCTTCGATGCCCAAGCGTTGGGGAGGGCAGGGACAGTGGAGGCTGCTCCAGCCTCTGGCTGCCCACCCCGTGCCAATGCACAAGCAGCTGCTTGTGCATCAGCTGCTCCAGCATCCCTCCAACGCAGTGCGCCCATCCCCTGCATTTCAGTACCTCATTCATGCACCGGACGATGAGGGAGAATAGCAATGCCGTTAAATAACTCACGTAACGCCACCCTGTCAAGCCAGGACCCTCAGCCTGAGTCAAAACAATGAGATTTCCCCCTTGCATGAGAGGAGGAGACTTGCTGCTGTTCAAGGGACCTATCGATGTTAATTTATTTTTTTTTACTATTTTTTTCCTCTTTAATCTTCAAGTCACTGCTACAGACACTCAATTCAGTGAAATCATTCTTCCTTTGCAGTTCTGACAACTGCTGTCCACTCTTATTTACTTACAAGTGTTTGATTTCACAATTGCACTTTAAGAAAAAAAAAAAAATTTTACCTACAGTACTGCAAGTACCTAGTGATAAAGAAAACAAACAAAGCAGGAGAAAGAGGTACAGCTTCGTCCATTAGGACAATGGTGGAAATCTTGTCCCACTGCCAGCGACAAGTTCTTTCTGTGCAAAAGGAACATTAAAGTCCATTTTGTCAGCTCCAAAAGCGCAAGTCAAGGCTCTAGGAAAAGAAAGGCTTACATACGCTCTCAAGGAATCATGTGTAATGTTTTGGGACTCCTAAGTCCCACAAAGCCAGAAGATTTTGAAAGACACCAGGTTATGTAAGTGAAGAGCTGCTGGAGCATAAGATGAACCCTCTAAACACAACGTCGGAGATGCAGCATTACTAGAGAACTGTCTGTGCCACGTTGCACGTCTTCACGAGACTGCTCAGTGGCACAGTCTCCTCACTCAGAGTACATCAGCACATTGCTTCTACAGTGGCTGGGCCAGCTTCATCCTTATTTTTCCAGTGGTGAACCATACCAGCACTAACAGTAACAACGGCAAGGCACCGAGAGACTCTTTTTGCAAGCAAAACCAAGTACATGATTTTTTATGGAGAAAAAAAACACAAAAAAAAAAAAAAAGCCAAAAGCTCTGTGAAAACACAACTGCAGTTATTAGTCCATTCAGCAACTGAGTCCACGCGGTGAAAGCACAGATTTTTGTTCTTGGCAACTTAACGCAAAGCAATAGGACAAGGGACTCCTCATCTCAGAAGAACATTATATCCATTTGGCTGGAGCCGACAGTACTGCTTTGGTGCTTGTAATCACAAAGTAAGAGACCCCAAACGCTTGCAGCCCAAGCTTTCCGGAGTGGCTGGAGTGCACTGAGCTCTGTGTAGAGGCATACGGCCAGGCCAAACATCCCTTACCTGAAAACAAAGACACTTCAGGTGAAAACCTGCTCAATCATTCTGATGCTGCTGATAGTAGGCTAGTAACAACTCTTTAAGGACTGCTGCCATGCCTGTCCGCTCAAGAGAAAGGGAAGATTTAAACACATTACACTCCTGGAGGATTAGCTTTGTCTAGTCTGGCCCCAGTCTTAACTATAACCTAGATTTTCTTCCCACCTCCTAACATTCGCTAGCTGAGAAAGCTGTCATCCTAACAACGAAAAGTGCAACCTCTGACTCACACTTTTAAACAAATGAATTTCTGGTTGAGGAGGCAGTCGAGGATGTTTAAGCCAGTCCCAGAGACAGGACCTGGAAGGCTGGATTTTAGCCAAGTACATGGCTTTGGTGAGTAATACCGTATCATCAAGCACAACTTCCAATGCAAGTGCTCCAGTCTGCCAGGGAGATGGGTCTTTGAGGGCTAACCAGCAGGGTATTAGAAGCCATTCACTGAACAGGCGCAAGTGTGTTAGCTATTTTAGATTTTCCCACTGTACCTGCAGGTCTTCAACTCACACAAAAGAGAAAATAGCATAATCACCTCCAAAAAGAAGGCAGAGGAGGAAGGTGTTGCACCATGTTTGCTCCATAACAGTCACTTGCATCACACTAGATACGCTATTCTGATACACAACCTGAGGTGCACTACCCTCTTCATACAAAGCGGTATTTATATGAAAAATCAGTTCAATAGCAAAACAAGCCTCTAGAAAGTGTCAGCATCGTTACCAAAGCTTTTGAGGAGATCACAGTATTTTACTCTCTTTTTCCATTAGAAGTTGCCCAAGACCCTACAGCTTCAATAGAAGTGTTTGCCTTTTAATAGGCTCAAACACAAAGAAAGAACTTCAGGACAAATACCGAAATCTGCGTTAATGCTCCTGCAATTAGAATTAAAATCCTGATGGAACTGACAGTTGTGCTGTTTTCTGGCTGAGCAGTTCTGTTTGTTAGTCCCCAAGAACAGGGTTTGGAGGTTTGTTTTCTGGAAGTTTGTTGTTTTGGGTTTTTTTGTAATGTATATTTTGAAGTTACACACAGAAGTTCAGAATGGTTGAAAGAACATCCTGCCCCTCCCCAGATTATCTTCTGCTCCAGCAAAGACAACTTGCCCTTTCCTCTACATACAGAGAAAAGCAGAAGTCACTAATTGTACAAGTGCACCACAGCGGCCTCAAAACACTTACACGAGCATGGGGACAGATGAAGGTTGGTGCTTGAAGCAGCTCACCTGGCCAAGTGGAGACCTCGACCATGCAGAGTCAGGGTCACACTCCCAGCACCTCGTGTGCCTCCAACAGGGCTGCAGCCCCAAGGGAACACTTCCTACTGCCCAAAACAGGATCCGCAGGAAAAAATAAATCAGCCCAAGGGCGCAGACGCAGAGCTGGGCGAGCCCCACCAGCTTACTCAAACAAAGTCGCTTACTGACCCCAGCCTGCCTTACTGTCCTGTGGAAAGCAGCTGGTGTATAGTTCAGCACAATACCATATAAAAGAACTCTGACTGATGCATGGATCAGCAGGATATATGCAATGTGCTTTCACGGGAGAAGCTTTTAAAGCAAGAGACCCTGCTTTGCACGCAATCGGGTCAGGCCCCATCAAGGCACCAACCATTCACTTGGGCAGTGGTCCCAAGGTTTTATTCTTCTACATAAAGCACGAAGTTTCAAGAAGAGCATTGCAACCGCGGCAGCTAGGGCAGACAACAGCCCTCCCCAGGCAAAACGCACATGAGAGAAGAAGCTCCACCGTGGCCTTTCGCGGCCGACAAGGGCCACGCAGGCCACCGCCCGGAGGTGCCACCGCTCAGGGGCCGTGGGGCGGCTGCCAAAACGGAGCCGCCAGCTGCTCGGCAGCCCTGGGACGGAGGGAATTCAGAGGGAAAGATCCCCACGAGCAGTGCCGGTTAACCAAAAGTCACACGCTCGTACAATGGGAGCGCTCCACTTTTACTCCTGGCTGAGATCAGAAAGTTTATTCTCCCCCCCACACCCGGTGGGAAGGACGGGATTCCCCTGCCCGTGGGGCGGCGGCACCCACAGCCGAGGGGGGGATCGAGGGGAGTACTGAGTTGGGGGAGCGCGGCGGGGACCGAAGGGGGCCGCCCCGGCGGGAAGCCACCACCCGCCCCCCGGTTCCGCATTTTCCGAGCCGAGGGCGCGACGGGAGGCGCAGCTGTGCGACAGGCCGGGGGGACCCTCTCCTGCACCGGCCCCGCTCCGCTCCCGCAGCCGGCCCCCGCCCGCCCGCCACCGGAGTTACCTCCTGAGGGGATTCCCGCTCCCCGCTCCGGCCCGGCCCCGGGGGCGCGGAGGGACACAGCGTGCCACGATCCGCGCCGGACCAGCCGCGGGCTGGCAGGGCTGGGCAGGGCAGGTCGGGGCCGGGCGTGCCGGCGGCGGAAGGGCTGCGAGAGGAACCGCCGTTCCCGGGCCGTACCGGGCACCACCAACCGGCGCCGCCTGAGGCGATGCGCGGCGCGGCAGCAGCCCCCCGCTCCCCCCCCACCCTACCTTGATCCCTCGGGGGCTCCATGGCTGCCCCGACGCCTGTCCCGGCTCTCCGCGCCTCGGCTCGGCAACCGCCGCCGTCTCCTCCCCCCGCTGGTTGGCAGCAGAGGCGCCGCCCGCGCCCGCGGGGGCTGGGCCGCCGCCCGTCAGTCAGCGGCCCGGCCCGCCCCGCCCAGGTGAGGGCGGACCGGCCCGGGCGGTGCGGGGAAAGGGGGGTAGTGCAGGGTCCCGGGCGGTGCGGCGAAACGGGCCGTGCGAGGCCCCAGCCGGCCCCAGGCAGTGCAGGGAACCGGGGCAGTGCAGGGTCCCCGGGCAGTGCGGGGACCCCGGGCAGTGTGGAGCCCCCGCCCGGCCCCGGGCCCAGCAACCGCTGGATCCTGGCGCGGTTTAGGAGATGGAGGGATCTGAATCGCCCGAAGGAATTCGTCGTGTCTCGGGTCTGCGCCTCAGCCGGCCGCAGCGCTTCGAATCCGGCACTAGGAATCCTCAAGCTGGGCTCGGGGGCTTGTCCCGCCGCAGCGCCCCCGTCTCTCCAGCCGTAATGCTTTCCTCGGGGTCGAGCCCTCGTCTGTGTTATTTTTCCCTCCGGGCAGCGTGCAACTAGTGCAGTGCTGCCATTGGCTTTTGTTAACGCAACTCTGCACGGGCTGGATGAGGAAAGAGGAGAACAACCTGCTGTCTCCAATTAGCACCGCTTGCAGGGGGAGGCTGCACAGCCTCAGGCACCGACGAGATCAGTTGTGGAAGCTCCCATTGCCGGCGGTTCTCCCCCCTCTTCGTTAGCATTGCTACCGAAGCCTGTGCACCCTCACACATTGCACTGCGTTACAGAAATTAAACTGTGATTTTATTTTCATCTTCCGAGATTCCCCTGTGAGACGCGCAAGCGCTTACACCTGGCAAAGCGATGCGTTGTGGCTGCATTAAAAGGACTTTAACGGTTGAAAAGAAAACCAACAACTATCCTAGCTGCAAGCTGCACTCTTTCTATTAAAATACCACAAAGTGTGGAGAAGTTTTCATTACGTAGTTTGCCCAGCAAGCCGCTTCACAAGACTACCAGGGATGTTAAGCTACCAACTAGATCTTTCACTCCACCCTCTTCGAATCCCCAGCCTTGACATCCATGGATTTGTTTGTTTGAAAAGATCAATGCGCAGAATGAGCGGCAAAGGCCTCCACGGCGTGGGGCTGTGTGAATAGCCAAATTGTCACCAGCGTTCAGCATGCACGGTCACATGCTAAAGCAGAGCACAATAGAGAGTCAGGAGGTGCCAGCTCAGGATGTCCTTGCTTTGGATAACAAACAGCAGCAGCAAATCCAGGTATTTTTCAATCTATGAAGCAGCTGAGGAACGTGAGCTTTTGCTAGGGTAAAGGAATGCTTGCTTATATTCGAGGCTCTGCATAGCTGCAGCAGGGGGGTGTTACAACGGTGCCATAAAAATAGCAAGCGGATCAGAATATATCCCCGCATGTTTATGCCTTGTTTCATCTCACAGCACAGAAATTACTTTGCTCAAATATATGATTCTCACCACAAGCTCATCCCACATATCTCAGTTATGTTTTATGACTGTTTCAAAAAATAAATAGATATTTGAGAACGTACATCTGGTTTTTTAAAAAAAAAAGAAAAAAGGAATATTTTTTTCCCCACAGTACTCCACTTGAAGTCCCAAGCTTTCCCGCTGAGCAGCTGATACGTGATACATGATCTGTAATCACAGTGGAAGAATATCAACAGCATTAAAATTTGCTCCCCTTTGCAGCTATTTTACTGAAACGCCTATCAGGCACCAACCTGCAGAGCAGTAAAGCTGTCAGCATCTCGCTGCTTTTTTTAGGGGCAGGGATATTTCACCAGCACATCCCAAAAAGCAAGAGGGATATTATCTGGAGAGCTGATTCAATATCTTCTGACAGTGAAACTCACACCAGCACTGCTGACTGTCTCACTGCCCGCCGCGCTGAGGAATGCCCTGTTCAATACAGGTGTAGCCTTGCACCAGTTTCGCTGAACTTGGTGTCTAAGTTTAGAAATTCCCCATTCACAGGTCCCTTAGGCACTCTGCAGTTCGGTTTCCCTAGCTGCTGTGGCCCACTCCAAGTGGCAACGGGGCTACCTGTGGGATGACAGCCCAGCCAGGCCCCCAGCTGTCTTGTCCAGAAAGATTTTACATGGGAAAACATTCAAATCCACCATCTCCAAACACGATGATGTATTGCCTTTTTACACATAGCCCTGAGTAGCGAGGAGACGGAATTGTTGTAATGAGCATCTGTTACTCCAACCAATGCCTATTAAAAGTTGTATGAATATTGCCTACGGGCTCCAATTATGATCATAAAACATGAACTGAGAAGAAAAGACTGAATCTGTCCTGAACGTCTTGTTGTATTTATGAAAAAGGACAAAAGTGAAGGACAACGGGACTAGGGGTGTGCTGAGCTATTGAGCTTTGTGCCCGTGACTTCTTGTTTCCTTCAGTTACAAAAACAAAACCAAACATGTACATGTATAGAAGACAAGCCCATTCGAACTTGAAACTACCTGCCTAAATACAGGACTTCAAAATACTTTGTCCTGAGTGGGACTGGGCCTGTCCCATGCAAGGGACATTTATTGTGTGGGAATACGAGTAGAGCAGCAAATGCAGAAGCAGGTCACGTTGTAGCTGAATGTCACGTTTTGTTTCGCACTCCCAGCACTTGAGCCTCCCAAGTGCTCTGCTGCACAGATAGGCCAGATCTCCCGCTGGGCAGGCAGAGCCCAGTTTTAAAATATATTCCCCCTCCATCAGCTGTTTATTGCACATAACAGGCAGGGCGGTCAGAAGTGAATAAAGGCCAAGGTTTCAAAGAATTAATTCTGCCAAGGTTATTGAAGAATCCATATTTAAGACTTTAAATCCAAATTTAAGAATCTGGATTTAAGAATCTAGATTTAAATCCCATTATTTTTCAAAGACCCTAGCTGCCTTTTAGCTTTCCTGCTGTAGTTACAAATGCAATTGCCTCCAAACAGATCCCTTCCTACGTACACAGAGCTGAATCAGATGATGGTAGCTGTTATGCTGATCTAATGGCAAACACAAACAACATCGTACAACTCTAGGTGCGCTGAGTGGGCTGCGTCTACCAAGAGAGCTAAATCCCAAAGTATTTTAGACCTGAATGTCTCATAACCTAAGCACTAGAAAGCGCTGAAGGATTCTGTCCCGCATCCTTGTCTTGCCAGGGCTGTAGTACTTTACTTGGCACAAAATGTTCTCCATTCATTCACAGCCTGGAGTCATCTTCTGGGAGAAATCCATCCTAAGGAACGTGTCCAACGTTTCATTTCAAAATCATAGAATCATAGAATCATAGAATCGCTGAGGTTGGAAGGGACCTTTAAGATCATCAAGTCCAACCATTAACCTACCCTGACAAAAAACACTTCTAAACCATGTCCCTAAGTGCCCCATCTACCCTTTTTTTAAACACCTCCAGGGATGGTGAATCCACCACCTCCCTGGGCAGCCTATTCCAATGTTTAATAACCCTTTCAGTGAAAAAATGTTTCCTAATATCCAATCTAAACCTCCCCTGACATAACTTGAACCCGTTTCCTCTCGTCCTATCACTTGTCACCAGGGAGAAGAGGTCAGCCCCCATCTCTCTACAACCTCCTTTCAGGTAGTTGTAGAGGGTGACAGGGTCTCCCCTCAGCCTCCTCTTCTCCCGGCTAAACAACCCCAGCTCCCTCAGTCGTTCCTCATAAGGTTTGTCCTCCAGACCCCTCACCAGCTTTGTAGCCCTTCTCTGGACACGCTCCAACACCTCAGTGTCCCTCTTGTAGCGAGGGGCCCAAAACTGAACGCAGTACTCGAGGTTGGGGCCTCACCAGTGCCCAGTACAGGGGGATGATCACTTCCCTAGTCCTGCTGGCCACACTATTGCTGATACAGGCTAGGATGCTGTTGGCCTTCTTGGCCACCTGGGCACACTGCTGGCTCATATTCAGCCGGCTGTCCACCAACACCCCCAGGTCCTTTTCTGCCGGGCAGCTTTTGAGCCACTCTGCCCCAATCCTGTAGCGCTGCATGGGGTTGTTGTGACCCAAGCACTTGGCCTTGTTGAACCTCATACCATTGGCCTCAGCCCATCGGTCCAGCCTGTCCAGATCCCTCTGCAGAGCCAACCTACCCTCAAGCAGATCAACACGCCCGCCTAGTTTAGTGTCATCTGCGAACTTACTGAGGGTGCATTCGATCCCCTCATCCAGATCATTGATAAAGATATTAAAGAGAACCGGCCCCAGCACCGAGCCCTGGGGGACACCACTTATGACCGGACACCAACTGGATTTAACTCCATTCACCACCACTCTCTGCAGCAAAAGAGCTTGGCTTCTTTGCAAGGCAATGCCTAGAAGGATTTTGTTAACCTAAACCTGAGTTCCACTCCCTCTTCTGTTATCTCCCATAGACCTGTCCCAAGCTCAGGGGGAAGCATCCTGCCATGGTGTGGGAAAAGTTCAGTCCCTCCAATGGAAATGGTTCCACTGTGTATGAAAAAAAAAGGTCACAGAATCAAGATTCTGACGTTAAATTTTAATGAGAGAAAAGAGTAGTCACTCAGATGCGTTCTACTAAGGACATTATTAAATAGTGTGACATAGCTAAACACAGAGGGTTTTTTTTTTCTCCCCAGAAGCCAGCCCTGATGGCAGGGTGGTATTCACGCAGCTCGCTGGCTCACCTGGTAGCCCCTTCCTCATAACCTGCTGCCCTCTCCTGCAAAGTGCAAATTCAAAACGGGAGGGGAGACTAGTACATAGTGAACCACCAATATCATGGGCAAATAAAAACTGTAGCTACTCAATGAACCTATATTTCCCATATCCTAGCTGAATGTCAGTGGGATATTAGGGGAAGGAAAACAGACAAGCAAACACACTCCCTCCCTCTACGTTATTGCCTGATGCACCAGGCATACCCTGAAAGCACTTACTGGATCAGAGTCCTGGCAGCCAAAGAGGAGCATACATTGCGTCAGAAATCCTACGCAAATATGTCCCACCTGAGGCAGCATTAGAAATCCCTAAAAGCAGAATTGCCTGTGCCTAATTAACTGTACTGTCAAAGAAAGACACCGAACATGTAAGCGCCTCTTTAAGGTTGGGCAGCAGCTGGTCGTCAAGTCAAAGAATCTGTATTTTTGACTCATGTATTTCCTGCTAAAAGCCTTTTGCGGAAAATAAATCCTTCACACCCCTTAGTGTCTACAGGTCAAGGTCACACCTATATACACACTGGCATAGATAAGCAGATGCCTAGTGGGATTCTAAAATCCCACGGGCTCCCATCTCACCACAAGCTAAGCGCTGAACGTTGCTGAAAATATCTGTGGATGCCTTTCTGCCTCTTTAAATGCCTGAGTGTCTCCAAGTTCAAGGTCACTTTTGCAAGTGGGAGTTAAATTCTGAATTGGTTAAAGGCTTCAGAAGAGAATTACCTTGCAGTTCTAATCATTTGGGTGCTGATACATTCAGGACAGGGCTGTTGGAGATGCCTCCAAAAGAACCTGGAGCTCTTCAGCTGCATCGTACACCATAGTGAAGCTTCCCCGAGCATTGCGCAGGGGTCATCTAGCTGTAAGACAGTTAGTTATTTGTCCTAGGCCAAATCCCAAAATCCCTACAGGAACTAAACATTCCATCAAAGGAACAGGCTTCATGACACCTGCCTGCATGAAGCTCATTTCCTGTAACTAATCCGACTGGGTGCATGCAAACGGCCATTAGCTGGGAATTCATGCCGCCCATCTGCAGCAGCACTTGACACCCACTCTGTACAGCTGCTAGCAAGTGCGGGATAAATAGACTTGGGGGGGAGGTAAAAATAAAAATAAATAAAAATATAATTCAAACCCCGTGTATAATCTGCTGCAGAGGCACTAGAGGGAGGGCTAGAGCACCCCATGGGCTTGGATTTTGTCTGTCTCCTGGTTATTTCATCATTTCCCGGTGAAGGAAGAGTACCTACGTGCTTATTTTCATTACGACCCCACAAGTCCTAAGAAGGCTTATTTTGCATGAGATACAAGAAATTTGTCATGGATGCACACACAGATGCACAAATGCTGTAAACGTCATCACATAAAAGACAATGATATAATGCAACTATGAATTTGATGTTAAAGTCACTACTTTTCCCTTTTGCAAAGTTACTAAAACTCATGTATATCTAGGAATACTTTGTATTTCTCCTTCCCTGCCCCCCTTCTTTTCCCACCCCCGCTCTTTACTTTCTCTTGTGAGCAGAAGACATGTTTCTAACTTCTCATTACTAACTTACCTTTGTACCACAGCTTCCTTTGATAAGGATTGCTCAATTACAGGACTGATGTGATAAAGTGTTCTCAAGCCTCCGAGCTGTTTCCAGTTATAACATAAATATATCGATTGGGGAGCACAGTACTTTCTTTGTCACATGCATTACCATCTGCAGCAAGCACCTTTATTGCTGTAGTAAATATACTGTAGATAAAGCTTTAGATAAATTACATCCCTGTCAACTAACTGCTAATCAATACTCTAGTCTAGAAAATGGACTAAATGGAATATTTTCATATTCTAAAAATTTTTACTAGGAGTAAAATGAGGTCATGTCTTCAGTAACTCATTACTAAATTATTTGTAAGGCTGCAGTGCTGTACAGTTACTACATGGTAATTAAGAACCAGAGGATCTAGGATTGCTTCTCAAATTGTAGTTAACTTTCAATATACTCTTATGAGATGACTAGGTACTACCAGGTCCACTTTATTACTGGTAAACCAAAACACAAATGTTATAAATAATTTGCTAGAAGCAGACAAAAAAAAAAAAGCAGAACTGGAGCCAGAAAGAAACATACAGGGGTCCAATTAAAAGGTTACAAGAGAGAAAAAAAAAATGCAATGGCCCAATTAATTAAAACTGCTGCAAATTATTTACGGATTTTACAAGCAGAAAAAGACTATTGCAAAAGCCTGCTTACTTGCGTAACACAAGCAACAGAACTCCAGCCTTTAAATTCGCTCAGCAGACATTTTCTCCTTCCCTATTTTGCAAACAGAAGATCAAGCCTCATAGTTCCTCGATAACACAGCATCTAGCCTCTTGCGGACAATCTTTGTTTCAAGCTTGTAAGCATATCAGCTGTTCTCATTGATAAGGCATTTCACTGAGCTAGCCAATGTGAAGTGAAAATAAGTGCAAAAAATTAGACTATGAGCACTGAGATTAAAGATTCATTCATCTCATCAATCTTTTACTAGTAACACTGTGTACTCCCTGCTGCCATTACTCAGCCACTAGGCAGTTCCATCACAATCTCACTTAGAAATATGTTTCCAACACACGAGATACACAAATCAGCTATAACTCAAGTAAATTTGTTTTTTCCTTCAGACTGTTGTGAAGCCAATTTCACTATGTCTCTTAAAACAGTTCCTACCTGATCTTCCAAAGCTCACTTTGAAACTCATCGCAAAATCCTACCTTGAAATTTCCCCAAAGCAGACAGGCTGTAATTCCCATTTCAGCCAGAGCAAAACAGATGGAGCAGACCTTCTCCGTTCCTTTCCTACTGCCTGTCTATTTGTTTAAAAGCCGCACAGAGTTCTTCTGGTTGCTCAGTGAACCTGAACTTCCACCAGAAGTTCTCACCGACAGGGCAGCCCCTGCCCGGCCCAGCAGCAGCAAGGAGGCACAGATGTGGTTCTGCAAAGCCTGCCCTCCCTGGCCTGAGCGGCTTTCGCTTTTAGATTTTCTCCCCTCAAAGAGAAAATCCTGGTAGTTGTTTCATTTGCAAAAGCCTGTGTATTCTGTGCCCGCATTATACCTCGGTGCCTGTGCTAAATGCGAGCATGAGGGTGTTATTTGCCCATGCAGTCGCTGAGGGGGTAGGTGTGTAAGCTGTGATAAAGCAATGCTGCCAGCGATTGCAGTGTACGTGCAGTTATCTGACCGGTAACCGAAAGGAGAAGTTAAGCCTCTTAGAGCAGTCCCCTGCCCTCCTACAGCACTAGCTGGGCCACATATAGCCCAGTTTACGCCCCCATTCCAAATTTGCATCTCTCAGGTCTTTCTTTCAGCTCAAGATGCGCTCAGCTGATGGTTTGAGAGCTCCAGTTTCAGTCCTCGCCGCAGCAGCAGCTTTCCAGATCGATAAATAAATGCAAACTGGGTGAATAGCTGTGAAACCTCTGTGCCTGAAAAATCCCCCTACTCTCTTGTATTTTTGCATTACACATTTTTCGTTTCCATTACTTTACTAAATAAACAGTCTGAGTTTCTGTTATGAATCTGATTAATAGCCAGACTTGGTTTCGGTACAGACTCTGCTCCCTTCATAGCTGCAGAGGCTGTTGAGCATTCTTTGAAGGAAAGTCATTGCAGGTATGTTGATGTTCCACACTGCAGGGTGGCTGCCTCTCGGTGCTAACTGGAAGTGACTGCAAGATAAATAATGTAAAGCTCTTTCCAGAACTCCTGGTGTGCTGTACAGCAGGGGACGAAGCTACAATCTGGATTTGTTTAACCTCCGTGTCTCCCTCTGTAATGTAGCCGTTCCCACACCCGTCCAGCCCCTCGTATGTGCACTGGATCACCTTCTCGTTTGCATATGCATCAAGTCCCAGCTGCTCCATTTCTCCCTCCCACAGCCATGAGCACACTTGGTCACTCCGACTCACAGTTATTCTTATTTCCCTCGTCCTCAGAGTCCAAGATGGCAGCTGGTGGATCTTGGTCAGGTTTGCATGGGCAGGACCCCGCAATGCAAGCCAGAACCTCGGTCACAGCCTTGTCCTTTTAAACCTCTACCAGGTGGGTACGTTGGGCTCCTCGCTCAAAGAAGTGACATGTTACACTTAATGCCACTGGCTTTGCACTGTGGTAAGGGACTACTACCAAGGGCAAACCTTAAATCCGTTCTGTTCAGTCCTGGGAGTATGCAAAACACAACAAATAATAATATCCTCAGCACTATTGAGGAGGTCTCAGAAGACAGACGGTTGCCTGTTCTTCTGCTGAAAAGATTTGTGTGTACCCCCTTCCACACAAGCAGGAGAAGTCAATGCACGACAGCCCCCCATCACACACACAGATCTCAGGGTGCCATAGTTTGAGGGTATAAAGGAGTGCTTGAGCTCAAAAGCTATAAGGCAGCATGTCCTGCAATTCACCTCCTAACACACCCGTGATAATTAATCACTTAATCAAGGTCTTCACAGCAGCTTTATGAGCAATACTGTGGTTTGCTGTGAAGGAAAGAGGCATGTGAATAGTTTTGCTGCTCAGCCTGGAGCCAGCACCTACTTATCTGGGTGAAGAACTAGTATTTGCAGCTGTTCTCTCTGAACATTGAACTCTGGATTTTTATTTCTCTTGTGATGACGGTACACAGTGGTTTCTCCGGTGTGCTTTCCACTTAATGTATTATCTACTGCTGTCAACTTAAAACAGCCTACAACAAAGCCCGTAATTTCTTTTGCAGCTCTTCTATGCTTTATCCATAGGGTTTGTGAAGTAAATCCGTATATGTCTGCGTGTCTCCAGCCAATTTCAGCGTTAAAAGAAAATATCACAAATAACGTGCCTAATTCTCCTCTTGCGTGCACCAAGATACACTCAGAGTCAACTCATTGGTGTGAAGTGTTCACTGCTATCAAAACAGAAAATGAGAGGGGAATTGGGCTACCCGTATAATATGCATCTTGAAGAAATTAAAGAAGTGCTGCATATCCTTTTTCCTTATTGAACAGAGCAGTAATACAAAGAGGCTTATTTAATTGTGAAAAAGCAATTAACTTTTCAAGATGTTTCCTGCTCCTGTGAGGAAGCTTGATTTTGTGCAGTATATTTCTTTCAAACTAGAGTCTCCAAGTGCCTTGCAGTATTAAATGTGTCAGCTGAAGAACTAAATAATGAATAAGGCCAGGGGAAGACGGACCTTTTAGCAAAGCTTCCTCTGTCTCTAAGTGATCATTTCTTTCATCTTTAAAGAGGACATACACTTCCCCCCAAAAAAATTAAAAAAAGAACATCTCAGACTGGCTAATGATAAATACTCCACCTATTTACACGCTCCATCTATCTGCACGTGAGTGCGTGCAATACGAGGAGGTGGGGAAGTTTAGGAAATCGGTTTACACATGGGTGATTTCCTTGGCTTTTACTTGCCTAATTGCTTGGCTCCTCCAGCGACCTGTTTCTGTAGCAACTGCCACCTCACTCCGCAATTACGCTGTCTCACAGTCATGGGGCACCCTCTGGAAGGTACACATGCACATCTATCAAAGCCGAGGAAAACGTTGGTACCTTCCACGTGATGTGTGTGGGTTTCCCCCAGAGCACCTCCAGGCGCTGTGCAATGAATGTTTACAGGGGCTGTAGTTCAGCAGCCTGGTCTGCTGATGGTGAATTCCCTCCTCGCTGCTCATTATGCATTTCTTGCAGCCTCACGGCCTGCAAACCATATGGATCCCTCACCCAGGGCAGAGCAGGAGGAAAGGAGAGAGCAGCAGATCAGAGAGCAGAAACAACCCCTGGGCCCGGTGGCTGGAGGTGGGCACTCCAAGGTAGCTCTCTTGGCAGAGAAAAAAAGGCAAAGATCCAACAGTTTTCCTTTCTCACAAGACTTCTTACATGGCTTTTCTTTGCTTATCTTGTATTCTTCATGGGCAACAGGACTATAAATACTAAAAGGAATTGGCAAGAATGTGCCTTTGCATGGCCTTAATGTAATTGTGTGTGCAGGAGAAGTAAGCAGTGCAAAGTGGCCAGGCTTATGCCTCCTTCTTATTGCCACTGTTGAAGACAGGATAAGGTCTCCAAAATCTTTAAAATGGTGAAGAAAAATGGTGTTTGATATCACTCTGATTCTTTTCACTTTCTTTTCTGATCCAGAAGCCTGAGGGAGCACTCTGATCATGTCCTCAGACTCCTGGTAAGTTTTAACGACACGGTGCTGTCCTCATTTAGATCATGTGCACATTGGAGTCAAAACAGCTTAATTAACTCTGCTCCATAGAGAAAAGGAGAAGAAAAAAATGAGGTGAATACCATACATAATCAGGAACCAGGAGACAGCCGGATTTAGAGAAAAAACACCAAATACTACGGCTCGCATCAAACTGCAAGAGCTGCTCACCACGGATCTGATGCCTTGTGCTCGGAACTCATTTTCCAAACCTGTTCCCTAGTTACCATTTTTAGATCAGTCCTACAAGCTTATGGCTATTATATCTGCTGGAAAAACAATGCCAGAGTCAAATGGGAACACATTTTGCAGGCCCAGTCAGTCATGGTACTCTGCTGCTATCCCTCCTGCTGTCCATCGCCCTGTGGTCCATGGCAGGCTGAAGGACCGGCTGTGCCACATCACTGCAGTGACTCCAGGCCAGCTCCACAGGACCTGGCTTTGGGGTTTTCAGGAATGTAGCTGTAGAGCAAGGAATTGAACTGCAGGTTGTAAAATCTACCCCAGGAGCAGCATAAATACGGAGTGCAGCATGAGTCCTGGGCTTGCACAGCTGCACGTAGTCAGTCGCTGAACTAGTCAGGGTGTGCCTCCACCAGACACGCTTTTGGTGGTGAGTCCAGTATGCAAAGAGGTATCTTTGCTTTTTGTGAGGCACACGCTGCAATGGGAGGTGGCCGAGTAACCTCCACATAATACATCACAACTGAGTTCAGAATTGAGTCTTATAAAGCAGGTCAATCTGAGAGCATGCATTCACACGAGAAACAGAGTGAAAATGGTGGCTCTAAATATTTGTTTAGCATTTGATATATCTATCTGGAAGGTAACACCGCTCTCACACAGCTTGGGAAGTCATCTGTCATGTGCCTTTGCACACTTTGGTCACTCACGAACCAGGAGGGGTGGATTTGAGTTTCGTGGCCCCCATTCCCTTCTCTCTCCGCTGGCATGGTATCCTTACAGCCGCTGCAAAGGAAACAGTGGAAACTGAGACCGTCTGCATATATGACACTGCTTCACTGGAAGCTTGTGAGGATATTTACATGTGACGTTGTATGACAGCTGAATAATACTTTTAATAAGAACATAACTCAGTCGGCATCAGCCAGCTGACTCTGCTTTTTGTAACACACTTTGTCAATGTCAGGAACCTGTCAAGAGCTATAAAAGGCATTGAAGGATAGTGCTAATGTCACTTCCCCAAGTCTCTGATCTGCATAATGGGAAAACATTAACTCGGAGATATTAACAGCAGATATTTCTTGTCCTAAAGGTGCAGGGATTTTACCTTGACTGAAGTGTTTAGAAGACACGGACAGATTTCTCAGCCAGCATGAATCAGTATGGTTTATATTGACTTCAGCTTAAACAAGCTGACTTTTACTGAGGATGCAGTATAAATATTGACAAATCTGACGTTACTCATTGGAAATAACGAGGCGGGCAGAAACAGTTTCATCACGTGGCCACAGAAGGCCAGTTCAGTCTCACTTGGGTTTTGAATTGGAGGGAACAGTAACAAATGGGGTTAAATCCTACTCTGGAAAGCCAAAAGCAAGTCGGGGCACAGCGAGGACCACGGTCCTCACTGAACAGAGCCCTCACCGAGAAGGGACCAGGATGCTGAGCAGCAGGTCCTTGAACATAGGAAGTTCCCTCTAATCATGAGGAGGAACTTCTTTACTTTGAGGGTGGCAGAGCACTGGAACAGGCTGCCCAGAGGGGTGGTGGAGTCTCCGTCTCTGGAGACATTCAAAACCCGCCTGGACGCGTTCCTGTGCAACCTGCTCTAGGTGACCCTGCTCTGGCAGGGGGGTTGGACTAGATGATCTCTGAAGGTCCCTTCCAACCCCTATCATTCTGTGATTCTGTGATTCTGTGGTCCGGGGCAGGATCAGGTGTCAGCGAGTGATTGGGGTCAGACACAGCTGGGTGGCCACCAAGCAAGTCTGCAGCGGCCAGACATGTCCAAGGGCAAGCCAAGACGCTGAGCCAGTGGAGCTGGGCCAGGGCCAGAACCACAGCAGCAGGAGCCCGGGAGCGGGCATTGCTGTGGCACAGCAGCGATGTAGCACAGGTGGGGGCCAGGGGTGAAGCCTCAGCTAAAAAGCAGCTCCCACGAAACAGGAGGAGCAGGCTTCTGTGTTTCTTCACAGCAGCTCTTATCAGTGGATGAGCCGACCTTGGACGCAGCCAGCTACGTTCCAGAAGGGGATGTGCTCAGCACCCTGGCAAGGAGGTTTGGGTTTTCCATCCCCATTTAGAAACATAATTTTCTCCAACTTCTTCTAAGCTCCTTGCACAGATAGCACTCAGAAGAGAAATATATCTCATTAGCGTGAATTAAAATTTTCCTGCATTTCAGCAGGCTAATTGCTGAGTGACTTCGTGATAAAAGGAGAAAGAAAGCATATTTTAATTTCAAGACTGAAACTGGGGGATTAGGAGAAGAAGACAGGTTTAGAGAAGCTACTGGGAAGAGCTTTTTAACATACTGCTCTCTCTTCTTTGCAGGGAGTGTGGAAACCCAGGGGGTTATTCTTGTAG
This sequence comes from Rissa tridactyla, assembly GCF_028500815.1. Taxonomy (NCBI): domain Eukaryota; kingdom Metazoa; phylum Chordata; class Aves; order Charadriiformes; family Laridae; genus Rissa; species Rissa tridactyla. The sequence goes on along the minus strand of NC_071467.1, from coordinate 32,306,113 downwards.
ATTAAAGTAATCCATTTAGAGGAGCTGGTCTGTCCTTGGCAAAAAAAAACCCACAAAATACGTGTCATTGCTACTGTTGCTCCCACTATTAAACACATCTGCCACCTTATCTGGACTGTGTGGAGGGGCCGTGCTGTTAATGTGGCTTTAATGTCAAGTGAGGACAGGTATCTCGGGGAGGCTTGAAGCCCTTTGAAGTTCTCCCACACAGAGAAACTGAGGAACAGCTCTGCACAACAGTGCCAGGGCTGGATCTAGTAGCACTGGATGGAAATGTGTATGGAGCAAGCTCTCCTTCCCCATTTCTCTATACAAATGGTAGCATCTGTGGAAACAAGCCGAAAAACTCCAGTTAATGCAGTTGCTTTCATTTTATGCTATGTACTGGCATAAATGTGTGTGGTGATAAGAAAACAGTAATGGAGAAGACAACAGGCACATTGAGATCCAGAGAGGCAACATGTGTCCCAATTATAGTATTAAATATACTAACTTTTCAGTGCTTATCGTGTTACTTAAATATCAGCAATTTGGAGGTGAGCAGTCACATGTTGTAAATGAGATGGAGCCTAAGTTAGAGAGTGTGCAGAGTCATATAGGAAAATTCTGACCCAGAGGTTAATTTTGATGTTTCACAGGACTCCTTACTGGCAGAGTAGCCACCACTGGTCCCAAGCGACTGCCTTGGGAAGAGGGAGCAACCCACCTGGTTGTGGAGGCCAGTAATTCCCTCCTGAACCAGCAGGTATCTAATATCACTTGTCTGCCTCTGAGGGTGGGAAGAGATCTGAACCTACCAGAGAGCAGTTTTTCAGCCATGGTGGCCTGGAGAGCTTCAGGGACTTCTGCAGGGGACAGCAGGCAGTGCCCTAGGGGTGTATGGAGCAGAATGTCCAAGGGAATGTTTGAAGCAAACTCTGTCAGAGCATTTGGACCTGAAATGGTTGAATGCCCAGGGCTCTTCTTTTCTAGACGTAGCAGTGGACATGTGACTTGTGATGGAATGGGAGATCGGGAAAACTAGGGACATTTTTCCCCATCCTCATTCCACACTTTGCTAAGAACTAACAACAGACGCCCACAACCAGCTCTATCTCAGCACCACCCTGAAGCCTGGACATTGCCATTTGACGTTCAGATCCTATGGGGATCCTACGTCTGTGTAAGTCAGGATAAGTATTTGGTCCATGCTGGCTTTTTACATGAGATAGATACGAGGGAACTGCAAAGTTTTAGCTGTAAAGTAATACAGCTCAGGAGTATTTCAGGAATATATATTTGAAAAGTTACATGAAATGATCAATGCAAGAGTGTCCAACCATTCAGCTTTTGGACATTCACTGAGCTAGACCTGTATTTCTGTGTGCAAAGCTTAAAAACCTGACTATGTATATTTAGTGATCTAGCAGTTTTCATGAGTTGGCAAATTGCTGTGGGAAATGAGCAGTTTGAACTTCTCTCATCCAAACTCTCATATACTGGTCGCTCTGAGCAAAATTCACATGTGGCAAAGAGGCTTGTCCGCTGCAATCTCACATAGGGAATATGTGGAGAAAAAAGAGACAAAAGCGTGTGTGGAGGGAATTTTGCACAATTAGGTACCCTTGAAAGAGACTGTGTTGGCCCTGCATGTGCAAAATGGAGGATCAAATGGATTTAATAAAAAGCAAATCATTCACAATAATTTGTGTCCCATGTTTCTATCCTCTCCCAGAACAGATGCTTTTCCAGCCCATAGCAGGAAATAATGGTCCTTAAGAGAGAAGAAAGAGAGAGGGGAAAGCAAAGCTCTTGTAGATAAAGCTGTTGTAGGTGCTGCTCTGGCGTGCTGTTGGACTCCCCTCTCCAAACCTTTCAGAGCTAATCTGCCTGAGAGTTCGCTTTGATTAACTCATGGGGAATTCCAAAGACATCAAGAAACCAGCTCCTGATAAAGTTCAGGGCGATCGGGCAATGTGATCATTTGAACTTGACCTATTCCACTCTGGGTACCCTGCCTGCCTTAAGATGTTACAGTAAGCTAAGGTTGCTTCCTCAAGCTGTTGGAAAGAGGATTGGCGTGGGATTGAAGCAGATCACATGGAAAAGACTCCAGGGACCAAATGTCAGGCCACCAACCCTTCAGCTGAAGAGAGCTAAAACAAGAAGACATCCTGGCAAATAATTGCTAAGTATTAACAATGTATTCAAGTCACAGAAAGGAACTGACTGCAGGGATCCCTCGTTTTACTTTACCTGAATACGCATGTTTTCATTCTTTGAATATTTTCTACTGCTCTGGCTTCTAGCATGCATTCCACTTCCGTGCCCTGGTTTGAATGTTGCATTTCATATGTCGTTTGCAACAGTCTCAAGAAAGAAAACATAGGAAGAACAATTTTAAAGGGAAAAAAAAAATGATCCTCTAAAAGAAGAAAGAGTAAAATGGGCATTTCCATCCCTAGTATCTGGGGCAACAGATGGGGTGATGAAAAACGTGCCTGCAGGGCAAAGTTCTGCTCTGATCAATCTCCTGCCCACAGCACAGTTTTAATTTAAAGCACAGAGGATTATGCACTATGGAGCTACACTTTGTTAATTTATTATCCCTCACGTTAATCGGGTGTGTAAAGCATGGCAACAGGCAGGCGTGTACCAAAAGGTGTAGACTGCTCTGCCCTAGCAAGCAAGCAGAGTTAGACTAGGTGGTTCAAATAAGAAGAAGCCTTTACACGTCACTTTAAAAAATCTCCCACATTTTCTGTGTTAAAATATCCCATCAGCCCACTAGCAGTCTTTCAGAGACAAGGCAGAAACTAAGGCATACAAAATGGAGAGAGGGAAAGTTTGATAAATAAACTATTTTCAGTATCAAGTCCCTAAGAATTTCTTCGGGTGAGATAAAGAAAGTGGTTCAGAATTTTTGGCCGGCCACTCTTTTAAGTGATAACACCAAGTCAGTAAGAGAAAGATGTTTTTCTTTTTTTTTTTTCAATAACTCTATGCTGTATTGGGATGCACAGTGATGAAGATTTCCCTTTGCCATTCAACACACAAATGGACAGAAACCAGCATCCCCATCATGAGTTTCATATCTTTCTGGATCAGGTTTCTGCCATAGGTCAGTTGGCTCACCCTTTTAGGAGCATTAATCATTTACATTAAGCAGTTAAAATAGGCAACGTGAATTCCCCTTGAGTAGTTCCCTTTTTGAGTGCTGTCTGTGAGCATTCATACTTTTCACATACCAAGCAGGACGTTTACGTCTGATTTCAAGCCAGGTGTATCTTCAGACATAACAAGCTGGCTCAGAAATCACACGGAGATTTCAGAAAAGTGTGCAAAACCTGTTCTTCGAGATGCCTGCTTGGAGATACTGAAACTGTGAAATGATAAGGTAATGCATAAATAAGTTACTGGGTCTACAGATAAGGTGATACTATAAGAAAACGCTGCCTTGCTGGGGGAACAGTTCATGGATGTTTCCTGCAATATATGAGGAATCAAAAGGAAATACCAAAAACTGCAGAAGCGTCTTTGTGGACAACTGGTGTGCAGCCACATACTGAGCTTCTGTCAGGTCTGTACAGTGTAGTAATGGTTGTGTCCACCTATAGGTGCATATATCGTCCACCCAGATGGTGTCCACCTATGGATGGACAAACTATCATGTATATTTAAAAGGCTCTTCTTGTTTGGGGCAGATGAAAACGGGAGCTCCTGCAACACAGTATGCACAAAGGAAGTATTCCACAGAGGTACCGATCAATAAATGATGAATTGCTCTGGGCACACCTCAACCCTACCAGCTGTGCTCATCTGATAGGAAGGCTTCGCTTTAGGATAAATCAGTGAAAGCTGCAGGCACAAAGTGTGGGGGATCCATATAGAAAGGCTGGGGGGAGGCATGTAGTAGAGAGCAAAGATAATTAGAGATCCGGGAAGTGTTCAAAAATGTTTGCATATGATTAGAATAATAATAATAAGCCCACAATTTTTTAAAATAGATCGCTTACGCATAAGACTAATTGTTCTAGGGGAGGTGGATCAATGAGTAGAGTACAACATAAGTGGTTGAAGGTTCCTAAAAAATGTGGTTTATTTATGGGCTTCATGTACCACTAGTATAATACATACAAAACCATTTGACTGTCTTGGGCAACGTGCTAGAATTCCCAAGCCTAACAGTTTAAATTTGCTTCTTCATTACAAAAATCTCAGTCCAGTACCTTTAATTTAATAATTTGCTTGCATGTTGCTGGATGCAGACGTTCCCTTATATCTGAATAACTCAGTATTCATCTCCAGTTGATGGGCAGGCAATAAATAGGTCATCCACCTATCCGCAGGTTACTGTCTGATTTAACTAGGTTCTAGGTTAAAAAATTAGAAGATTGCATTGTCAGTAAGTCTTTACCCTCCATTTTTCTGCAGATGTTTGGAGCAACAGTAACATCCAGTGGTCAAAATGTTAATTACATTATATGAGGGCATTGCATGCTGGCAGCATTTTATGACTGCATCTTCCTTGCAATAAAAAAAGCGAATGAGAGCAAGCCTTGAAAACTCAGGATCGTGCTTACATTGCACAAAAGTAAACGTACACACAGTAAGACATCAACCTTCCTGCAAGGTTGGTGTGTTTTTCCTGCTCATGCCAAGTGAGATGTACTGACCTGACCTTTAAGTTTGTAAATACTAAGATTGAGATCTTTCTGGCTGGATGGATGTCAGTGCACCACGTCATGTTATGAGGCAAGAGGGAGGATGGGGGACAGGAGGAAGGTGCAGTGGCCTTGGGATGATGTCTGGGGAACGAAGCTCTGAGCACAGGACACTGCAGACTCACTGTGACTCATCCCCGGCTCAGGAGCCTCAGGCACCAGGCACAGCTCAAACCAGCACAGAAGCGATAGATGTCCTGGAAATAGGATGCCAGCACTACAGGGAGAATCGGTGGAGTTTGACTGTTACGGCAGGGAGGTAGGAGGGGGGATGTCCTTAGAGGAAGCAGACACCTACCTGTTCATTGGTGAGGGCACACAGTTTGGGGGGACCAGGGGGGAATCTGCATTCCTCCACCCCAAATGCTCTTTATCTTCACCTGGGCTGGGGGGTGAGAAATAGGGGCAAAATATGAGTGCCACACCAAGAGGGCAATCCTTGCTTGTGCTTTGTGGACTACAAGACAAAAGTGACCCCAAACAAAGGCTCTGCACGTACTCAAGGACATGAAGAAGGGAAGTGACTTTCTGCCCTCACCCAGAAGAGGTTTCACTAATCGCACTACGAGTGAGGGAGCTGCCAGGTGTTTGTGGGGGAGAGCTGGGTTTAATTTTCCCAGCAATACAGGTACTAACCAGATAACAGGGGGCACATTGTCCAGTCAGGAAAACAAGACCTTGAAGACAAGGCAACTAGGCCAGGATGTCAGAAATTTAGCAGGTGGTAACTACAGTTAGACATCTGCAGCTATTTTTTCCCTGGAACTGCGATACAGGAGAAAAATAAGAATAAGGATAAAAAATAAAAATAAAAATTAAAGACACAGCTTTTAGGAGGTCCAGTGTTCACGCCCTTGTGCTGTGTCAGCCTCAGGGATGCAGAATCCCAGGAGCAAACCTGGCTGCAGCTTTATAGGTGTGCGCAGAGCTCTGCTGTTCATGGACAAGGTGCTTTGGTCTCCCCAGCACCAGCAGACTTGTTTTGCTGCTCTCCTGTAGTCTTCCAGTGCACCGTTGCTCTGTGACCTTGAGGCCACAAAACTTAGCAGGGACAGTTAATGATTCTCTGAGCCCCATTGACGTTTCCCTGCTCCCGTGCAAACATTAGCCAAGGTAGAGGCTGCGAGGGCTGTCTCACTTTCTTTTCCTCCTCCCTTTTTAACTTTAAGAGCAGAAGTGTTGCAGATCTCGTGCAGAACCATGCTTGCCCAAGGTGCTGGAGAGAGGAATTCTCCCTCGCCGTCTTTCCTGATGTGTATGCCTCCCCACAAAAATATTGTGAAGGGGTCAGATACTGAGGCGTATGTGGGGAGAGCTCGCCCCGAGGGCAGGTATGTTATTTAGATTCCAGTGTGCCTCACATACCTGCGTGGATGTGCTTTCAAAATTATTTCCTTCAGGTTCATACTATCTGAAGTGAAATGGAGCATCTCCATGAACAACAATCTTTTACAGAAGAGCTTCTCACTGCTCCCCTGGGAATGCACTGGGAATTTTCCACCACGTATGTGCTCAGTGGGGTGATGCTCACTGTGTTGATGCTGAGCCCTGTGTGCCACGGGATCGCTCAGTGAGTCTCGGTGGGATACCTGGCCCAGGTAACTTCAGTCCAGTCTTTGGGACAAATTGAAGGGTTTTTCTCTCCCCACGCCAGCCAACTGCTCAGGTAGGCTGTGACATTTTCAAACTGCCAACAGATGGCTGTGGGCATGGCAGCTCTTCATGCTGTGATGGTGTTAGGGCGGTAAATGCCATTGCTTGTGTCTCAAGACCTCTCAGGTGTTTTCTCCATGGGAGAAGGGAGAATGAATGCCACACACAGCAGGCAGATGTAGTTACATGAGCACAGGATCATGTGAACCTCCGAGACGTGGGCTATGGGCTAGTCCTCATTGGGTGGGAGCCTAAAGCACCGTAACCTCTCCTTCTGTCTGATGCATCTTAACAGAATCAGCCTTCCTGCTCTCATCCTGAGGCGCCCTGTCCTCTCCTACACAAAGCAATGAAGCCTTCTGCTACCTCATAGAGCAAAACCTGTTTAACTCTCCTCTCTGAAGCTGAGACTGAAAGTGGCTGAGAAAATGAGGCATACACGGTACCTATCAATAGGAAGATTGAGGCAACAGAAAAATATGTGTTTCAAATCATGATTGTGCAGTGCATCCTGCACAGCACATGGAAAAGCAAAGGAGAGAGAGCTTTGCCACAGCTGGGACATGAAGGCTCGGTGACCTTCCAGAGGTTCTGAAGTCCCTTCTGAAAACCCGACTACATGGGATACGTTATATGGGATGCATACCTCCCATGCTGCATCACATTTGGCTGCGTTATCAAGCATCAGCGGGGCCTGCTGTGCTTTTGGTGCCCCATGAGTATTAAACACTGGGGTACAAAGCCAAGGTAGGTTCACGATCCATACAAAGGCTGCCCTGCAAATGCTTTGGGAATCCTGCTTGGGAAACCCAAAATGTTCAAAAAAAAATACTGATACTTAAACAAAACACAACTTCAGAGCAAACACCAGTAAATGCACAAACACTGATAACATGTACTCTGTGGAAAAAGAGAGGTTTAAATTAATGGATAAAAGTGATTTACACTGAGCTGATGGAAGGTTGGGAGAGGGCTCACGGCCACAGTGGGCACTTTTACAGACTGTGCAGGCACCTCTTGTGCCTGGAGCAGCATAGGCCTGAGGGACAACAAGAGGTGGCTCATTCCAGGTTGCTTAGTTTCCATGGTAACAGTGCTAAAAATCACACCACATCCAATTCTAGGAAGCTGTGTCCCAAGGACGCTGCACAGATACGCAAGACCCTAGAGGTAAGGAGTCCTTTTCAGATATTCCTCTCAGGTTTCCTGGTATGCTGATATAGGAAAGCACCCTGGCATGAGCATCTGGTACCTAATGGGCTGCACGCTGCCTGCCTGCTGCTTTGCATTCTATTGATTCTTGGCAGAAGCTGCATTGGTTCTGAGGCTATAGGACTAGAAGCCTAATTAGGAGGATGAGCAAGGGAGATCATCTGGGTGACAAGTGCTCATGAAGGCAGGCAAACGGGTGTTACGAGTTTATACTCTGCAAGCTTTCTTGCCCATTAGACACCATATTCTGAACCGCATAACAAACAGCAAAGAAAAATGCCCTTATGAACAGTCATCAGAACCAGGCACGGTGGGGTGCTGGTGCTCGTCACACTGCTGCCTCCTGCCAGGGTGCTCAGCCAAGGGCAACACGGGCATCTCTCCCTACCTAGCAAAAAGGAAGATCTGGCCAGCAGTGAGAGCACCTTGCTAGAGCCCTCTCTGAATCTGAAATAACATTTTATCATCTCCCCTGTGGCCATGATCATGTTCCTTGTCTGAACACCAGTCCTGTTTTGGAAGCAGTTCCAGGGTCAGAGGGGTTTGTGGCTTTGCTTTGCAATGTGCTCCTTCTTTCTACTTTGCTTGTTACCAAAATAAGGCCAGCAGTAAATTTAACACCACATAGGGAAGGCTCTGCTATCAAAAGCTTCTTAGCACAATAATATTTTAACAGAAAGCAAAATAACTTCCTAAGATTTGCAAAGGTAATAAACTAACCCCTGGCTCCCTACACTGATTTCCTATCAGTAATTCCCAGCGCCGTCAAATAGCACAATTCACAGCTCTTCTGTCTGTAAACACATTTCAAGGCCATTTGAGTAGAATGAGGTGTGGGTGTTCAGGCTGATTTGTTTAGTCTTTCCCAGCTGGTCCCTTCTTCCTTTCTGTCCTTGAGCTTCTCAGCTAGGTCTGAGAGAAAGTCTGATTTCACTCAGGGGTCTCATGCCGAAGTCTTGTTGCAGGGCAGCAGGGGCTGGTTTTGTCCTGCGAACCACCTGCGAGCTGTTTTCCAGAATCATCCTGGGCACTTGCAGATGTAACCGGTACAGCCTGTGAGTGACAAGTGATGTAGGAAAACACTTGCAGTCAAACGAAATATTGTGGTTTGTAGGTGCCAGATAAATGTTTCCACTTTCTCCAACGCGAAGTTATTCCCAAACCAAATAGCAATAAAATCTCTCGCCAGGTCTTCAATTCCACGGGTGTCAGGACACGTACACTGTCTGAACATATCTCTGCCTCTGAAATGCAAAAGCCTTTGGCAGAGTACAAGTAGTGCATTTAAAGATAAGCCCCAGGCCTGCAGGTGGAGCGGTGGAGTCACTGCTTAATAGCATCAGACTCTCCTGACACCTTCAAATTCCCAGTTATCGTAAATACAGCTGCAAAATAGAGCCCGCCCCCCCCCCAAAAAAAAAAAAACAACCAAAACTGGAGGTTGCAGTTTGTTGGGAAATATGGTACAACTAATACTAAAGAAAGATGAGCCAAAGAGGAGAAACACTAGCTGCAAATATTAAAAAAAATACTTTCCTGAAATAGATCCTTTATCTAAAAGCCTTGAAAGTAACATTTTATTTCTCCAAAGTTTAAAATTGTCACTAAAGTAGTCATGGGAATGCAACACGAAGGTTTTGTTGCTGCTTGTGATTCAAAACAATGTGTAGTTGTTCAAAATCTTTGTACCAGCCCAGGATTTATAATGCTCGTAAAGCTGGTTTAACTAGACTGGCAGAAGGTCAAGGTCTTGCTTTTAGGACTCAAATTTGAGTGTTGTCCCACACAAAGACGTTCCTTCAAGAAAGAAGACTCTGTAGCACAGACTAAGGCTGTTGCTTTTGCTTTTATGAGGAGACACTTTGTGACTGCATGTTCTGTTAAAGGTACCTGGAAGGATTTCATACACTTCTGTTTTCCAGGTGGTCTGTTCCTCAGGGAAAAGAAATTAAGGGAGTAGGGGACTTATGGCAGAGGCTGATAAAATCATGGTCGATGCAGAAAATAAAAGCGGAGAACAACTTTCTCTTACAATACAAAACCCCAGGAGGCATGAAACAAAACAGTTAAAATAATGGAAAGTACTTAGCACCCTGCAGCATTAAGTTGTGAAGCTCCTTGTCACAGGACACTAGGAGTCTTGGGGAGTTCCTGTAAGTTCAAGGAGCAATTGGGCAAAAAGGAAGAAAAAGTCATCAAATACTGTTTAATGCAAATCACCCCTTCCATCTAAGGTAGTTCCAAGCTGCAAATGGCTGCAGATAAGGGAAGTATTTTATATACTATCTCTGTATTTTTCCTGGGTTTATATTCTTCCTCAGGTATCTTCTATTGTTCAGTGGCTTTACAAAAGTGAAGGAGGGATGGAGATAAGGATCAAAAGATCAAACCTTTAAAATGATGTAATTGCAGAGCTTGAACAGGAGCATCCTGAACAGTAGCTGTTGTGCCACCTCAGCGAGCTGCTGAAAACTACCGGTGGCTACTGGCCACTGCTATCAGTTTCCCCTTCTAGGATGCCCAGCCCTAACAACATTAAATGCTCCCTCCTCATCTCAGTCCACCCCAAAGAGGGGAAAAGCTGAATCATGGCAACGCGTAGTAGATGACAAACACTGGGAATTCTTCTATTTCCCTTCTCCTTTTTATTTCCTAATTGACTGAAATGTCCCAATTTCCTGAAATATGCAGCTACGACTCCCAGTAATTTAAATTCTTTATTTGTGGTTTGGTTTTTCTGGAAGAGAGAAGGTGGTTCACCATAATGGTCTGCACGCTTCCCCACCCCCCACCTCTCCCTTGCTTCTGTGTCCACTGAGACCTGGAGTTGAGAAGGAAGGTTAGTAGGGATGTGGTATTTTCACTCCAATACATACAGGACATATTGTCTCTTTAAAAAGAAGGGAAGAATTCCTCTAAGTCCAATTGAAACCTTTAAGATTTTACTACCCTTTACTAACCTTGCACCCTTCCCAAGACTAGTCCGTGTTTGTTTTGTAGAATAGCCCTACGCTACCTGGGAGCGGCGTGTTCCTCCCTGCAGCGCCAGCTTAATTGCCTGTATTTGCATTGCAGAGGCACCCCAAGACCAAGCAAGAATGGGCCCTTATTGTACAAAATCTTGATCCTAAGACTAAATTACAAGACAACTGGTAGCCAGTTGTTTCAGGCCCTTGGTTCAAACAGGTATCTCCAAGAGCAGAATTAAGTTTTCAAACCTCCAGCACTGGACAAGAGAGGCAGGAACCTTCCACGCTCAGTTCAAGGTGACTGTGCAAAAACCACGGTGTATTTTATCAGACCAGTGATTGCAGCTGGTGTCTCTCAGTCACCACAGATGCAGTCGCTCTCCCTGTTCTCCGCAGTCGTTCCCAGCCGGTTCGTGATGTGCCCAGGGAGCCTCCCCGCCGTGGGGGTGCCACACGTGCAGAGTACATTCCCCAGCCTCCCTCCTTGGCATTGGAGCTGGCAGACAAGCAGACCAAAGGCCAGTTTTTCTAGCTGTCAGAGGAAGGTCATTCTCTCCCCTCCCAGCCCTGCAGAGCTGTAACACAGCCCCACCACAGCCTCCACGGTTTCTCAGGCACCGGCTCCCTGGCACGGCTCTGGCGGCGCTTAAGATTGCAAGATGTAGCTAAAGGCAAAATTTGGCTCAGGATCTATTTTTGGTCCTGTTCCTTTTCAAGAATATAATCTGTTAAATTAAATCAAACATTTCCTCCTGAATAAACAAACCACTACATATTTTCCTTTTGCTCCCATTTAATTACAAGAGAAGAGGGCTTGGCAACTCCCGCTGAAGACTGCCCCCCAAGCAAACAAACAAGGAAGTAAATGAAAGAGCTCTTCAGGAGGCTGTCTTTATATAAGATAGCTACTACTTTTTAACCTAATTTTAAAATTACGTTTATGTATAAAGTATCAAAATAGCAGAGTAGAGAATAAGGAATCTTCTGAGGTTAGCAATAACACACTCGGAAATTACAATTTATACCTGAAACGCATCAGGGGAGAAACTTCAAAGGATCTGACGAAGCCCACCACACAAACCCCCGCTCTTTGAAATACCCCCAGATCAATAGCTGCATGAGAAGAATTATCTGTGTTGTCCGAGAAGGCTGGATACTTCTAGGTCCACTTTTTTTTTTTTTTTCCCAAAAGAACAGAGGAGATATTTTTTGCTTTAAGTAACTTTCAAGACAACGAGATTTGTTTTGCATTTTTTAAAATTCTATAGAATGTGTTCCAGCATCTAGTGCTTTCTTTAAAGCTTAGCTTCCAGGATTTATTCGGTTGTGAGGATTTTAAACCTTTGCTTTGTAATAAGACTTTGAAGAAAATTCTCCTTCATATTTGATAAAGCCTGAAAATGGGAAGTCTCAGCCACTAGAGTTAAAAATTTTAAGTTCTATAGTCAGATAAAGACTCAATATCTCATTTTATCGCTCAAAAATTATGTGCTGATTTGGGGAGCAATGGGTTTGACTGTTCAGCCATGGTTTATTTGAACTTAAAGCTAAGGTATTTACCAATTCTCATTGAAAATGATTTTACACTTTTCCAAGAGACGAACCTATTCAAAGTAATAAAAATAAGAGGCAAGTTTCATGAAATAATGAAGGAAAACTTTAAAATTAAATATGTATTACAAAATCCATGATATAACTCTTCCGATATGTATTTCTAAGTACTGAATGATTTTCAAAAGCGATAAAAACTCAGTAACTCTGCCATTATAGGAAACAATATTTTCCTTTTTTAGAGAACAATATTATAAGCTTGTTCATCAAGCTTTGTTTGGAAAGTCTTTTTAGCAGTTTCTGCTCAATCCTGCACAACACTGACTCAGCAGAGCTCAGCCCTTTTTGGAAAAGTAAACCCAACCATCGCTGGCTCCAGTTGCCATCATTTCGCCAAAGCGCTTACTGGGAAAAAAGTCTTAAAATTATGGCAGTGAGTTCTAGTTAAGTTGTTTTTCTTTAATTGTTCAAATTAAATTGTTTGCATTGCATGGGTAAGACTTTTTGTTTTGTAAAATAAGTAAAAGAAAACAAAAGGATGATTATGCACTCCTGACAATACATGCAGCAGCAGAGGAGGAAAGCAGGAAATTATTTTGTTATGTTCCAAAACGCTAAGGCAGAATTGGTACAATCAACCACAAGATATACCAAAAAGTAACACAAGCTACTTTAAAGCTCGAAACAATCGGTTCTTTTAAATGCTGGGCTTGGTGTGAAAGAGAAACAAGGAGAAAACAGAATTGAAGTTCCTTTGCTTTGAAATACTTCCCAGTAAAGGTGACTCCCTAATTTTGCCTGCCAGCGATAAGAAAGTATTTAGTGAGCTAATTAACACACCCTTCCCATGAAAACTATCACAACGTAAAATTTCCACAGCCGGCTATCAAACATACGCCCAGCTCCAGGAGCAGGGGCAGCGGGGCTGGGAAGCCCTGGCACCCCATCCCATCCCTGCCATGCCGAGGGATGGGACCGGGTAGGAGCAGGGATGGAGAGCCCTGCAGGGAGAGGGGGCAGCAGAGAGAAAGGAGGGGAAAATGCGTCAGGTTCAAATGAAGAAATAAATCAAACAGGCCGATATGAAAGGGGGGAGTGCACGCACCAGACTGCAGATGGTATTGCTCTAGTTCCTTGATTACTATTTCTTTCACCTTAAAATCACAGGATCACAGAATGGCAGGAGTTGGAAGGGACCTCTGGAGATCATCTCGTCCAACCCCCCTGCCGGAGCAGGGTCACCCAGAGCAGGCTGGACAGGAACGTGTCCAGGAGGGTTTTGAATTTCTCCAGAGAAGGAGACTCCACCACCTCTCTGGGCAGCCTGTTCCAGTGCTCTGCCACCCTCAAAGTAAAGATTTTTTTTCCTCGTGTTGAGATGGAATTTCCTGTGTTCCAGCTTGTGCCCATTGCCCCTTGTCCTATCACTGGGCACCGCTGACAGTATGACCCGAGAATATGCAAAGGTTTGTACAAAGTAATTGCTTTCATTACAGAATTTGAAATAACTGGAAGAATAAGCAACCTCGTGCTCCAGAATAATCCCTCTCTCCCCCAGATATTGCCCCTATTATATTTCCACAGTACTACAGCTCCGACACCGCTACGGCTGCAACTCTATGAGCCAATACCTCCTGCATCATCTGGCCTCCCTTCATTTCTTTGCCTAGCCTCCTGCTAACCCTCATGACCCATTTTGAGGGGCTGCCCACCCCTCAGGCTGGTGCCGGGGGGTTGTGGAGCACCATCACTGAAGGTCTGCTAGCCCCACACGGCCTTGGGGACATCTGGAGCGGGGACCCAGGAAAACCAAGGAAACACTCAGCAGGGGACCCGCTGCCGCCAGCCCCGCTGTGGCCCAGGTCAGACAAGGAGGAACCGCCATCCATCAGGACTGGGAAAAAGGAGTGAAAAAGCTGCATGAAAGACAGCAAAAGCATTTAAAATCCTGGAGAAGATGAAGGGGGGAAAAAAGTGTCGAGGTCCTGAGGGCACCCACAGCCCTGCCTGGCCCTGTCAGTCCCCCGAGGCTCCCCACACACCTGCCCAGGGCCCAGGACCCCATGTCAGCCCCCTGGGGCCACCAGCCCCTGCCCCAGAGATGCCACAGCAGGGCTGGTCTCCAGCTCCCCACAGCCCTGTCCTGCCTGGCCATGGGCCCCACCGAGCCATGCCGATGTCCTGGCCTGTCCCCATGCCCATGGAGGTGCCCAATGCCCAGGGCTGGGGCTCCCTGGTGCCCCCAGCACCCTGCTCCTGGCTGGGGTGGTGGGACAGGCCTGGCCTGGTGAGTGGGCGGGCTGTAAGCCACCCAACAGGGGCAGGAGCCGGCTCCTGTGCTCAGCAGTTTGCTCTGGGATCTGAGGAAACCCACCATCCCAGGGGCCCTGAGGTGGCAGAGTCAAAGAGGAGCTTTGGCCCCATCCTTCAGAACAATCTGGAAGTTGAGAGCTGAGCTCCTGTCTTGCCCCTTCTCCATGTCCTGTTGTTCTCGGCGTTTCCTTCCTTGCCCAACCCCTCACCCCTCGGATCAAATCTGTCCTCTGCTGAAAATGAAGCTAAAAAGTCTGTCCCTTCTGAGTCTGTTTTTTCCTCATGGGAACAGAATTGCACATTCACTACAGCAGTGGAGCTCTAGATGTTTTTGACTCTTTTCCTCCTTATGTATCCCAAAGGAATGCTCATTCCCATCATTAACCACCCTAAAGGCCACACCGAAGGAGGTTTTAATATTCTTTGTGGCTTGGAAGGAATGCTATGAGATTTTATTCAAATGGAAGTGCTAGTAAATACTGCAGATTATCCATTCTAGCTGCCTTTTCTTTGTTTACAGGGGTTTTAGTAACAGATAGAAGGTTTATAATGACGGTTGTCACCTTAGGAATAAGCAGGCTCTCCTCTCTGTATTCTCAATCTCCAATACACACATTCCACTGTAGCAGGATAATGTTTCCACCTTGGACGCTCTGGCACATTTATCCCATCAAAGTTGAGCCAGCAGAGCACACCTGAGAGATTCGGGAAGTACCATGCTGAAGTCTGATAGAGGATGAAAGAGCAGGGATATCTAAGTAAGCACAAATCCCTTCTGAAATGAGGGTCTGGACACCTCAGAAGACGTTGCTAAAGGAACATAAGAAGAACACTGCTCCTTTCTATCTCTTCTCCCTTGTTTGAATTGTTCTCCTCTTTCATCAGCAGTAGCTCTACTCCAAATATTTTTCTTCTTAACAACACCCTTTCCTTGGGCGTTTTTTTTTCTAAAACCACAGTATTATTTCTTTGAGAACAAAAGCTCTTAAATTCCCTGGGCAGGATTAGTAAAGATGAAGCTTAAATTATCAAAAGTGCTATTTCATTAGTACAGCTAATAGCAGTATCCCTATTCAACTATACTACAAGATAACTTTCATTACCCTTGTTTAAGTCCACACTGAAGTTTTTGCAGATGCAAGTGTGTAAATTAATATTCTTCTTGTTTTTCTCTTCTTGTTTTACATTTTCACCCATAGCTATGCCAACATGATGCTGCTGATCAACCCGTATTTCATAGGTCATATTTAGCATGGCCTTGCTACTCTCTCCCATTAATGTTGGGGGTTTTTTTTATTGCCTTTTTCACAGGAGAACATGGAGCCCGGCACTCTAGCAGCGTAAAGTGAGGCCCTTTCCCTTCTATGTCTATGTACTCTGAAAGTAAACTTTGGCAATATTTAAAGCTATGGTCTCAGAGAACAGACTACAGCCTCCTCACCAGCTCTAATTAATCCCTGTGCAATTCCGAGATGATACAGCTGAAGGCCACACCTGGTGAGTACAAAGGAGCCTCAGTTAAATTGAATGAGGAATGGAAAGGTGGTGAGTGTCTTTTATGATATCCAGCACTGGGGGGAATGTGGAGATCTCTGCCAGCAGGCTTTCCAGCTGTACCTTTAGGACTAACTTAAATTCTTTTCCTTTATATGTCTGTAGAGCTGGTCTATACTTGAGACATTATATCAGTCCCCTTTGGTGCCAAAGCTCTAAAGAGCTCCAACTCTACAGCAAGCTGCAAGGTGTAATAGAGACATAGTCTTAATCGGTGCCTGCTGCCCAGCTTTCTCAGCAATTTGGTGGTATGTCGTTCCACCCCGTAGGTGATGTCTCAACACAGCTGAAGCTTCACCATGCTGGGTTGCAGGCAGCTCTGTTAGTTTCTAGCTCTACGGGCTGTCAAGCACATTTCTATCTGCTTTTCCTTTCCCATCTCCCAGTGCTCCATGTCAAAGCTGATGCTTGTGGACAGACTACTCTGTCTGTCATCCTTGAAGAGGATGAAACCAGAGTAGTGGGTTCCCTGCAGAAATCAGAGGTGAAGGTTAAAGAAAAGGTAAGTTTTAGTCCATACCTTGTTAAGCCATAGTGTATTCAAGTTTTAAAAAGACTGGTTTTGATCTGGGATGTAGTTTAAAGGTTGACTTGTTAGGGCACAGGGCTTCCAAGTGACAAGAGACGTAGTTCAGTTTGAGCTTTATGTGCCATGAGAACCTCCCCACCACTTCCAGTTTTCTGAAGCTGGATAAATCCTCTCAGAAGCCTGTGTTTGCAGAGGCCTTTGGCTTGGCACAATGATTTAACTGTATTTGCCTGTGTAAGTTTTATCTTCTGTTTGTGCAGTATTTTAATGGCTTTGACTTTGTGACTTTCGGGTGCCTAAAGTGCTGCAGCAGATGGGCACAATAACATTTTTATTAGAAAGCCTTGCCAATTTAGGTTTTAATTCAGACTTTTCCAGCTGCTGATCTGTGGTCCAGTGACTGAACTGGATGTCCAGTGCATTTTCTTTTATATGGGTGAAAACAAGAGGACAAATCCCACACTTTCTGTTTGGGAAAGACCCAAAGTGGGCCTCTGAGAGCCCACGTACAACCACAGTAACATCCCTCTAGAAACATAACTCCTATGTAAGGGCCTGCTATGTGCCCACCGGTGCGCCTGCTTCATAAAGGGTATGAACACCCAAGCTTTACAATCTGCCTCTTTGCTCACGGGTCCCTATACAATGAGCCTTCCTGTTTCATCAATATAAAGTTCCCCAGCCTTAGTCCTGAATGCTGTAAAGTGGGAACTGGACGAGGGACTGTAGAGGGACCTACACTGTTCCCTTACTGACCTGGTATAAATGGCAAATAAATGCTAAGCAGCTTGAAGCTATAGTACTGGGTTTATGCGTGCTTTGTTCGCTAGAAATACTCTTCTTAAGCAGGATCCCAGGCTGGCCTGATACTACAGTGCCCTGGCTGCCAGGGAGTTTGAACTGAGGGAGAGGAAACCCAGCACTGGGTGACTTCACGTTCCCTGATTAATTTTGAAGGGATTTAATCTAAATTGTCTCCAGTCCTACCTCACAGGTCCAGCTTCAAGGAGGTATCCCAGGCTTTTCAGTTTCATTCAGATGTCACTTCGGCTTCTACGTTTTAAAAAATTTGCTGAGCTAATACCATTACTTTATCTAGGCTAGCAAGTCCCTTTTCATGTAAGCAAGGGATTAATCAAAGGGTTATCTCATTAGCATAGCTGCTATTAGTTTTCCAAACAAAATGAGTTGCACCAATCAAAGTACTTTTTTGGCTAATATAGCCTCAAAAATGACAAAGTTCACCATTCTCGCTACATTTATTGGCTATATTATTTGTCCATATCCACACCAGTACCATAACAGTGATAAACATGTCAATGGTAGACCCAGACTTGGTCTTGCTGCATTTAGCAGAATGCCTGCGAATTCCCTGCAAATTCTTCCCATTCATTACAGCAGATATCGTACGGAAGAGAAGAGCAAACCCATGAGCACATTAAGATTCATCTCTTTGTGCTTAACCTGGGTACCATACAGCGCCCTTTTTTTATGTTTTTAGCTGCTAGCTAATTCTCTCCCACAATCAGGTGACTTTATAAATCTTTCATGGGTGATAGTAAATCATGCTTTGCATTTATTCAATTATGTTTTTCCCTTATGGCAAACAGTTGCTTAATAGCAACTTTTTACAAGAAGGCGCTCATCTTTTTAGCCCAGGTTAACATTTCACAAATATACAATAAGTGCAGAGATTCCCCTCTGAAATTTCTACCTGAAAGAGAAAAATTTAAAATCATTCAACTAAAAGACAATAGCAAGTCTAAGGCTAAAGGCAAGGGAACAACAGGAAATAAATTAAACAGCATGGTCAGCGTATTCCTTAGCATGGTTGTACAATGTAACAGTGTCGTAGTAACTGCCCCTGGCATTTGTCAATGCTCTTGTTGCTTTGTCCCATATTCCACAGCAGTATTTGCTAGTAACTCATTAACAGAACTCGCATTCTCAAGGCATGGAAACACTTTTTTTAGCTCCTGACATTGTGGACATATCTTGAATCAATAGAACCAGCCACTTACTGCGATAATCGGAAATAGTATGGAAGGTAATTGCTTCACAGCAAATGACTTTGCATAATTTGATAATCACTAGGTCCCAAGCATTATTCTTCCTGTTAATCCATTGTGATTTATTGTCCATTTCTACTCTATTTATCATTACATTATTGTTCCAAGGTTCTTCTTGATCTTTGGTTCTCAGAGCCCAGCTGCACATTTCATTGCTGGTGGTTTGAAAAAAATAATAAATTAGATTAAATGTCAGTTGAAACGCTGTGCCCAGAGAATATGTTTCACTTAGAATCATAGAATCATAGAATCGCTGAGGTTGGAAGGGACCTTTAAGGTCATCAAGTCCAACCATTAACCTACCCTGACAAAAAACACTTCTAAACCATGTCCCTGAGTACCACATCTACCCGTCTTTTAAACACCTCCAGGGATGGTGAATCCACCACATCCCTGGGCAGCCTATTCCAATGTTTAAAAACCCTTTCAGTGAAAAAATGTTTCCTAATATCCAATCTAAACTCCTCTGACATAACTTGAACCCGTTTCCTCTCGTCCTATCACTTGTCACCAGGGAGAAGAGGTCAGCCCCCATCTCTCTGCAACCTCCTTTCAAGTAGTTGTAGAGGGTGACAGGGTCTCCCCTCAGCCTCCTCTTCTCCAGGCTAAACAACCCCAGCTCCCTCAGTCGTTCCTCACAAGGTTTGTCCTCCAGACCCCCCACCAGTTTTGTAGCCCTTCTCTGGACACGCTCCAACACCTCAATGTCCTTCTTGTAGTGAGGGGCCCAAAACTGAACGCAGTACTCGAGGTGGGGCCTCACCAGTGCCGAGTACAGGGGGATGATCACTTCCCTAGTCCGGCTCATCACACTATTGCTGATACAGGCTAGGATGCTGTTGGCCTTCTTGGCCACCTGGGCACACTTGTATTGTGTCTGGAGGGTTTCCTGGGCAGTCCTCAGTTATCCTTCCATTTTTCAGTCCTTGTGGTAAGTCAAAGAGAGTATGTCAGTAAAACGCCCCTCTCTGGAGTAAAAATGATTAGATTTTACTTCACTTCCAAGTCTGGCTAGAAATACATAGCAATGTGCCTCTTCATTGTGTAGCTGACAGTTATTTAATGTTTGTCAGAATGTTTTGCAAATATACTATTATTCAGTCCTTGTGTTTTCCATGCTCCTTGGGGTTTAAGAGTTGTTAGATTCAACTGCTTTTGGACATTAGACTAAGACAGTGCTAGCTGACCTGCATTTCCTTCCACTATGTTTTAAGATTTTAATTCTGTTAATATTTCCCAAGTGAGAGTTACACCTTGGAGATGCAGGCAAGAACCCTCAGGTCCTGCTGCAGGTGAGGAGAGGGAAGAGTGGCCACAGAGCAGATTCCTACGCAGCTTGCCCAGAGCTGCAGAGCTGGCAGTGGGCTCTATGCACATCTCAGGGGACCAGGCAGGACAGCCCCAAAATGACATTTTCTGCCCCAGAATTCCCACAACGTGTTTTCACAATTGTCCTAGCTGCATATGAAATAGGACTTTGCCTCAACAAGGAGGAGACAGGGCTTCCTGGTGCCAAGGTGGCAAGGATTGGCACTAGGGCTCTTTTTTCAGCCCAAAGGCTACAGTGCTTTTGTTGGTTTCTTTCATAGACAGTAAGGCAGGAGGTGCAGACGACAGCAACAGTGCTAAGTAACCTCTAATGAGGCTCCACCTATTTGCCTTTAAATAAAGCTGGAATATCTGGAGCTGAGCCAGGTAAAGCCTCAGAACAGAAGGAGGCAGCATTTCCATCAGGTTGGCCTAAATGACCCTCAAAGCTGTAGGACGACACTCTCCACTGATACCAAAGCACAAGCAGCATTCTAGCCTTTGAGTGACTTGAGTAGTGAGGATAAAACTATATAAAACAGATAGTTTCTGATAAAACTGTGACATAACAATCACCAACAGTAGTGGAGTTGCATCCACAGCCTCAGATGTCCCTATGGCTTTGCTTTCTATCCCTTTTTGAAGCAAATAGTGTCACTGCCATGGTGTCAGCACTTTCTGGTAGGATGGGCAGCATTTCCCCTCTCCTTCTCCCCTCATTCCGAAGCTGCTGGAAGAATTCTTCCTCCAGGCCTGCCTGCCAAGAGCCAGTCTTGTCACCACTTGTTGTCCACAGGCTTGATACAACTGCCCATTTTCCTGAGGGATGAGAGTCTAAAGGTGACAGTTTCATTACCCAGAGACCTCCAACTGGCAGGCACGTCTGTCACTAAATATAGCATTTTATATCCTCTGCCACAGTCATTCTTTTTGCCATAAACCTACCATTAAGCAGGGTGTTTAAAATGGACTTCATTATGTTTTAAACAGAAGATTTATTGCTGCACATACCAGCAAACTTTATGGAGCAGTGAACACTACCATTGTCCTGTGGACACAATCTGCAGGGTCAGTGGGTTTCCACAGAGGACCCTGTAGAAAACAGGACCTCCATCAGCTATGCTCAAACAGATCTGTTTCCTCAGAGGTCATTTATGTGAAAAAGGAACATCCTACTTGAATCATAGAATGGTTTAGGTTGGAAGGGACCTTAAAGATCATCTAGTTCCAACCCCCCTGCCATGGGCAGGGACACCTCCCACTACACCAGGTTGCTCAAAATCCCATCCAACCTGGCCTTGAACACCTCCAGGTGCCCCAGATGGGGCACCTACAACTTCCCTGGGCAACCTGTTCCACTGCTTCACCACCTTCATAGTGAAAAATTTCTTCCTGATATCCAATCTAAATCTGCCCTCTTCCAGTTTGAAGACATTACCCCTCATTTTACCACTACATGCCCCTGTAAAAAGTCCCTCTCCGGCTTTCTTGTAGGCCCCCTTCAGACACTGGAAGGCTGCTATAAGGTCTTCCCAGAGCCTTCTCTTCTCCAGGCTGAACAACCCCAACTCTCTCAGCCTGTCCTCATGGGAGAGGTGCTCCATCCCTCTGATCATTTTCATGGCCCTCCTCTGGACCCACTCCAACAGGTCCATGACCTTATGTTGGGGGCCCCAGAGTTGGATGCAGTACTCCAGGTGGGGTCTCACCAGAGCAGAGCAGAGGGGTAGAATTGCCTACCTCGATCTGCTGGCCACACTTCTTTTGATGCAGCCCAGGATGCGGTTGGCTTTCTGGGCTGTGAGTGGACATTGCTGGCTCATGTTGAGCTTCTTATCCACTGCTACCCACAAGTCCTTCTCCTCAGGGCTTCTCTCAAGCCCTTCTCTGCCCAGCCTGTATTTGTGCATGCGATTGCCCGAACCCACGTGCAGGACCTTGCACTTGGCCTGATTGAACTTCATGAGGTTCACACGGGTCCACCTCTCAAACCTGTCACAGTCCCTCTGGATGGCATCCCTTCTCCTCAGTGTGTCAACTGCTCTACACAGCTTGGTGTCATCAGCAAACTCACTGAGCGTACATTCAGTCCCACCAGCCGTGCCAACAAAGATGTTAAATATTACAGGTCCCAGTACTGATCTCCGAGGAACACCACTCATCACAGCTCACCACTTGGACATCGAGCCATTGACCACAACTCTTTGAGTGTGACCATCCAGCCAGTTCCTTATCCATCAAGTGATCCATCGGTCAAATCCATGTGTCTCAAATTTAGAGACAAGGATGTTGTATGTGTCCTCCCTCCTTCCCCAACCCCCATTTCATTCGTCCCCCTTTCAGGTAGTGATCAGGCTTAGGCTGTGTTGTCCAAGCCCGTCCCACTCTAGCAGGCAGCAGTTTGTTACTAAGCACTCTTCCCTGTCAGACTTACACTGCCTAGGTGAGTAAAGCACAAAGTTTAAAACCACCATGGTAAGATCTGACCATGCGAGTGTGACCCAGCTGACATACACTTGAGAGGAGTCTGGCTTTTAGGGCTGTAACTACATGAATACAGTTGACAGGAAAGAAAAGTCTGGAAATGGCTGTCTTGGGGACATCTATGGGAAAATGAATATCTGGTCTTGAGAAGGACTACCCTGGACTACATCCGGGTAAAACTTCCCAGGTTAAACGTGATTTATCTCACTGAAAAGTATTGTATCATGTGGGCATGACTTTTAATTTTCTTTGAAACAGCTGTGGTCTTCCCAAGATAACCTACTCGTGGCCAAATGACAAGGGTTATATTTAGTGTTATACTGAAAGTGAACAGACAGCGAGATTCCTTTAAAGCATGTTATATTATGACTGAATTATGTCAGTAACAGTCTGTTGAATCTAAAACTAAAATATATTTTGCTGGGGCTTGTCAAGAGAGCTGTGAGCCAGGATATGATTCGCACAATCACCCCTGAAGCAACCTGAGCTATGTGACTATCTAACACGTATAGCTTTGGCCTGTATTTTTAAACAAAGCTTTAATATTCTTCATGTTTTCCGAGTGCCAAGATCTTGATAGCTCTGCAGAGCAATAACTTGGCATACCAAACGAAATTGCGCCTAAGGAGTTCTCTTGCTAATCAATAGTGTTGTGAGGAGTCATGAGTGATGTTTGTAGTGCTCTGGTAGGTCACACCTGAGGGTGCCCCTTTGGGCGCTGTGTGAAGAAGCTTTGAACTTATGCACCCACTGCAGATCCTGGGCACATCCTATACTCTTTGGCATGACACTTTTCTTGTAAGTCTTTGCAAGCTGCCCTGCAAGGCCCTTCTAGTACCATCTCCTCCACCACTCTGACTTACTCATACCACACACACGGAGTGGTGCAAGGGTGGGCAATATCCACAGAGTCCTTACAGCAATACAGGGGGAAAAGGAGCTCCCCCGTACTGGCAAGGAGATAGTTGTCTGGAGTAGTAGCCTCCCAGTGCAGTGACCCCAAAACCTGAATGCATTTGTGTTGTCCTGCATGTAAGCTACAGAGGGCATCCACCTCAGAGGTTCAGCCTAAATCAGAGTCTGTATGGATCAGAAGGCTCCAGGTTTCCTGTGTGGGACAAGATACTATCTCAGGCATTCACAGGCATGTGGTACAGGTACGTACAGGAACAGGTATGTTTGCAGTACAGCTTTGGTATGCCATAGCTCCCTGTCACCACCTCCAGTTCTGGATAAATGCTCTCAGGGGTGCTCAAAGAGGCTTTTTTTTATTTTCTAAGCACTGAAGACTTTGGCCAAAGAGACCACAGTATGAACACATCACAGATACCTCCATACAAGAGGGAATATGCAGCAAGGAGTGGGTGACCTGTGGCAGGGAGCTGGCAACAGGCTGGCAGGCAGTGTGGCATGAGGTAGGCATGAGGACAACAGATCAGGCAGAAGGGCTGCCCCTTTCTGCCTTGACCACTTGCTTGGCAGACTGTGCTCAAGCCACAGCCCCTGTCCCTGGCAGCCCACCTGAAAGGATGCAGTGCCAGCCTTGCTACCTGCTTTCAAAAGCTGACTGGGCAGGAATGAAGTCTCAGGGGACTAAGGCTTTGCGGGGACTAAGGCTTTGCAGGGACTAAGGCTGAGAGGTAGCCAAAGATGGCCCCTGGTGGGAGGCAGGGACTGCTGAGTAGATGGCTGGTCCTGACCATGGCTGGTCATGGACCCCAAATTGTCCTGGTTTTTTTGTCCCTGAGACATGACCTGTCATTGTAACACAACCTGCCCTGAACTGTGTTTTGATGTATGCTCACAGCCCCAGCTGGGGAGTGCCCAGCCTGGGAGCCAGACATCTTCACATGGGTGGCGTGGGACTCATCCAGCATCGCAGCTTGAGGATGGTGGGGATGGAGAACAGGGCCATGGGGTAAACACATAGGCTGGAGCAGCAGGAGTACTTAGGCTCCACATACCACAGCAAAGGATTTGTAGGCAAGTAAAGAGCCCTTCTGCTGAGGTTTCCTTTGCCTGTGCACAGGCAAATGGAATGGGAATGCTGGTTCACAGCTGTGCTGGTGCCTGTACAAAATAAGGGGCAAGCCAGGCCTGCCTCCCGTGCTGGGCAGGGACTGGGAAGAGACATGGGGGAAACAGCTGAGCAGGCACAAGCCTCAGCATGTATGGTAGATGCAGAGGAACAACATGGTATTAAGCCTACGTAAGCACACAGTGCTCGTCATCTAGGGGAACTAGCTGGTTGGTGTCAACACCAAGCACCAACACAGACCAAATCTGTAGAGCGGCCATCTGACAGGGAACCAAAATTTTGGAGCTCAGTTTTCAATGTTGGAGTTTTTAAGCATGGAAAGGCAGATGGTGTTTGATAGCCATGGAGGAGGCGTGAGCTACAGAGGTTGCAAATGAGCTACAGTGAGTTACTCACTGGGCAGTTTTCTCTTCCTCAGTGCACAGGACTGAGGTAAACTTCAGGGGGGGCCCAGATCTTACAGCTTTTCCAAAATGACTTTGGTGTGAGGTTCTCCTGCAATGTGCAGGAAGCTCCCCTCGGGGCTGTACTGTATTGTTAGTGTATTCTATTGCTAGCAAAGCAACCAGGTTGTGTCTGGGTGAGAGCCCAGCTTCCTGCCTGTGCCGTGGAGAGCAATAGATGTACTGTGGCACCTAAAAATACTGACCTTCAAGTGATCTTAAAGGTCAAGACCATGTGGACTGTCAGAAAGCTTAGCCTCGAAGGCACTGCAGCAGGAGGATCGTGAGGGTGCTATAAACAGGCTGAGTCCAGCCCTCTGCTCTCACAGCAACCATGTAATAGAAGTCCCTGCACAAATTCAGCAAGCTTACTCCTAAATTAGCTAGATTTCTGTTCCCACCCTTCTGTTGTAAAAGGCTGTTGTAAAATATGTTAAATGTCATGCAGCCTAACAAAACAACCCAAACAAACTCAACTTTCAACAGGAAATTCTGTGTGTCTCCCACGGTTTGCTGAAAGTAACGTTTAGAAGGACTACACCTCCAGCATCCTGCCTGCCCAGGGAAGTATGTCATTTGCAAGGAGATACAGGGAGGATCGTTGTCACAGAAAGTTTCCCTGTTGGCTTCACTCCAAGGCTTTAAAACAGAGATCTTCATTTAGATCAATGACATTCCATAGAAACACACGCTTGGCTTGCAAGGTAGCAAAGCAAACTTCGGGAGAAACAATGGGCCGGGTGCTCAGTAGTTGACCCTTGTAACTGCAGTAGGGCTGTCTCAGACCTTCCTGCTTGGCTGCTTTCTGATCACTGAAGACAAACCTGGACCTGGATATGCAAACAGAAGCCAGTTCCAGATCTAAGATGCTGCTTAGAGACAGGTTGGTGACTTCCCAGACATGTCTGCTGTTGGATCCTGCTCCACCTGGATTCCTGTGCATGAGGGGTCAGATAGAACAATAGAGTTGATGCAGCAGGAGCCAGCTTTCCAACGTGCTCCTATTATACAACTGTTTCAGTCAGCCAGTATTCAATGGCACTGTGAGTTTATTTCTAGCAAGAAGAGAAAATTATTATATGGGTAAGGTTATTCTTGGTTGCTCAGTCCTGTTTGTTTACAGGGAAGTGCCTGCGTCCCCAAAACAACCTGGAAACAAACAGCTCGCAGTTGTGTTGCTCACTCTTTCCAAGACTGCTTTTCCTCTCAGCTCTGCTTGCCCAAATTTTATGTCTCCAAGAGATCTGTCCCAGGGCAACTCTCTCCATTACTTTTTCTTATTTTTCCTGGCTTCCAGCCTCTAATATGCTTCCAACAGCCAACCTGCTTTCCTCAGCATTTGCAACTCATTCCATCAGGCCGGGTTTTAGTTCCTGATACTCTTTCCTGCCGTGTATTATATAAGTTCCTACTCTTTTTAGCTATCACAGCCTTCAGAGGCTGTTTTTCTCTTTTCATTTAACTTGGAGAACCCCTGCACGGGTTACCCACTGTTCTTAATGAGGTCTGTGCCTTTCGTCTGTAGAAGATTATTTGATTTGAGATAGAAATAGCCCCTATTAGAGTAGTACAATACACTTTTAATCACTTGTGTGAATGGTAACTAAAGGCCAGATCCAGCAGGACTCAGGAGAAAGTTTACAGTGGAAAATTATTGTGAAATAAGCAGAAGTATGTATTGCTGCACACTAATTATTCTCTACTTCCTCCTGTGTTGTTCTTAACATGCAGTGAGTTCAAAGAGGTTTCAGTTTTGAAACTTCAGGTGCCCTAAAATTATATTCATTGCAACCTGCTCCACCTCCATAGCTCCACCTAAGCCAGGAAATTCCTAATTTCAGGAGTTGCTTTCATTTTCTCTCCTACTTTATCCTGTCACAAACACCTAAAGTGCTACTTCAGAGCTCTGCCTTGTCAGTGGAGAGCAACTCAGCACCTACCTAATGAAGTGCCTGAGTTTGAGAAACCAGGTTCTTCACGCTCATACCCACGCAAAGGACACCATCTGCTCTGAGCACGCCTCGCACACCCACAGGATGGGCTCTCTACAAAGGCATTCCTGCTCCCTCTCACCAAGCCCGTTTCTCTGTGCAGAAAATGATGGCTGGGCCAGGGAGAGGAGGAGGACCTGCCAAGCTGGGCAACAGGAGCACTTTGAGACCCAAATTTTCTATGTAACTCTGATTCTCTGAGCTAAACAGAGGCATTTGGTTATATAGCGTATTGATATGGCTGATCATATGCAGGTATCTAATAAAGGCCTGACTGTACTGATGCAAGGTAGTTGGGATTTGCCAGAAATGTTGTCTTCTGTGTACTCCTGTGTTAATGGATTGCTGGGAGAGTTCAGATAGTCAGTGATTATGCAGCTAAGGGGAAGTGAAGCAGATGCATATTAAACTTTTTAAGACCTTTTTCTCACCAATCAATAAAGTGCTGATTCTCCCTGTCTTTTCCATAGCCAGGAGACTTGTTATTCACCTACCTGCTAGTATTTGATTTGCACTTTACAGAGATAGAATCTTTTTTTTTTTTTTGTGCAGCCATTGGATGATTTCTGAAGAGGCAGTTGAACGCTGGTGAAGGTGAGAGCTAGCTGTAGGCCAATAGTAAATGGGAAGCAGAAAAGAATTTCAGTCCAAGCAGCCTGCAGTGACCTGAGAAAAGGGCTCTGTCTACATCACGAGTAATGCAGCATAATAGGAGCGGATCGGCAGAGTGAAACAGTTCATGCTGAAAACCTGACGTCTACATTAGGTGCCTTTTAGGAGGGTTACTTAAGATGAGCTCTTGTCCGGTCCAATGGACTGAACACACACTTGTGGTTCAAGCACATCAGACGTGCTCCTGGAGCACATCTCATGGTTTAATTTAATCTGAAAGGAGTCTAGCTTGCAGACTCCAAGCATGCTACGCCGCGCACAGCAAGTGGGGACAACTGGACAATTTTGTTTCAAAAGCCCATTCCTCAACTAAAACCCTAATGTAGATAAGGTGAAAGACTGCTTGAAATAGATTCAATTTAGACTAAATGAAGCAAAGTTTGCTTTGTGTGGTGCATAAGAACAACGAAGCTGCAGGTTCACAATAAATTGCAGCTGACAAAAAAATATATGAAAGGAGTATACAGTTTCTTCTTCTTTCTGCATCCCTCTACTTCTTCCTTGGTACACCACAAAGGAAGCTTGGGTGCTTACCTCTGCATTCTGCATGAAGCCAGCCATCTAGAAGTTAGATATTGCAATGCAACCTTACAGCATCTAATAATAAGAACTTTTGATTTAAATTAAATATTACCCACCTCATATTTTAAACAGGGGAGAGCCAGATTTTGCTTTCAGTTACCCTGAATGCATACTGGAGCAAGACTAATTCTATAAATATTTAAATAAACCATATTCATTAAATTAGTTTTCCTCCCAGTCTTTCTATTTACTTCTATTCGCTATCAAGAGTTCCATTATGGATTCAGCTCAGTTTTTCCCTGGAGGCTGTAGCCATAATAATATTGTTTGATGTAAATAGGTTGTGGTGACTGAATTTTTTACTCCAGTAAGCATATTGCTTGGAACATGCTGCTTACTCCCATGGTCCAAAAAACTGTGAAGGGATGACTCATACCTGACAACTGCTACTGATCTCATTTCCCTTACTCAAACTCCACAGTTTATATACGATTCTATTTTCGATAGTAGGATGTGTGAATGTGTCTCCAGGCTTTCTTTATTCAGCGTTAGGAGCAAAGACGGGACTTCCTTTCCTTTCTTTTAGTGGACTGGTGCTCATCTCTCTAATGTTGAGTCCATTTACAAGAACAAAATGGAAGTTTTAACTTCAATTTATCCCACAGCAGCTGCATGTGGTATTTTTAGAACTGCTTTCTGAGCATTTTTGTGAATCTGTCTTGCACTAGCCTAGATTTTAAGGAGTTATTTACACGTATGCATTACCCACTCTGAGCCGCTTGCCTCTGTGCATAAAGATTTACAGGCACTTGACATGCTTCCTTCCCGGGATGTAACTAGATTACTGTTGTGGTCTTCCCCTGCTAAAATCAGCCACAAAGATTTTGTGTTGCAATAATCCTTCTCCGGTCATGTTTATTTTAGTGGTTCTCCCCTTGCCTTCCCCCGTGGCTTTTGCACTGTGCCTGACCAGCTGATGTGTTGGCCTGTGAGCAGCCCTGCTCCGGGGTCACTGCGATGGAAGTCATGGCACTGTGCCAACCTTGGCACAAATGCTGACACAAATGTAAATGCACGCTCCTGCCTCGGGAATAAGTACATCAGACCTCGTCTTCCCCCTTGCCCTGTATTTCTGTGTTGTGTTTCCACCGGGAGCCACTCAGGCGGCTTCAGAAAAGCAGGTGATGCGGGGACCTGGTATTTTTGAGAAGCAGTAAAGAGACTGGCCAAGCAAGACTACAACTGGGCTTCCATGTGG
Organism: Rissa tridactyla; assembly: GCF_028500815.1. Classification (NCBI taxonomy): domain Eukaryota; kingdom Metazoa; phylum Chordata; class Aves; order Charadriiformes; family Laridae; genus Rissa; species Rissa tridactyla. Next base: position 32,276,844 of record NC_071467.1, on the reverse strand, counting down.
TGGCCTAATAACCCAAGGCTATGAAGATGACTTGGAAACCTGAAGGGAAAACTATTCATGGTTGAGCCCATATTATGCGCTGGACTGGATTTATTGACGTGAGTCACATACACTAATCCTCACCTCAAGCATTCCATTTAGCACTGAGCGTTTACTTTTCCGTTTCCACTGTCATCCTATATCTAAACAGTTATTTTCTACCAAGATTTCAGTAAAATCTGTAGTAAAAGCTTTCATCATCCAAGTCAAGAGAAGATAAACAGGTTCTCTTAGAATAAGACATGGTTCGCTGGTGCTTCTTATCCCACATTGTTCGCCATGCTAGCAAAGTCAGCCATTAGGGAGAAGAAAAGAGAATTCATGCATTTTCCAGGCAAGCTGCATTAATGTTATTAAATCCACAACAGGACTAACTAGGCTTTGGTGGAAAGTACCAGTTTTTATCAATGAAGTCCAAGGTTTTGTACAGGAGAGAAGACATCAAAATACAGTTTCAGCAAGCTACTCCACACAAGCAATGACATAAATAACTTCATGAGGAGGTTACAGACCTTACTCATGCAATGGCACTTGTCGTTTCATAGAATCACAGAATAGTTTAGGTTGGAAGTGACCTTTAAAGGTCAACTAGTCCAACCCCCCCTGCAATGAGCAGGGACGTCTTCAACTAGATCAGGTTGGTCAGAGCCCCACCCAACCTGACCTTGAATGTTTCCAGGGATGGGGCATCTATTTTTGAGGACAACCCAGATGTGGGCTGCCTACACATGCAATGATCCTCCTGATATGCAATGACAACACTTTTGTAAAAGAGACTTCATAACTTCTTTGCCAGCTGTTGTGCTCAGAATGGCATTACAAAATATCAGGTAAGAGGGAAATTTGTTGGACACAGTAGCTACATCATCAAGGCATCACAGAAAGCTCCACCTCTCTGGGAAACCTGTGCCAGTGTTTCACCACTCTCATTGTAAAAAATGTCTTCCTTACATCTCATCTGAATCTACCCTCTCTTAGTTTAAAACCGTCACCCCCTGTCCTATCACAAGAGGCCCTGGTTAAAAAATTCTCTCCATCTTTCTCATATTGTTAAGTATTGAAAGACTGCAATAAAGTCTCCCCAGAGCCTTCTCTTCTCCAGGCTGAACAACCCCAGCTCTCTCAGCCTGTCTTCATAGAAGAGGAGTTCCATCCCTCTGATCATTTTCGTGGCCCTCCTCTGGACCCACTCCAACAGGTCCATGACCTTATGTTGGGGGCCCCAGAGTTGGATGCGGTACTCCAGGTGGGGTCTCACCAGAGCAGAGCAGAGGGGCAGAATTGCCTACCTCGATCTGCTGGACACACTTCTTTTGATGCAGCCCAGGATACGTTGCAGGGCTGCTCTCAATCCCTTCATCCCCCAGCCTGTATTGATACTGGAGGTTGCCCTGGCCCAGGTGCAGGACCCTGCACTTGGCCTTGAACCTCATGAGGTTCCCATGGGCCTCTAGCCTCTCTAGCTTGTCCAGGTCCCTCTGGATGGCATCCTACCCCTCAGGTGTGTCAATTTATTGCAAAATGCTCCATTAGAGCAGCTCCAAGAGTTGACCTACCCCCATGAGTTTATCAGTAGCGGTTGACATTTAGACATTTCTACATAGTAGGGACCACACACTTCCGATCATGGATGTCTCATGTTATGTGCTGACCCTGTGGCATTCATGCAGGTTTGCAGAAAAATGGTGCTGTCACTGCCGATCATACCAACTCTTAACTAGAACCATATCTCACCACATCTGTCGTCTTCAAGATTAATTTGGTAGTGAAACATGCAAAAAGTTGTCAGAAAGCAAACATGGAGGGAACATTCAAAGGAAGGAGAAGATAGAAGGAGTCACACTGTACTCTGCAATAGTCCCATTTGAGCCCAAGCTCATCTCCTGTCCATGCTGTTTGGAGACAAACCTATTACTTAGACAGAAGCTAACACAGGCCCAGCTCAGAGGAGGTAAAAAAAAGAGAATATTTTACAAAAGCTAAATGCGTACCCATTTGAAGGGCATCCTAGGTTGGGAACACTGGTTACAGGTGTACTAGTAAAATAAACATGTCAGGAACTGTCTCTTCACATAGAAGCTAGCTGTGTAGGATGACTTACCTCCATGCAGTTAAAGTCTCTTATCCAGATCTTATCCAGATCAGGGTGGCCACAGGGAAAATGTCTGCTAGGGATTAGAGCCGTTTCCTGATCTGCTCCCAGGAACCGCTTGGGATAGCACAAACTGGCCTGGGCCAAACCATGCCTGCACCATGCTCCCAGTGTAATGGTGTGGACAGTCGTGCTCCAGGGCCCAGAAACTGCCGGTTTTCTCTTTGTGGTATAACTACTGTGTCCAACTGGGTTGCCCTCATAAATGGGGCTATAGAGGACCAAGCTACAGGCACTCTATAGCGAGCAATGTGGACATGTAGAGCGCACAGCAGTGAGCAACCTCAGCTTGCTCCTTGAGCGTGGATCAGGAAATAAAAAATAGCCCGACTGATGATGGGCAGGGCCTTCTGGGGAAAAGGAAGAAAGGAAAATGGGGAAAACGAAAAGGGGGAAAGAAATGAAGAGGCATCAAGGAAGACCTAAAGAAGACAACGCACTGAAAACTCTGCTACAAACAGTATTAAAAAGATTAAAGAGAACTGTCATGATATTGAGGCTTTAGACAAGTATCTGCAGAGGTCGTGGTGAGAGCTCATAGCAGGAAATGGAGCGGGGGAAGCCACACTTTAAAGATTCATGATGCTATTAGAAGAGATTTGCCTGTCTCATGATGTTTATTAAATATCCAATTTTAGACTAGTGATAAGGTCAGACATTAGTACCCAGCTCCTGTGTTAATATTTAATACTTATTGACCCCCATTCTCATGTTTCAGGGGAACATGCTGGAAACTGCCATAAAAATTACATGGGGATGTGGTACACAAACATATGGAAAGACTAGCTGTAGTACTAATTTCTTTGTGGCCTGAAACTAGATTAATTTCCTTCTCATCTGCAGCTTAGTAGGACCTGTAGGATACAACAAATATTTATTCTCAGTGAAGCATGTTGCTGCAGAAGGGTTGTGGCTGTTCCTTGATGCTCCCTGGCTGCTGCATCCATGGTGATGCCATTCAGTGCAGACAGAGATGAGCAGGGGGAGCATTCATTTCGGCCAACACTGCCAGTTCACAGCATCGCCTTTTTTCTCCTGAACTACAATACCCCAACGCCAAACACGGATCTCATGATCCCCTTTAAACCATTCTGTAGCCAAAAAAGAGAATGCTATCTGGCAGCACAGCTTCAGTTACCAATGAAATAATGAATACAGAATTACAGATATCTGATTATTGTTAGATAAATGTGATAGACACAATGTGTTATACACATAATCTGTCCTATGCCACTGCCATTTGCTGACGTTAGCCCCAGAGCATGGATCCTAGATGACCAGTCGCTGCATCTGATGGTTGAAATCAAAACCTTCTAAAAACATGTAAAAGAGAGTTCAACACCTATATTTTGAGGGGAAGGGAGAAGCATACCTGAAGATCGTGCACACCAGCTGGTGACAAGTGGACAGTAATTGTGAGTCAAGGCCTCAGTCTGCCACATGTGAAAAAGCCTACTAAGATGAGAGCTTCAAGAAACTAAGAAGACAGGAAAAATGAATCGTTAAAGTATTCACGTATACACATTCTAACCTCAGAAAGACAGAATGAAGTAGAGTAAGTAGTGAGCTTTAGCACGACAAAATGACCTTGCAGATGCTTCCTATGTTATCATTGATCTGCAGCAGAAGGTCACGCACAACAGCTGAGGTGCCAACATTTGCCAGGTGACAAATTTTGTAGATAGGTTGACATCAGAAAGGACTAATTTCTAAATGAGCTGGGAGACCTGCATGAATCACAGCATGATGAGAGACCGGAAAGGCTAACTTGAACTAATTCCAAAACTATAATAAAATAAAGTGCAAATATGGTGCTTGTAATAAAGGCACATCCTTTCTCTGCAGGACAGATGCCTTATACACAAGTTGTAGGCACTTCTGGGGTGAGACTTTCTTTTTAGTGTTTATTTAGTGCAGGATTAAGGTGCACATCTTACGCATTTCTCACTATACTCGGACCTGAAGTGGCCATTCCCAGCAAGGAAATTTTTTCTGGCACATATTTTTTCTGCATAATACTAATATTAGAATTAATAATTATACTAATTATATTATAATAATAGTACCTTATAATATATTATAATAAGATAATAGCAGAATAAATAAATAAAATATAATTGTAATAATATAAGTTAATATTATAATATACTGTAATTATAATATAACACTATTAATATATGATAATAATACTACTAATAATAATACTAATGAGAATAAATATAACAAGAATAACAAAGCAAGAATAGCTTTTCTCTCATCTGTGCTGATTCATTCCCTCTTTATTGTTCTAGACACAGGAACAGCATTTCCTGAGCCCTGTATCCTTATACTCCGTGCTGCCTTCCAAACCACAGAGCAGGTTGAAGTCAGCTCTTTTAAAATGCAAACGGAGCTTATGGAAATGCTGTTCTTCCTACTGTAGCTCCCCTCAGGTCCATGCAGATGCGATGAGATCATAACCAGTAGTCACAAGCACTTACAGTTTGTCCCGATTTCTCGAGTGCTGGGTCATTCATCTCAACGCCAGCACAGAAGAACAGATATGGGATCCCGATTGCACGTCACTAACCAGGAGAAGCTGCTCACCAGGGAACACCTCCACATCTCCAGCTTCTGGAGGAAATCTTGGTGGCTGTTTCCATTCAGACACAAACAGCAGGTACTCTGGGGTCAGCATTTCCCTGGCTTACCGGAGCAGTTGCCCGCGTCCTAGCAGCGAGCTCCTGTGCCCTCATGAGAGTCAGAGCTGCAGGCTTCTACACATAAGCATGCACAACTGCTCCTACCTGGGAAATCCCTAGTACTTTACAAAATACACAGCTCTGGTGTCTCCAGCCTATGATTTTATAACACCTCTCTCTTTTTTTCTTCTTTTTTTTTTTACAATTATCTTTTGTCTCTGGCTCCTGGTAATAACTGATTAGATGGGAATCTCAGCTGCCATTGAATCATTTTGTCTTCATCTTCACTATAAAGAGTGTGAAACATGACATCAAAGGCTTAAAGAAATGAGAACAAATAAGCTCAAACGTTCCTTACATTTTTGAGAGCCTAAATTACAAATTTGAGGCCTCATTCATTATTTGGGGGTGTTTGAGGTTAGAAATTATGAAACCAACAAGCCTTTTAAGTCAAACAAGTTCCACAGCTGTAATTACTGAAAAATTTGTACAGAGATCACCTTCAAGTTAGGCACATCTGTCTGGAGGCTATGTACGTGTATATGTACATATATGGATGGATGGATGGAGGTACAGTTTTTCCTGGAAGGTTGCCTCCATTGAAACCAGTGGGATCATTTAAGACAGGGCAGGCTTAATCAGAGTTTTGCAATCAGTGTATTTTATACAGGAGCAGTTATATGTTCTCTACTTGTATCAGTAGGGACTGCAGTACTGGGCCTAGCTAGCTAGACATACATATGTCTGTGTGTGTGTCTGTGAGCACGCATGGGAACAATTTACATGGCAATGAGCCCCCCCCACCCGGCTTTAAACAATGGCCATTGTCACCCTCTGAAGGCCTGCAACGTGCTCATTGACTTGCCCATTCTGCAGGGCCTCCTCTCCAGGGCTCCCTGCAGAATGGGAGCTCCCCATTCCTGTTTTTTCAGGTGAGTTCCTTATGAGGAATTGCAAGTTAAACACTTGTAAGAGAAAAAAAGACAAGGGAAGCCTACTGCTGATAAAAGATAAAACCACCACATATACTTAACTGGGCTAACCTTATCTCGTTATCTCTTAAATTAGCAGAGTTCAATCTAATTAAGTGCTCACATGGAAGAAACCCAAGTTGTGGTGTGACTAATCAGCTTGAAGGCTCTTCTAACCGCAGCGTTGATAGGGCTCTATTGTGCTGGGGGCTGAGGGAAGATACAATTCATGCCTCTAATAGTTCACAAGCTAAAGCCTGGTCTCCACTCAAAAGAGTGGGCAGGCAGTCATTTTACAGATGTAGTTTGCGTCTTTAAAAGGTAATCCTACTGGGTTATTGCCACTCTTAAAACAAGATCAGCACATGCTTGTGCCTTTTTGCTGTTATCAGCTGCATTTACTATGCCAGGGCTGTTGCCTAATACGCTTAAACTGATAAGTTATATTACATTTAAGGCAGAAGTTTCTATAGTAGATAAGGCCTAGGAAATCAAACCGTATAGAGGTTTATACCTTGATTTATTTATTTATACTTCGAGGTTTATCAGCAGCAGAGTAGTTGATAATCTGCTGTTGTGGATTCTTCAAAAACGCCCAAGAACCAGTCAAAAACATAATATTAGCAGCAGATTTGTATCCCAAAGCTGTGAACCTATAGATTCAACAGCCAACAAATACCCGGGGGAGGAATGTGTCTGGCGTTTGCATCTGATACTTTATTTCTTCCCATTTTGTATAGCTGGATGCCTCCTTATATCTCAGTGGTTTCCTATGCACGCCTACAGCAAGGCGAAGGCTTTCCCATAGCTGGATCCCACAGCAAACTGGAAGCATTGTCACTATGCCCCAGTGAATGGATTTATACCTGCACAGATGGATATAGCAAGTCTGTTGTATACAGTCATATTTTGTGAAGCTACCCATTCGTTACTGTTTTTTGATACGTTCATCGAAAAATTAACCCGAGCCTCTTGAGCACAGCATGGGGCTCAGTTACTTGTGGCCAGGTCTGAAGATGGTGTAGATATTGAGAATGAGCATAAACTGCATCAGAGTGTGTCTAGAGTAGACCAAAGCATGTGAGATGCAGTCCGGTGCTGGTGAACATCATCTGCGGTGTGGGACCAGACCTCTCCTGGCAGGTTGCTGGCCCTGGCTCTCTGGTCCATGCAGAATAAAAGCCTCGGGAACGGTGGGAATCAGCGCACTTGGTGGGAAGGAGAGCAAGCTGGGAAGCAGAGCAAGCTCTTGTATTTCTCTTCATTTGTCTGGAGGGGGAGGAAGCCTTTGAATAAAAAAGTCAACTGGCTCCTTCATTTGAATGAACTACAAAAAGAAAAAAAAAGCAGCTGTAATAGTGTAATAGCAGCTACAGCCTCCTACACTGGTTCATCTCAGCTACTAAGGGGAGGAAAATGGGGGAAGACAAACAAGTATCTGGTCTTCCTGATTATATTCTGACCCGTGAATTTAAAATGCTGTGAAACTGAGAGGTGGGAGGGTTTCTCCGAGGGAGCTGTGCAGCATTCCTGGGAACAAAGAACAGCCCAACACCCAAAGCAGCTCACCTGCAGAACAGCTCTGCTATTCATATCCCGAAGTAGGCAAGAAGGTGACAACTCCTTTCTGCCCCTTTCCCCCCTCATTTGGGCTGTCACAGCCCAGCTGTTCAAAGCCCTCTGCCTGCAGTCCAGCTTATAAATCCCCTTCACAAAGGCCCCTGCCGCGACTGCTGCTGTCCTGCTGACAAGTCTCATGTGCTGTCAGAGAGGATCATGGTACCTGCAGGTTGCTAAAGGTGCCCAGGGCTCTGAGCGCCTCCTGCACTCAAGGGGAGCGGTGTCGCAGCCAAGGCAGGCCCGTTTCCCACGCACAGCCCTACAGAAACGGGATCCAGCCAAGGACGCAAAGCTGCCAGAGCTGAACCATACCCATCAGAGCCCTACTGCTGGGGTGTCTACTGCACATCTCCAGGGGGCTTCACCACTCACGCTGAGCTCCTTTGCTGCTGAAGCCGGGCTAGTGCAAGTGTAGGGGCGTACAGGTATAGGGTTGTTTTAATTTGAGCTGCAGGAGAAAGGGAAGGGGTGCAGCCAGGAGAGAGATGCAGCAGAGTACACAGTTAGAGTCCAACCCCAGCTGCTGCCTCTGCAGAAGGTAGCCAGGACTTTTACCGTCATGTATTGAAAGCTGTGAGAAAGATATTGCCTCTATTCACAGTGTCCTAATAGCTGTTTCCCAGACTGGGAGTACCTGGGGCTACAGACACCTGCATCATGGCAGCTGACAGCTTGCAGGAGGCAAGGGAGAGATGGAGGAAGGGATGGGCAGGAGCTGGGCCCCCACCTTCCCTCATTTATTTGTTGCCTCCTTCCCTCGCCCCTCCCAGGTGAGAACAAGGCGTTTATGTACCCGTGGGATGGTATGGTGTTACCAAATGGTGAGAAAAGAGTTTTGAGTAAATAGAGGAAAGAGTACATTGGAAAACCGTACACACAGACATCTGTTTCTTTCTTCTTCTTTTTAATGATATCAATGAGACCACACCTCCTCGTAAAAAGAGGAGAGAAAACCAGGATCAAGTAACGTATTAAGGAAGGGACCCTGTGTTGTGTCAGCTGGAGGACGTATAGCCAGATCCCTTTACGGTGGGCGCATAATCAGATGGTCTCTCCACCAATATCTCTCGAATGGAACGTTTAAAGCAAAATAGGCCGGTGGAATTCTTCACTCTAAATAAGTCACTTGGAGGAGCTGCCTAAGGAATATGCGTGCCACCACTCTCCGTTGGATATGGATGGAACTGCTCAGCCATGGACTGCCAGCTTCACTGCCAGCACACAGCATCGCCAGCACCCACCATCGCTGTCACCCGGCATTGCCGGCTCTGTGTGCTCCCTGGAACTCACCGCCTGAAAGCCTGGGCAGCCCCTGGGAACCGTGTCTCTCCTACACTAGCAACTTTTACTGTGTCCCTCTTCACCTGTGGAAAACTGACCACAGACACAAGCTAGAAAACATCCTCTTGCTTTGGGGCACAGACCTTGCAAAAAGGCATTATCAGATTTTGATGAGCTTTAAAGCGGACACTGTTACTGTAGCTGCTCACCACCAAACTCCTACAGCACTATTTCAGATAAAACGCATGTCATGAGGGAGCGACCGTGAAGTTTCATCTATCTAAATGTCTCTCAGTGTTTAAAATAACTATGCAATTCTTTTTAGATTTACCATATGTCATGGTTTAACCCCACACAGCAACTAGAACCACGCAGTCGCTCACTCACCCACTCCCGTTTCCCCCTCCTAGAGGGGTGGGGAGGAGGAAAAAAAGGAGGGGGGAGAGAAAAAAACCTTGTGGATTGAGATAAAGACAGTTTAATAGAGACAATAATAGTAAAGGAAAAATAACAACAATAACAACAATAAGAACAACAACAACATGGATCACTCTCTCAACTCTGTGAATTGGCACCATCCGGAACAGTTATCGCAGATTCCCACCCCCTGCTAACCTCCATTTACATACTGAGCATGACATCCATTGTATGGAATATTTCACTGGCCATTCCATCCTTCTGTCTATACTTCCATGGGAAGCTGAAAAAAGTCCTTGAACAGTGTAAACATCACTTAGCAACAAACTAAACCCAATAGGTATTATTGACATCCCTTTCACAACAACCACTAGAAAGAAAATTAACTCTTTCCCAGGTGAAACCAGGACACCATACCATGGTTAAAACAAACAGTGCCAATACTCAATAAATTCACGTCCTTTTTGTTCCATTTTTAAATAAAAGGAACCATAAACTGGTGGCACTGGATAGGCCCATAGTCTTGACAGATTAAAATTAAACATGCCGTATAAAGGAAACTGATAACCCAGATGGAAGCATCAGAAACAACAGCCTCAGAAAGTCTCCACCCCTTGACCATCACAAATGGCCCGGGAGCACAGACCTGGGGCTCCCAGGCAGGGTTTCCAGCTCACTTGCATGTTACAAGAAAGGCTGCCTTCAGCCATGTGCTCTGTTGGTCTCCTCATTGCCCTCCATCCTCTAACATCACAGGGACCTGGAGGTCCCAGGTACTTCCAACAGTTGTCCACTTATGATGGATGAGCGTTGTTACCACCATGAGGAGCTCTGGTTGCTTCTCAGACACATGAAGCTGAGCAGGATCATGCTCTGGCAAAGTAGAAAATGTGTTAGAGGGTAAGAAATGGAGACCCTTCGCCAGCTGGAGGGTATCTCACAGTGTGCTGCTTTGTTTGGCACGTGATGACTTCGGATAAATCCTTAGAAACTGTAGTTCCACAGAGAAGATTCAAGGGGGAGCGAGAACCTAGATAAAGCAGGCTTACATTAAGCAGGTTTACCTCCAAACACAAGCCAATGAAGCACTTGCAGAGAGTACCTACGCCAGCCTCAGAAAGCCGGGTGTCTTTGGCAGATGCAGCCTGGCTCTGTACCCAGAAAGAAGAGGAGTAACGCTCAGTAATGTGTATGTATAATGCTGCAAAGCCTGAAGTGATTCCCAGGATGAATTATTTCCTCACCCATCACCAAAAGAATGACATTATTATCAGGCCAGAACACGCAGGTAGGTAACTCTCAGTGTAGCTTTACTGAAAAGCAGAAAATAAACCCAAACTCAGCAATCATATTATGGGCAAGGAAAAATGACAAGCCTAGCAGGAAAATGTCATGTAATATAAGTGGATTCAACAGAAACTGGAGGTTTGCAGTTTAATTCCAGACACGCTACCGAAGTTTTCTTTGAAAAGCCTGTTAGAGTTAGAGGTAAAAGCATGTGGGTTGTTCCTCTGCCCTCCCCGGGGCAGATAAGCAATCAAAACAAACACATTTATCTGAGGGATCTGTTAATCCTCTGCATAAACAACATTTCACCATGCAAGTTATAGTGGGCTTAGTGTTCCCTGAGCACTGAGAAGCTTAACGCCTCAGTTCAGTCCTTATCCTATGAGCACAACCGCAAAATCCAAGCCATGTTTGCATGTCCTAAGGTTACCAAGAAGGCAGGGATAAGGACCATATTTGATCTCACTCTGCACAAAATCTAGCCCTCCAGTCCACCAAAATCCCTGCTTCATGGTAGAAGTGAGAGGGTGGAGGGAGCCTGGTACTGCGTTTGAGGCAGACAAAGGATGTATATTCACTTTTCCTTAGGTTAGCAGGAATATTCATGAGGATCTGTTTCTTCCAAAACAGAGAAGCTTCTTAGCTTGTTCTCTAAGACTGGAGCAGCAGATCCCTGCATAGCTGCCGGGCAGAGAAGGGTGAAGTCTGGCACAGGCAAAGCACATGCCCTTAGGGGCTCTGGGCTGGAGTCAGGGAGGCAAAGCTTTATTGGGGAAAGGTAAGCAGAACCCTTTCAGAAATGCTGCCAAACCTGAAAGCTCGGGGGATCCTCCACAGAGCATACCTGCCGGGCATAAGCTGCTGCTCACACTACCTGAAGAGTTTGAGAAGTGGATAAAGAGGGTGGCCCTGCTGGGAAGTGAAGGCATCTCCCCCCAGCAGCCTTCCCAAGGGACTTCTGCAAACTGGCCACCTTGTCATCTTGGAGCTATGGACCTTCTGTCTTCCTGGCCCTTGCCCTGATCTGCTTTACAGGTTCCTTCTGGATATAGGAAGAAAAGGTCACTGGCTGAACCTGGGGCCATGCAGACACCAGCAGTTTTGATTTGGAAGCACTTTTCTCCACACTGGCCCTGACCATGTCGGTCATTTTTGAACTTTGTGTCGGAGGGGGCTGGTTTTGCAAGTTCAGCTGCAAAGTGCTGGAAGGAAAAGAAGAGCTGCCAAAATATAGAAGTGCTCTGACACATGCTCCCACAAATGCAGAGGTTTTAACTCTGAAAGAGGAACTTGGTAAGGCTGGTAGGCAAGCTGGGGGAAATCTCATCTCCTGGGCTTGTCCTGAGACATGAGTTGCATGTGATGCCCATGAAAGGCTGAATCAGCTTTAAGCAGCTGTTAGGTAAATCTGTTCTCCCCTGAGGGCACACTCAGCAGTGGGGTGGTTCTGGCAATCAAAGGCTGCTGTCTTCTCTTCCCTTGGTTGAGGGTGTTACCATCAGCATCTCAGTAGGGAGTGGATCTTCCTCTGAATAAAAAAGAAGACTTGGCTTTGATCATATGGTGTGGACTTATCTTCCTCTGTCAGGCAACTGTTTTTATTTATCGCAGCCTTCTTAAATGCCATTATCCCAATCACAGACACGTTATGTGTCTTTCTTTTGAATACCTGTGCAGAAAGGCAAATTGTTTTCCCAAAGCAGGAATCTGATAACAAGTTTGGGAAAAGATGTAGTCAAAAGCTTTTCAGACACTATGTATTTGGCACTGATTAAGAAATTTTATTTGTAGCTACCAAAGGTGATAAAAAAGGTGATAAAAGGTACCTTTTTTCCAGTTTTATAAATGAGATAACCGAGGCATGGAAAAATTAGGTGACTTCTTCAGGACTGTATAGAAAGCCTTGGCCATGGCTAGGAGCAGAGACATTACTAACCTCCAGTCCAAGCCTTTTAAGTGTCTTTACTACTTTTTCCTGAGAAAAACTCAGCCTCCATTGAAGATGAGAAAATTCTGTGAGAACAACTTCAGAAAGTTTCCTGTAAGCAGCAAACTAATGAATCCTGCTTTTCCTGTGGATTTGCATCCTGAAAGACAAACTTCTCATCCTCAGCAGACTCCCATGATACCAACACCCTTCCCCCCAGCTCCCTCCCACATCTGCTTGTCTCCATGGGCCCAGCCGCAAGCCCCGACAGCTCTGCTGCTGCAGGAGAGCTGCTGCTGATGACCATCCTTCTCCTGGGGAAGGAGGTGACTTTGGGTCTCCTCCTCTTCTTCTGCACAGTAGCTGACCTTCATGGAAAACTCAAAAGGTGCTCATAAGAGTGCTGTCTCTTTGCAAGTCCTTCTTTGAAATGTGGTTGGATAGATTCAACGGTAACTGGGAGATCCCAGTTTCTTCAGGGAAGCAGGCTAAAGCATGATCAGGCTTGAGCTAAAGCGCCTGCCAGTGTCCGGAGCTGTGGGAAGCACTGCAAATTTTCCTGTTCAGCAAGCTGCGAAGTGGGGTGTTTTGGAAATAGTGTAGTTTATTAGTTCTGATCCTGTTTATCTTCTAGGAAATTGCAGCAGGGATTGAACTCTGGTATGGTACCACTTCGTGGATGCTCCTCAGCAGTGCGCCAGCTCCCCAGTGCATGTGTCACTCCCCGGAGGCCACAAAGCCATGACTACCCTTGGCCACAGGCTAATGGCCATGTGATTGAGTGCCATCTTATCGCAGCACAGCCCCTGGGGCAAGCTTCTAGCTGCTCTGAGGTTCACCTCTCACATTTGTAGGAGTTGCACTAGAGTAAAGTGCACTGACGACCAGGATTTAATAACCAGAAGTCATTAAAAGGCTGTTAATTGTACAGGCTGCACTTCATAGATTGTCTTGTTTACTGGCTGAGACTACGATACTGATGGGACAGATAGAAAAGGGGAAAAGCAACCCAGATTTTTCAGCCTGGTCTACCACGTTTGCCCCGACTCCCGTGGATTTTGCCTCTCTCTGGATGTGACCATGGTCCCAGCAGAACAACACATACTCTTTCCAGCAGAAAGGTATGGACTTCTGAATATCAGTGTGATATTCATCACACTGAAAATAGCACACTGTCTAGTGTAGTCCAATAGTAGAGACCATGGCAGCACTTCAGACACATTTTCTGAAAAATAAGGAACTTCTTTCCATGGTCAGAATCCACATTTCCTTCTTTTGCACACTTCAGTAGCAACAGTAATTGCAATAACTGGGCAGGGGGGGAGTTTTTTGCCAAGAGCTTGAAAAACTTTGAAACAGAAAACTGTGACCTGGCACTTGAGAAGCGGGGAATGATGGAGCAAGATCCATACACAGAAGTCAACTGCAGAACGACTATGAGACATCTCTGCGAAATGACCATGGAAAAGGCAAACCATGATCCTACGATGCATCTACTGAGGTACGTCCAGGAGACAGAGGGAAATGTGAGCACCATCCTGCAAGGCTTTGCTTAGGCATCCTCTGAAATCTTGAATAGGACTCTTTTCACCTGTACACACACAGTGGGATTTCATACTAGAACACATAAAGAGAGGAACTACCATCATTCTTCAGGCATGGCAGCAGAAACTCCAGCTTCAGGCAGAAGACTGTAATTTGTACAGCCTGTCCATCTGAGGCTTTATCTCTTTATTTTCTTTTACCTTTTATCTCTTTATAATCTTCTACTCCTTTTCCTTGTTTTCTCATTCATTCTTCCGTTGCTCTCTCTTGTCTCTCCTCTTCCATCTCTGTTGTCCGCTCCACTGAGTGCCATCCCCTCCAGCAAACGGTGCTACTGCTCACCTCCCACTCTACCTGGCATTATTGCCCAGTAAGAAGCAGGACACCCAAATGGCAAAGGGCCCTCCGTCATGCAAAGGGACCAGTTTAGAAATAAGATTCAGAGAACAGAAAGTTCCGAGGAGATCTCTGCTCTGGGCTGAAGGGGATACTTGATGCAGGACAGCGTTGTACAGCCTGACAGTGCTGCCTGTGCCGTTGCACAGCAATAAGGCAGAGACTCAAGGAAGGTGTGTCGACTCCTCCTTTGGAGGAAAAAACTTTCTGAGTGAGGATGTGATGGGATTGCCTATGATAGAAAGGGTTAGATTCAGTGATACAGGTAGTCTCTTCCAGTTACAGTTTCTTCACTACCTCTCCCATATCCTCAGCACTCCCAGATTTGCAGTCTGGGACTTTACCACGGGAAAAATGAGGCCTTTGGTTTAAGAGGCTCTGCCTCCAGTTATTAAATTATTAAGAACAAAACAAAACAACAACAAAACCCCTGCCTTGCCTTTGGGCATAGGGTTGGTTTTTTTTAATGTCTACATACTTCTCAGATCCTTCTGACAATCTTGATAGCAATCAGCTCATTACCCATCTAGTGCTTCAAAGACCACTACTAACCTCTTGAATTGCTTCTGCCAATAGAGCAGAAATTCAAGCCCTCAAATTACGCAGTCATCCTAAACTGTATTACCATAGTTGGGAAGGGAAAACTAGTCTGTACCAGACCTCATTTCAAAATGGACTTCAATAACAGCTCAAAGTGGAAGACATTGTAGCATTTAGACCTGCAGAGAACTAAATTTTGTCTGACTACAGCAAAGCTCACCTTAGGGGAGATGGCTACAATCCCTTGCCCCAACATAGCAGCTCCAAGTGATCATGATGGACTCAGCAGGACCCACTAGCTGTGATCTATTTCAAGGGTAATCACAATATATGTCTTTGAAAGACAATTCATACAGAATCACCTTCATTGCATGACTCCCCTTTTAGTTTCTTTGGGTCACTTGTAGTTCACAGTCATCCATATGTCTATCTTAGCCAGGCGCTTTCCATTGAACGGAAAGACAATGCTGGACTGAGTATCTTCTGTACAGTGGTGACAATAGAGCCCCCACAACGTCCTATCATCCCCACTGCCCTCCATTAAATCACAAACAGGCAAGGCAACCACTTACATGTCTCAGGCAGATAAACAGTTGTATCTGCCTGGAAAGAAGATGAAATTCATGAAGGGTCATTCTCTACTACCGGCAAGCGGCACTTGGTGTTTCGCTAGAAGAGGATATTCCAGCACAGCATTTATTAGTGGGTAACTCTTACCTCAGAATGTCCAGAATTACCCATGAAATTCACCAGTTACCAGCACACCTTAGAATGGCTTGTTAATGGCTTGCACTGCCGTCCAACCCACTGCCCTGCAGTGTCTTCATGCCAGGAACAGATGAATCTAATACGTCTTTCCACTTTGAAAAATAGTCTTTACTAGAAGTAGAAGAAAAATGCTTAGAATAATGTTTCTAATTGCCATTTCAAAATACTATTCTGTGGGTTTGGTTTTTTTTTTTTCATAAAACTGTTACCAGATGTGGCTTCTTTCCTAGATATTCCTTTCTCACATTTCCTCTTTAGAAACTTAAGTGCCATTTTAGCCACAGTTTGTGGGCAAATATTGGTTTCCATTTCCTTTTCTTTCATAAATACTATCGTTGGTTTATAATCCAGTTTTGGGTGAGTTTTTTTTTATAAAAGAAAGTGAAAAGAAGCAGGAAGCCCCAAATGATCTTGAAATGCATTTCTTTATGACTGTTTCTTTTCCCGAATACCTCATTTCTCCTCTTTGCATACCTTTGTAAGTATTGAACAAAACAGGGGGAAGGAGGTTATTTGCATAGCATTTGCATAGTTTTTTGTTCAGCTTTATGCTTCCTCACCATCCACATGAAACATGTGGATAAGACATCACCAAAAAGCCAAACAGATCAGCTGAGGCAGCTTGAGGTCTTCCAAACCAAAAAAAAATGCATCAGTTTTTGCTGAAGCATCTTGTGAACTGAGGAGGTTCTACTGGTTGGGAGTTTAAAGGCAAGTCCTTTATGAGGGTTAGCACGTGCTGGAGAGTGCACAGCTCTCCTTTCCCTTTGACCCAGAAAGAGAAATCCATTACTTTTGTTCATTCACTGGTCAAAAATTCACTGGATAACAATTTACTGTTGAAGATTTTTTAAGCCATTTGCTGCCACTTACTGGATAACTAGACATCCTGCTTCATAAAAAGGAAAAAAGAATCAGAAATGGGCTTACAATGAAAATCACAGTAGGCATCGCCTTAAGCCTGTGTCAGTGTAAGGAAAATGTCAAGGGCAAAATGAACATTAAAGTTGTTCCATTCACTGGAGAACGAGTTCTTCGTTAATGAGTTAGAACTATAAAATGCTTGTAAACTACACTACCCTATTTCACTTCCTCCTCCGCACCGCTCCACACCGCCTGTGCGAATCTCTTGGGAGTGGCAGCGGGCAATCGGAATGGAAGGAAATTTAATCCATTTGCAGGAGTTAGAGATAAAGTAACATCTACCAGGAAGAGAGTGTACATTTTCCTACTTTTTTTCATTTTATTTCCACATGATTTTATTTCCTGAGGATGCCAGTACTTATAGCGTTGCTATTTCCTTAATGAAATGGGAAGTTCGTTTTATTTTGATGCATCACCTGGAGAGTTTTAATCCTAGCTGCTGTTAAAAAACAGAAGGTTAAAAGAACATTAGAGGCCGCAAAGCCAAATATTTACAAATAGTAGCCAGAACTAAGAGGACAGAAATAAGAGAGTGCATTTACACTCCAGTCTAGTCTTTGTCATGCAAGAACATACTGTTTTGATGGAATTACTGCCTATCTGGGAACGGGACAGTGAGTTACAGCCCATGAGTATTTGATCTATCCTCACTTTTCAATCCCACTTCCCTTACCTACTACAGACTACTGAAACCCTGATCCGAAGGCAGGATTATTCATTTCTTCCCAGTACGTTCTGCAGAAGTGTTATCTTATCATGCAAGCACAACGCAACCACAAATTAATTTATTTTTCATAGCTCCTCTTTGGGAGGAAGATAATTGCTGTGAATTTCTCATTTCACAGCTGACAGCTGAGACGTAATCAGCGATGTCCACAATATTTTCATAAATGAAGCAGCCAGCTCTCAATCCGGCAGTCTGGAAGGGAGAAGCACCACCAGTAACCACTTCTGAAGTCTGATTTTAGCAATGTGTACAAGGTTTCTGTGACAGAGCCAAGGATAGAGCACAGTTCTGCACCACAACACCAGTTTCCTTGGCTGTGCCTCTTTCAGCTCCTTCAACTAATACAGCCAGGGTCCAACAGCTTCCTGCAGTCAATAAACCTGATCCAACCCCAAAACAGGTCCCTGACAACCACCAGTTGAGCTGGGATCTCAGAACAATACCAAGTGATCACATATTTAAAACTTAAGGACTAGAAAGAGAGCAGGTGTCTGATTTTCCCTTGTGTATAGTAGCCCATGGGCTTTGGCATTTCCTTGGATCTCACTAGCCAAATTTTGAGGTTGCTCTTTTCAATTTCAGCTTCCCGGAGGCCTTCCTGACAGGTCAGAAGATGCCAGGCCTTGCTTTCTGGCGACACAAACCAGTTGAACCGGGCAAGCAGGGAAGACCTTACATCAGTTCCGAATGTCCCCCAAGTTGTTCCCATGTATGACCGGCTAGCTCAGTCGGTAGAGCATGGGACTTTCCCAGTGCCTGCCGGTGACGTGGTCGTCATCCTGGGAGCTTGATGAGGTTTTGTATATATTGTACATATTTCTTTATTTTCTTTTTATTATTTTATTAATATTTTCATTAGTTTAGTTTCTTTTTAAGCTCTCTTTCTCTGTCTTGCTCCTCTCCCTGGAGAGAGAGGTGGGGAAGACCATCTATCATTCATTTCATGGTCCAGTCCATCCCAAACCGTGACACCACCTTTCGATGAACTACAAAGTACAAAAAGTGGGATACAAAAAGTGGTGACTTTGTGGCTCAGTGTTTCCTGTTGCACAGAGGGATGTAAAGTACACATTAAGATACTTCACCGTCATGGTGTGACTCATCACCAGCCCATTCGTCTATATTGCTTTCTCACTAATTCGTCTCAGCATTTTTAATAATTACTGTTTGTTGTTTCTAGCAGCAGCAAATGCTGAGAAATGAGAGAAATGAGAAATCTTGTTTGTCTTCAGGGTCACTCCGTAACAACAAAGCTGTCTCTAGTCCTACTAATACACAACTTATCTGAGTACAATGTTAAAAAACTGCAAAAAGCAAAGCCTGCTGATGCAGAAGGAAGTGTGAGCTTACACACGCTAGACTTCTCCCAGACAGGATTGCGTCCCTCATCTCCATAAAGCGGAAAAGTATTCAGAAGTGAGGCATAACCAGTGAAGTAACCTCCGGGGCAATCATACTGAACTTATTCATTAATTGTTTCATTTCTTCATTGCACGGATTTATTTTTTTTAAAAAAAAAAGAACAAACAAACCCAACCGCAGGGCATTTGCTGGCGCCGTGCACACAGCTGGCTATGGACCAGCTAAAGGAGTGACGCTGTGTTCCAGCCCTCTTCCATGGCCTTCCCAGCTCCAGGCAAGAGCTCGTCCAAGGAGCACAGAGTCACTGTTGCCCGCACTGCCTGCGTGGGCAGGGAGGAAGCGAGGAATGCTGCAGCGTGGCTTGGGGACAGAAGATGGGGAGATAACAGCAGCCACCAGCGGGCATGTGGGGTGAGGGAGCTTCCTTTTCCTCGTTGGGCTCCAGGCGAGCCTCAGGTATAAACAGCCTTGGCTCAGGGTGGCTGTTCAGAGAGAAAAAGCTCCATGTCCACTGATGAGAGAGGTGGTGTTTGAGCTTTGCCCAAAGGCACAGCCATTTTTATCACAGCTGCTGGACTGTTTTCTGGTCATAAAGCGGAGAAGGTCTTACAACAGGACAAGCTTTATCATTTGTTGGGTGCAAAGAAAGCTGCACACTCACTGCACGGGATGCTGCATTTCATGCCTTACGTTCCATTGACCTTACTCATAGCATGATCAAAGAGCACTATGAAGAAAAATAAAAAAAAAATCCCAAGCCTCAGCCCTCCTAAACTGTCTTCTACATACCTTTTTTTGCTGCTTTTTAAAGTAAATCTTGAATGAAGAATGAATTGCTGCAACTCCACTGAGCTTTAGCTTTTCCTTCTGCCAAAGATGTAGCGGAAAAATGACTCTTAGCAGGGAGAGGCCATGTTATCCAAGGGGAACAATATGTCCATCGCAGCTCTCCCCCTGAGATACCTTTAGGAAGCATGTTCTGCCAGCAGATGCCAAAGGTAAATCGTACCATATGCCTGACACCACATCCACCTGGTTAACGTATTAGGAACAAAACTGAAGAGACGGCACATGCTAAAGTACATACATACACAGTCGGAAAATGGCTTTAAGGAACAACCTGACTGGTTAGGGGTATCTCTGTGCATCAGCTACGTTTAAATTTCAGATTAATATGCAACTACAGCAAACTAGAGGCTCAGGGACCACAGGGAGGATGCATTACCTAGAGAAATCACATGCAGTACTGATGTTTAGAAGAAGCTTGAGGGACTTGGTCTCTGCAGTGATATCATACATGCCACGTGAAACTATTTCAAAACCACACGAGGTCTGAAACCGACAGCCTGTCCTCCGGCAGCTCATGTACTGGTGGGAAAGTCTAGCCGTTATTAAAATTGCAGACATCAAATTGGCTGCCACGTCCGGCAGACTGTGGTTTAAACACCCTTGACAGAGGAAGGTCAGCGTCAATTAGGTTGGATACAGATCTGGTTATGGAAGTGCTAAGAGCTCCGGATGCAAGTTGTTGCAAGGCTAGAAGCAGATGCATTCAGCCCTTCGCAAGGCCGAGCTTAAAAGCCAGATGAAAAGACAGATTCAGTCATTTAGCTGCTCCATCTTAGTGTGCGGCCACTAGGGCTTAGATTCAAACCTCCAGTCTGAGAGAGGTCCCATCGGTGGGATGTGCGGGGCCGGTCTGCACACACCAGCACATGCATCCAGCCAGGGCCAGGCGACTGTAAACACCATGGACGTCAGGAGCCAGGACACAGACGCCTGCCGTTCCAAATACCTCCAGACCTCTGAAGGTATTCAGAGGTTTTTCTGAATTATTCCCTGGGTTTCTCAGTACCTGGGACATTAGGTGAAGGAGAAATTTTATAGAAATGGGACAGCAATGTGCTTTGTTAACCTGTATGACTAAGACTGGGATGTTTGGCTTACTATTTTCTACTCGAGATAACAGCTTTCCTCCAGCAGCTGCTTTCCTTTAGCTCCAGGTGGATGGGTTTGACCATAATAAGCAAACTGTAAACAAAAGTTATTGTTTCTCAAAACAGTTTTATTCTGCCTTATTTGCACTCCAGGTTTCTGCCTTTTAAAAAACTTTTCCACACCAAATTAGGCATCTTCCCTTTTTCCAAACATGTGCATTTATATACTTGTGTGCAAACACACATATACAAATACACACACATATATATGCACAATTTCCCTATAGTATTCACTAAATTGCAAATGCTAGCCCTTTAATATGTTATATATACAGCCCATTATACTTTTACAGTGGAGTTGAGGGGAATAATTCATTACTGATGGTATAGTAATTTTTATTTTCTTAAATTAGATTTCCAAGTTCCTCTTCTTTGCAAATTCTGATTCATTTTAAAATACCAATAAATGTCCAAGATACAGTAGAAACTTTACATGGCTCTTCCTCTATTCTTCTCAGCTCTTTTAGAGGAATAAAACATCTTTGAAAAGCTTGAAATGTTTCAGGCTTTGATTGCTACCTGTTGACCTCCTCCTTTTGTTTTTTTGCCCAGGACTAATTCCATTTCAATTGTCTTCCATAAAAAGTGAACTTAACAGAATTAACACTTGTGAGAAAAATACTGATGTATGATTTTGCATATTTCCTCTACAAATTAATTCCTATGAATAAATTCATTGAGTATTTCTACAAGTCATCAATTCAGGAGAAATTTTTGATAATATTACAAATCTGAGAGGTAACATTTTGATTGACCAACAGGTCACATGGCATTTCAGTATTCTTCTACCTGAGCCTTTACGCTCAGAATTGGATTTCTACTGTAGATTTGTGCTGTTACACTTTTTGCAAATATTCTTGTCAGGAAAGATCTACTTCTTCACAGCTATTTTCAGACCTCAGGTTTCACAGGGAGACGTGTAAGATGAATACACAGCTACTAATTTAGGAATTGTCTTCTCTGCAAACATTGGTCAGTCGTATTTCTTTTATAAGAATTTGCATTTAATAATGAAAACAAAAGAGGAGCAAAATTTAACTAAATTTATATCAGAACTCAATTACATATGTAAAGAATGCTTTGTAATTTCTTCGAATTCTGAGGGCAAGTTCAGAACGTGATCATGGCGATTTTTTGTAGGTTTGTGTCTCTAAATCTCTTCACAAACAGGTTCTAACAGAGAACATTCAGCTGATCTTACATTCCCTTGTGTCCTTGCTCTTGATGTTTCCTATTGATAAGCCACCTCTGAAAGTTCAGGGACGCAGGTGGCATTTAAGCCACCTGCATGTAACTGCTTGAGCCAGGTCCTTTGCTTCTCTAGAACTTGTTTCTGCCGCGTCAAAGTGGCCGGAGTACTATGGGCCAAACACACAAGGCTCCGAGAAACACCCTTGTTCAGCAGGAACATGAGCTGGGACAGGACACGGGCAGTCCCTGCAGGCTGGGGGTGACCTATTCCAGCTGTTATTTCAGCTGAACAGTGGCTGAAATACGTTACAGCCTATTCATGGGTCTTGGTTCTTCAGGACTGAGTACTTGCTGAAGCACGTACTCAGCTCACTTTTAGCACTTGTGTTCGTGCCTTGCCCAATGGGACATGGCCAAGACGTGCAGCCCGCTGCAGGAGCGTGAAAGCATGCCTGAGTGCTCCAGCTTCCGTGGAGCCTCTGAGGCCACATCAGGGTAAAGAGATGTGACGGGGGTGTTCTTACTCCTTCGCAAGTGCCAGCCGCCTTATTTCACGTCAGGCAGCCCCCCAGTCCCTGAGAAACTGTAAGTTCTGCAAGGCACAAGGACTCTGAACGCCTCCTTCTACGGGTGACTCAGACAAAAGGAACTTAGCCTTACCATAGTTCACGCTCAGTTGCCTTTATAACTTGTCCTTTAATTAACTGATGCATGCAAGAAACCTGTTCTCCTAGCTATTCAAAATGTGGCCATTCAACATTAATCCGTGGTCTCTTACTGTATCAACAGTCATCAGCGCAAATTATTGCAGCTACCTGACTTGATCAGTTGGGACAGAAGTGAAGTCACTGTAAATAAAGAAGGAACATTGTTTCAGACTGGCCTCTCCTATGAACACGATTATAGATTTAAAGCTAATTCAAAACTGACTTCCCAGAATGTCATGGGATACTGAGGTCTGTTAATTACATACATCCTGAGCTGATGAGACTGGTTATCTTAAAGAACAAGCAGGTCTGTTTTCTTGAGTTGAACTCTGGTGGGAGTATTCACTAAAATGTGTAGCTCCAACCCAAACTAGTGAATAGCTATACACCTAGATAATAGACTTGCGTCTCTTCCTTCAGGATTAGATATTCTCTTCCTCTCCTCCTAACCTCTGCTTTTGTACAGTGTTATTGAATATTGTTAATCGCATTTGATTCCAGAAGTTTCCATAAGATTCGCATTTTATTTATGGGTGAAAAACACACGAGGTTGCATTTCCGTGTTACATTTTCTTCTCCAACAAAGCCGGCTGACAGGCCTGTCCGGAGCTGCCCGTTCCCACCCCCGCACTGTTAATCGTGCTGCCCTCACAGCTGTGCCAACACGGGCTGCGTGCAGGGCTGGCCGGTAAACCCCATCATCTTTTAACTGGGTTAAAAGGCCTCCAAAAAAACCCCAAACAAAACATTTCCAGGGCTGCACTGCTCACAAAGAAAATGTAACATGAAACTATGGCCTCCCTCAACCCCTCCCTCAAAATAGTCTCAGTTCTTTGATGAATAAAATACACTGAGTTTCCTCACTGTGGCTGTTTCAATTCTAATTCAGGATGGAAAATGTCAGCACATCAGGTTTTTATAAAGAACAGAAATTCCATTTTCTTATTGGGGTCAATTAAACAATTGGGGTTCTTTCAAAGCAGGAAAAATTATTTTTAATTGCAAAAAATGAAAATGGTGATTCTTAGTGGTGTTTTTGAACCCTATGTATTTTTTTTTCTCAAGACTTTCATTTTTCCTTTCCTTTGTTTATCTTGTAAAGGAAAAGTTTGAAAACACGCAAGTGTAAGCTCCCTATCAATCAGATCTGCCTTACCTGCTCTTGAGGGTGTCCTCATCTTTGGCAGAGCTGAAGGCAGGAGGAAGCCACCTGCCTCCAGCTGCTCCCCTGCTGCCTCCGGAGCAGTCAGGGAAAGGGATGCTGGCACCTCACAAAGAAGCAAGCACAGACGGACCCGAAAATCTTCTCACCTGACATCAGTGCCACTCCTCTCATCAGAGGAACCCAAAAAAGTTTCCTTCAGCTCTCTTGTTCTCCTAAAATAATCGCAGGTTGACTCCTTATATCTGTCCTCTAGAGTGACCCGGCTACAGCCCCCCTCTCCCAGCTTCCAGCACATTTTACCTCTTCTCCCCAGAACTGCATGTCCCTCCGCCCATCCACCTGAGACCACCAGGCACCAGGACTTCCACTCACCCACTCCACCTACAGCCCAGCACCCTCGAAATTACCCGCAAATCCTGGCCACTCCTCACCCAGCCTGTAGGCAGCAAACAGAAAACACAGAGATGCCGGGTGCTGCACATGGCCACGCAATCCCCCGACATCCACCCTTCACTCGGCATCCCCGACTGGAACCCATTCCCACTCTGCTTCCCCAGACTTCACGACTTTGGGCAGCCAGTTGCCTGCCGTGGCAGAGGCATATGTTCAGATAAATTATTTGCAAATCTGCACATCGGTTCATTGCGAAACCAGTGTAAGACGTCACATGTGGAGCTGTGCAGAATTTAGCAGCCAGACAAGCGACAGCAGCCTGCCTCTGCAGCCAGCTGAAGCAATAGATCCAAGTGAACTGCTTTGGCCAGGTATCTCTGATACCTGCTGCCTTCTCAGAGATGGACAAAGCCCTCAGGTGGGAATGAAGCCCAGTGCAGGCAAGGGGTGAGTCGGGTACACCAAAATCCAAAGCAGGGAGTGCCCTGGGCTTTGTTTTGCTTTAATTCAGACTTGCTGAACTTGGTTTTCCACAAGTCCTGTTCCTTTGAAGATGCCTTCACTCCACCTAGTTCTGTGTAAGGAAAAAAACAGATCCAAAGGCCAAGCTTTTCAATGTGTATTGCAGAACAGGGATTTCTACATGAAGAGGATTGACAGAGTTTGGAAGTACATCAACATGGAAACAAGGACCTTTTACCTTCCAGCAAGAAAAAACATCTTCCAGAGGAATATTTAACTGCTTCTGCCTTCAGACAGACAGTCCAGTGTGGGTGAGGATGTGCTTATTTTGGCAAAACGCTTACAAACTGAGCTGTTTTGTGTGTGGTTAGGAGTGCTAGATGCAAGCTCAGTAATTTGCTAGTGGCATCTTGCGGTAAGTAGCTCTTGCGAGGAGGTTGACCCGACAGCCAAAATGTAGGTCACCAGTGGGCGGAGTTCACAACCTCCCAACTCTGCTGATGGCAGGATGCAGAAGTTCCAGAATTTGAAATTATTGATGGAGCCTGAAAGCCTGGCCACTAAATATAAGCTTTTAGGATGATAATTTAATTGGTTACTCATTTATGTGTGATGGTATATAATGCCCAGTCTATTCCTGGATTACCTGTTAATTAGGAGAACTTCAGGCCATGTGCAAAGACATTGGTCTTACTCTACAGTGTTTAAATACGCATGGGCATTTGCAATTCATAAATGGACAAATTTTGTTAATAAAGTTGAAGATCATTAGCCATATTTCCAAAGTGTGTCCTTCCTATTGCGCTCATGGCAGTTCAGAGTGGTCTTGTGGCTCCTAAGCTCTGATGGCTATTTAACTGGCAGGGCTTTGCAGCGCTGATGGGTGACAGCCATGAGGTTCTCCATCCATGCCTGTCTCTCCGTTGCCTGGCCAAGCATTTAGCAAGGGCAGTCAAGGGAAGGCACTTATTTCTCAAACGACCACTTAAAATACGTTCTTTATAGCAACGTGCCAGTCTTTATCCCTTCTGCTGCATCTATTTCAGAAAAAAAACTCCACCTTAATAATTTTTCTAAACAAAGAACCCAAAACAACACACTCTTTTATGTTTGCACACGTTCCAGAGCCGCCTTAACTCCAGGCTAAACCGCTTCTGTATATCTGCATAATCTTAAACCTTAGCAAATTAGAAAATAAATATATGTGCATGCATTTGAAATAGCACATTCTCCTCCAGGCTTTATCTCTCCATAACTGCTGAAGTTGTCTGACAAGGATATTCTTCAGAGTCCTGTCATGCAGATCTGTGGTGAAAAGGTTTCAGCAGTTTGCAGTGCAGGTGTGCCATCAGGATTGACACTGGGATGCTTTGGGGGGATTTGTCAAAAACAGCTGCCCCCGGAGAAGGCTGCTGGACATGAGCAGGTCTCCTCTGCGTGCACTGGCTGCACAAACATAGAGTTACTGCATAAAGCACCTCTGATACACCAAATATCAGACTTACTGCCTAAAAAAACCCGATAGCTTCAGTTGTCTCCATCAATAGGAAAACTGACCAGGCTAGTTAGAAAGTGGCCTGTGTGATGTCTGCATGAGATGTACTGGTAGGATTCATGAAACAAAGCTGGTGAGGTTATCTGGTGCTTAAGGCTTTAAACACCAACCAAGTAACATAAGGAGAAGCTTGTGCCATAGGGATTCATGTTTGTAGTCTGCTACCTTGCGGGAAAAGGATTAACTGTAGACAAAAGTATTTCATAAAAGGGAAGCACTACTGGCACCAACACCAGCCCTACATCAGGATACATTTTAACGTGAACGCCTGTCCTTGCTGCCGACTCCAAGCAGTCATAGAATCATAGAATCATTTAGGCCCGAAAAGAACTTTAAGATCATCAAGTCTAACCGTTAACCAAACACTGCCAACTCCACCACTAAACCATGTCCCCTAGCACCAGACCTACACATCTTTTAAATACCTCCAGGGATGGGGACTCAATCACTTCCCAGGGCAGCCTATTCCAATGCTTCACAACCCTTTTGGTGAAGAAATTTTTCCCAATATCCAGTTTAAACCTCCCTTGGCACAACTTGAGGCCATTTCCTCTTGTCCTATTGCCTGTTACTTGGGAGAAGAGACACAGAAGAGACACTTGGAAGAAGTGAGTTTGCACAATTTTGTTGCAACCTTGCCACTTTGACAGTTTAGTCTGGTTTCTTCTAGCAGCAAACCCACTTGTACAGGTGAGGTCCCTGTTGCTCAAGACCTACTGTGCATGCCTTGGAAGACATATTTACGTTGCAGCTTTATCTCCTGGAACACGTCGCAGCTCTCCTTGGTGTGCAGGGCACTCAGGACAGACCATGTAAAGCTGCAGTGGGTCTGGCTGGGATGGAGTTCACTTTCCCCATAGCAGCCCTCATAGTGCTGCGCTTTGTATTTGTAGCTAGAAAGGCGTTGATGACACACCAGTGTTGTGGCTACTGCTGAGCAGTGCTCCCACAGCAATAAGGCTGTCTCTCCAACATTCCACCCTCACCAGTAGGGTGGGTGGTGGGCAAGATCTGGGGAGGGGACATAGCCAGCACAGGTGACCCAAGCTGACCAAAGGGATATTCCATACCATATGATGTCTGCTCAGCAATAAAAGATAATAGAAAGGAGGAGGAAGGCACATTCTTTATTACGACATTTGTCTTCTGGAGCAACCACTATGCGTACTGAGGCCCTGCGTCCTGGGAAGTAGCTGGACAATGTCAGCTGATGGGAAGTAGAGAATAAGTCTTTTTTTTTCCTTTGCTTCTGTGTGCAGCCTTTACTTTTGCTTTATTAAACTTGACCCATGAGATTTTTTCCACATTATTTTCTCCCCCCTTATCCAGCTGAGGAGGAGACTGACAGAGTGGCATCCAGATATGGTCAACCCACCGCAGAGCTGCACCCATGAAATCACTGGGACAATACACACATGATATTTTAAGCACAATATCCCATAGCAACATCTTTTTTAAAAACAGTTTCTGCTGCTTTTGCTGCTTGTATTTCATGAAAGGTTAAGCAGGGAACAGGGTTGTGGGTTCAAATACTGCAGTCCAGGACAATGGCAAAGCCACAGATTTCCCCTTCTGTTGTACGACGAGGGTTTTGATCAGTACACAGATCTATTACTTTTCTGTGTTTCTTACTCGTGATCAAATCCTAGTATAGGGACAGTTCTCTTTGACCTTGGGTTTGCCAGGATTCTTCATTAGTTGTTTAATGAAAGCATTATATCACATCATTAATGCAGGATTTCCAGTGTGTGCTGATGCCCTTCAGCATTTGAGAGCCTGAGCATGATGATTTGGCTGTAACTGAAGTCAGTGCTGTCAATGTTGCCACATTTAATCATCTACTTTGGAAGTGGTTTTCATGGAACTACAGAATCACAGAGATCATCCGGTCCAACCCCTGCTCAGAGCAGAGTCACCTAGAGCCGGAAGCCCAGGACCATGCCCAGTCAGGTTTAGAATACCTCCAAGGATGAAGACTCCACAGCCTCACTGGGCAACCTGTGCCAGCGTTTGATCACCCTCACAGTAAAAAAAAGAATTCTTTCTTAAATATAAACCATTTCTTGTATTTTAATTTGTGCCTCTTTCCTCATGCTTTTTCACTGGATATCACTCAGAAGAGTCTGACTCTGTCTTTGTTATTTGTTCTTATGTTTTTATTGCCTTATGTCATACTAGAACATGTCATAATGTTACTATGTGATTATTAGATATGTTATTACGTCTTATGTCATATTATTATGTCTTTGTTATTAAGTCTTTGTTACACCCTCCCATCAAGTGTTTTTCTGCATAGATAAGACATCCCTCATGCCAAAAGCCTTCTGTTCTCACAATTTGTTTGCTTTCCCTCTGCGAACTCGATGGTTTCCTAAATGCTGGCCCAAACTCCAGCATACATTTGAGCTCCATAGGACTGCCCTTCTCCTTAAAGTTACTTGGATGCATCAATGCTCCATCGAACAGCAATACTGCCCTTATAAACACATTGTGGGATCAAATCTCAGGAACAACACAAGGAATAAGAATATGCTGTTTTAACAAAGTTTATTTTTCTCCTCTCACTGAAGCCCATATGTCTTTTAAATACAGAAAAGGAAACTGCCTTCTCCTTTTGGCAAATCCTGTAGGAAAGGTTCTGTGGGAAGGAAAAAAAAACCAAGAGGAGGAATATAGATGCCAGTTCATCATAAGCACTTGGCCCTGGGAAGCAATCCAATCCATATGACATATTGCTCGGATGCTCTGCACAATCACTGGAGAATAATCAAGTGCAAACACTTCCCCCTCTCCTCTGACAACACACCCCAGGGACTATACGCACCCCAGCAGCAATTCAGTCTGCTCAAGTGTGTTGTTTACTTCTTTCACTAACAACAGCTGGAACCAGGGGAAAAGTTATAGCCCTTCATCTGTTCGGAACTGCGGCCAAGAGCTTCCTTGGAGGACGGGTGCCAGAAAGACCACCACTGGAGCTTACACAGCAGCCCTGGAGGTTTAAGCAGTGTTCAAGGTTTAGGAGTTAGAGACTGTGTAGCCCACAGACTGAACCCCATGTCAGGAGAGAGCTTGAATTGCCACCTGGGGAGGACACTCTGGGTGAGCGTGGTCATGGATGACCTTTGGAAGCCAGACAGCACTTGAAATCTGTGGGACCAGGTAGAAAGCTAGTCAGAGGGATCCCCACAATAGCCCGGTGGTTGGGTCGCTTTGCTTATGGCAAAGCAAAAGTAATGTTCAGATGCTGCTTTCTGTGTCAGACTACCTACCGTGGGATAAAAGACTGTTTATCTTCTGCCACTGACATGATGTCCTATTCTCCAAACCCATCAATCTTTTAAAAACTGAAAGCAGCCTCAAATCCCCACCTCCATCTGTCAGTGCTTTGGCTGTGAAGCTTCCTGGCACCGTGCTTGAGAGGCCTCTCTCCCTTTTTCTGATCCCAAGAGCTACACAAGCTGCATTGATTCTAACACCCAAGCTATTTAAAAATAATGTTGTTTGGATAACAAATTCAGGCAGACACTTAGAAGTTAGGAAATACTAGATCTGTGCAATTTCAGCTTTGTTCTCATTTCCATTCATTCTGTGCTGTCCTGTCAGTGAGTAGGTAAGTTACTTAATTACAGTTCTGACATTAATGTCAGCACCATCCCAAGCATGCAGAGAGGGGAAAGAATTACAGTGGCACAAGCAGCCAAATCATTTCCTCTTCTAAGCACTTGCCTTTGTAACCTAAATAACAATAAACCAGTCTTCCTCCCACCCTTCCTCTGTCCCTCCCCTCCTTTCTCTCTTCCTTCTTTCCATCCTTTCTCCCTTTCTTCCTTCCTTCCCAGCCGCAGTAGCCCTCCTCATTGAAATACCAGCAGCATTTGGGGCTCTGGACCTTGTATATTGTATACTGAACTGAGATTCCAGACTAACACCAACTAGCAAGAAGGAAAGCTATACTCTTAAAGTCGTGGAGAATTTGCAGGGCCCCAGCTCAAGACTGAAGGAGTGTTAGCGTAGAGTCTGATCTGGTACTCTTTCTCCCTTGTGCAAAAGTCAGGCAGCTTCTGCTATATGTGTTGCTGCTGAGATACAGGGTAAGCAGGTATTAGGGATATGGGCCGCGTCCACTTCATGTTACTCTGTCCGCTTCCTTGTGCTTAGGAGCTGGAAAGTGAGAGAAGGATTGGTGTCTCCAGTACCACGTTATTCCTGGAGAAATCCTAAAATAGAATCATGTGTGCTGTGTGAAGGAGGTAACCCAAAATATCTCTCTCAACTTGCAGGTTTTTTCCCCTCAAAATAGAGTTTGAGTGTCTTTGTTCTACACAAAAAAAATTCAGTGCTTTATGCTTAGAGAAGAAACACATATTCAGTTGACAAAACATGATCTTCATCAGTAACGAGGTTCCTGAGCACTTATTTTCCTGAGTAAATAGGTTAGCTAGTTTGGCTTACAATTAAGTATAGCTGGACACTTTTAAGCACCTTCCTATCTAAACATCTGTGGGGCATGTTACAGGTTAAAACCTAAGATCTGTGGAAAGCCAGAGAGATTTTTATAAAAATCAAGCATGGACCCAACACCCACTGTTGATTGCATTCATTATCTCACTTCTTCCCCAACAGGTTCCATTTGCAGTGTAATTACTGAAGTCCTTTCTGTTGAGGATTTTTGCTTCTTGATTGTCTGACTTGTGTAGATAAAATCTTAACAAATCTCACGGTACACTTTTCCTGAAGAGTACGTTGCCAGCCACGTGCTCTCTGCCCAGCTCAGCTGGGCGACCCAGCCGTCAGGATCAGAAGTCACAGGGATGGACCTGTGCACAGTCAAACTCATTCCTCCCCTCTCCCTGGTAACTTATTTATACTGGGCATGCAGGAGCATAATTTTGTATCGAGACATATACCCTTGTATTAAATGTGGCTGAAGCTGCCAGTAGACTGAAAGATATTAATGCGAGGGACGGACACACACACATAGAGGCGATGACACAGTTTTGCTTCGCCAGAAACGGTGGCGAGTTGCATGTTGCACGCTGGCAGGAAAACAGATGGAAAACACCATCAGAAAGGCTCAGCATTTGATTGCTCCTTTGCTTCCAGGGATGTCACACCCAGCAGTGACTCCATGGGGTGCTAATTCCATTGGGACAGCTCCTGCTGCCAGCTCGAATGCATCACAGCCATCTGATGAAAGGTGTTGAAGTGCTGCAAAAATCTTTCTGCCAGTTCAAGTGTGTTCAAAAGAACTTTGAAGAAGTAGTTTTGACCCCAGAGACTTTTTTTTTTTTTTTATCCTGATCAGGTGTAATCAGTCCTCACCCAGATGGCATTAACATTGTTGCTCTGGGTAATTCAACAGAAATACAACCGTGAGTTCACATTAGACCTGGATTAGGGTGGTTAGTGGGTCGTTATCCACAGTTTTAACAAGAGTGGAGCCATGTCCTGATACACAGTATAGCATTTGTATGTGGAAAGGACTCAGAAGTTATGAGAAATAAGCTCTTCTTTCAAGCTCTTTCAACAGTTGTCAGCTTCACCTTTGGCAAGTCACTGAATCTGTTTGTCTCCCTTTTCTTACCTGCAAAATGGGAATGACAATTACTTCCACATGTAACAGGGATGATAAATGGGAAGCATGCTATCATCCAAACAAGTCTTAGCTCCTCATTATTAATTCCCATCTATTCACCTGTTCAGGAGCACCTTGTTAGTCTCAGGAGTTCCAAAAATGTTTACTTCTGCCGTCACAGATGTGGGAGTAGTTCAGGATTAACTCTTCTGGAAGTTAAGAATAAAGCCAGGCTGAGTAGATGCAGAATCAAACCTTCCCAGTAATGAAACACCCCAGACCCACTCCCACAGGAGCTGAACTTTCTCTAGCCATTTTCAGCACCTTTGCAATCTCCTGTGACAAAAGACACCTCTGCTTCACGCTTTCACTCCTCCAGGAACCCGTATAGATCTAACGCTTCTAAATCTGACCAAGTCAAGAGTTTAATTTTCTCACCTGGAGGGCAGTTAGGCCACCAATCTCGGTGTTTTACTCCCATGCGTAACAAGAAGCTTTCACAACTTTTACCAACGATGAAGACCACATACTGAATAAATCCAGCCGCTTCACCCCTGCGGTATCTATTTCACTCAACTATTACTGAATGATGGTGAGTATTCCAAATGGAGAGTCCGTGACTGTAGGAAGGACAGTGAGCACCAGCTCTAACACCTTCTCTGCCCACCCAACCATACTGTCTGGACTCAAGCAGTCCTGTTGCACGCCATACCTTCCAGGCTCCTTCTAGGTTTCATATGCCGCCTTCAGCATCCGAAACATGCCCGGCAGAAACCTGTTATGATGCATTCGGCCTCTCAACGCAAGGAAGACATAAACCCTCAGATTTACCTGCAGCTATATTACATTGCTTCACGGAGCTGGAGGTTTCTTTTTAAGGCATGCATTATTTTCTGGGAAGAAACCAGGTAGTCTGTAGCTGTGGACTCTCTATACCTCAGAAAGAAGGCCTCAGAACGTGCAGGAGAGGGACTGCTCCAGAGCACGGATGCGTGCAGAGCATCTGTGCCTCTGCATCAGGGATGGCAAACTTTTAGGGTGACTGGCACCAATATACTTGAGAAAAGACTGTAGCCTCCTGTGGCTGGGACCAATCCCAATCTGTCAGTGACAACAACAGCCCCAACTGCCCCCCTATATAAGCAGCCACAGCACAGGTTATGGGCAAAAGGCACAAAGCCAGTTGCATAAGAAGAATTTAACTCCAAGTGCGGTGGGGATCCTGGCTTCTCTGCAGCTCGGAGACCACCGCTGTAGCAACGCCGATACCATTTCACTCAGCCTCTGCTGCTGCCAAGATTTTAGCTTGCAAACTACTTTTTCCCTCTTTCTTCCTCAGCTACGATCCAGCCTTGGCGCCTTCGGCAGGGTGGATGCCGGGACGCTGATGTGCAGAACCCGTAGCTCCCCCTCACCTCCAGCACCCCAACCTTGCTCCAGCATCCAGGCGCGGGCTCCCACTATAGTCACCTCACCCAGCCCCCCTACCCTATTTTACCTAGATGGGGGGAAATGAGTCTGGGGCAGTGTGAGGCTCCTCCACCCGCCTGCGGCTGCCCAGCGGCAGAGCACGGATCATCCCCGCTCTGCACTGCCTTGGCCGCCCAGGAATCGTTCGTTGCCTTATAAAGACCATTTTGTCTGTGGCTGACACCCATGCCCTGTATACATAAACTGAAATGTTCCAGGCTCCACTGTCTTATTACAAGCACAGCAATAATATAGAGCCCGTGTCTCCTTTTCACCTCATCAGCTGCTTCGGTTGGGTTCCTCTCCCCACACATGGCTTCAGTGGGACGGCCACGGCGAGCCACTGCGCTGGCCAGGGCGGCACCAGCCCGATGAGCCAGGTGCCATGAGGAACTCCCTCAGATGGCTTTGTTCAGCCTTCACAGTTGTCACTGCCTTTTTTTTCCTATGAGTGTTGGTCTAGGGTCTTGTCCTGGTTTGAGCGACACAGGATTATTTCTCTTTCAGTTATTTTACTTTTCAGTAAAGTAAATCCCTTCTAATGCTAGGGAAAACTGCATGTTTAGAAGGCTCTAGTGTCTGAATTTCTGAAAATATTTACTTTATAGCCAGCTATGGTATGCAGGTTTCAAGGTGTCAGTGTTTTCGAGCTAGCCAGGTATGGGGACCAGGAGGAGCGAGAGTCGGGCACTTGACCCAAGCTGCCCAACAGAATTATTTCATATCATGAACGTCACATTCAATATAAATTAGCAAGTTTGCTGAGGAGCTCTCTCTCTTCCTTAATGGATGTGATCCAGAGAACTTCTTGACCCAGTGCCGGACCCCTGAGCCCTTCCCTTCCTCCCAAAGCTGTAGTGCTCACAGTGTCCAACGTTTGCTGTCCACTGCTGGCAGCGCACAGCTTCCTACTGATAGCATTGGCTGAGTATAATCCTTGTATATTTTATATTGGTATTGGGATCAATATTGGTTCTTTAGTATTATTAATGTTAATTATTTAGTATTTTTCTATTAAATCTGTTTATATTTCAACGCTCAGGTTTCCTTGTTTGTTCCCGATTCCCCTTCCCGTGTGGGGAGGGGTCATCAGGTGATAGAATAATTGTCTAAATGACAACAAATTGCTGTGGGTTCCTCAAACCATAACAGCTCTTTGTAAGAAAAGGTCTCAAATTTGTGGTACTAGCAAAAGACTGCGTTGCCTTGACAAGACACAGACCATTCGTACAGTCCTGTTAACAACCACCTATACTTCGTCAGCTACCTGGTCATAAAGCTGTACAATTTGCTGGAGGGAGCTGTAGTGGAAGATCAGCTCAAAATCTCAGCCAGGACAGCTCACGTCTTTCCACTTAAAAATCTGCAAGAGCACAGAAGACCAGCGTTTCATCCTCAGCAGCTCATCCTGTAGTTCATGGCAAGAGAAGGGCAGCACGGCTGGAGGTTGGATACACCATCCCTCAAAAAGGCTGCTGCCACTGAGAGAAATTAATTTGGCCTAATTTCTGTTCAAAGCAGTGGCACAGCTGAGGCTGTGGCATGGGGCAGGTTGGTCAACTGGTTCTTGGCCCATCTCCTCCCTCCTTCTGCAGTTACAGGGGCTTGAAGGGAAAACCAGGCTCGAGGGCTTTACATAGTGCCTTTTCCAGTGAGAAAAATCAGGAAACTCTTCCTTTATTTACAAAAACGCTGGGCAACACCTGTTTTGGACACAAGAATATTTGGCTACTGGTGGTAAAGAAATCCTGCCTTTCAGTCTGTTACCGTTCACTCCAGACAAGAAAACCTTGTGAAGTCCGCAACCTAAACTTCTCTCCCATAAGCAGAGATTTAGACTAAACATGAATTATTCCCCTTAGACATATTGCTTTGCTTATGCCAACATATATCCTGCATTCAGTTCTAATTATATGAGTAGTGACCTCTTCTATTTACAGAAGGGGAAGCTGGTCACGCAAGCATTTCTTTTTTTTCCCTTCTTGGCTGCATGAGCCCTTCTGACACAAATATGCTAAAAGCTTCAAGATCAGTTGATTTATGCTGAAAGTCCAGCTTTAGCTTCAGGCTTGTGTTAACTGACTCCTATAGAAGCTGTTCCTGTTAGCCCATCAACGCTGTATTTCCTCGGCAGAGGTGTTTCACAGCAAAACGCTGCTGTAACTTCCCGTATGATCCTTTCTGTCGCTCCCTGACAGGGCTCCGCTCCGGGACTAATACCTGCAA
The DNA here is from genome assembly GCF_028500815.1 of Rissa tridactyla. Lineage (NCBI taxonomy): Eukaryota > Metazoa > Chordata > Aves > Charadriiformes > Laridae > Rissa > Rissa tridactyla. Next base: position 32,241,466 of record NC_071467.1, on the reverse strand, counting down.
TACAAATAAGTGACAAAAGACTGAATACAAAGACTGAACTTGGGACAAAAACATATATACACACATATATATTATATGTTATATATAAAAATATATGTCATATAGATATATAAAATAAAAAAATAGTTCTATTATCTATCTATCTACATAATATTTCTATAAAATAAAAATATAAACCTACAAGAGGCAAACACTTTCAGGTTCATTTACAAGAGATTAGCTACTTCTTGGTTCAGTGGCCTCAGAAGATCGATGGCATCTGTGGCAACAAGGAGCAGTGAATCAAGACCGAAAAAAAGGCTCCTGACTTAAACTTGGATTTTTTTTTTCCCCACCAGCCATGTGTGTTGTGCAGCCTGGCAAAAGACCAAGAGCAAATTCTGGAGGACAAAGGAGATAAACAAACAGCGGTTTAAATTAGCAAACCACAGATTGATACACAGCATACACAGCTGGAGTAAAAGTGAAAGCTAAGGGAGAGGCTTCAAAAGGCAAGAAGACTGTTTTGCTAGAAGCAGGATAAAGACTTGCCTGCAGCCTGGAAACAAGCTCGGATCAGGAGCACCCAGCTCCACACAGGTGCTATATTTGCAAGACTAAAATTATTTTCTACAAAACTTCAGCCAGGTTAATGTGGTATTTGCAGTTACAGTCCAGACTTTGCAAAGAAAATCTAGGCGTGCCGAATATAGACTAGTAATACTCACCTTTTAGAATGGGGAAAAAACAGTTATTTTGGGGAAAAACATGTTTGTAGTCATTTCAGCTAGTGGGAAGGGCTGAAAAACATGGGCTCGGTAATAGGGACTCAATTCAGTCACCTAAATAAGTCATTTACTGCCCTCAAGATGCCCTAGAGAGTCCTGCCTGACCCCATCTACTGCTCCAGCAGGGCACGGGTCTCCTGTAGGCCCTGTGCTTTATCCATCAATGTACATGGATGTCTCACATGCAAGTCAAGATACGCAGGGGTACCAGTTACCTGTGTCCAGTAAAATGACCCTGATCCCTAGGTGTCATTAACACAGCACTCATGATCGTCAGGGGGTCCCATGAGGACAAAAGAAAATAACACTAAATACAAGTATAGAAATGCTATCTATTCTGTGATTGCACGTGGAAAAAAAGTTACATGCTGTCTCTAAGTTATGATTTCTGCTATCCAGAAATATATGACACAGCTGATGAGCACATTATTGATGTCATAGTCAAGGTATTTGCCAGAAATAACACACTGATAATGGCAGTGGTATACAATGGACCACAGCTTGATTCTTACAAGTTTAAAAATCAAAGCCTTTGCAAACTGTGCAAACATTTTACTTCAAGTGCAGGATATTCACAGTATAAACATATTGTGGATAGTGGTGCTACAACAACTAATCATCTAAGGATATTATAGCACACAGATTTTAGGGAAGACAGATGTTCTGTGAAAATTAACTAAAATGATGTAGAAGAACTCATATGAATGATAGAAAAGAAAGAAATACTCAAGTGCCAGCAGCCTATAAAATAGCCTAAGGAAAATCTGGAGTGAGTTATACCAGAGGAATGTCTGTGAACGGAGGAAAAGAGAGGGAACATAACCACACAGAGAAAACTTTGCCAGTGCAGGCCATTCAGAAAGGCTAGTCAGAAATGTAAAATGGGATTTATGAAAAAGGATATTATCCAACTAAGGAAGAGGTGGACATAAGGAGCCCATGACAGATGGTAGCATCTGAAAGACTGAGAAGGATATGAACAAATGAGAACTTTATTTAAGGAAGAACTGTAAAGGAGATACAATCACATCTTCAGCAAAATGTTTTGAAAGAAAGTCTTGCTCAAGGAGATCTCCAAGAGGAAATAGCACAGAAGAAAGACTGAAAACTGTAAAGCCTCTAACCTGAAAAGGAAGGAAGAAAGGAAGATTAGGCAATGATTGTTCAGCCTATGACAGATTCTTGGAGCAGGGAAGAGCCCATCATCCCACTGTGTGAGGAAGATAAAGACAAGGCAGAAAAGATTCAGATGCACATACAAAATAAAGTTTAACTTTTGTAAAGGGCAAGACCCTGAAAAAAGGAAAGGTGTAAAAGCATTTGTTGCCCATGGAGAAGACAAACTGCCACAGGACACATGTCCAGGTTCATCTTTGCATTTGAACTGAGCTGGCTACAAAAATGAGAAGGTGTCTGGGGCGTCTCTCAACTGTTGGGGCAGCTGGGACGCAGGAACCGCTTCCTGGTGCCAGGACCCCCTGCAAGGGACAGACTGTTACCGAGATCATTACGCTGACTCTGCCTGCTGAAGACCTCATTAGAAGAATTTCTTAGGCAACTGTAGGTAGTTTATGATTACCTTATTCACACAGTAATGACGGATGCAGGTCCAGGACAACCCAGTAAAATACAAAGGACAAATTCTGTGTCATAAGCCATAAACAGGACAAGACATCACACAGTGAATGATGAACAACAGTTAAAAATGCAGTAAAATGCATCTGTACAACAGGAGACTGAAAACAAGAGAAAGACCTTGGAAAAGAGTGGAAGAAAGGTAGAAAAAAAGAAGTGAAGATAGCAAGTATCACTGTTAGCAATGCTGGTATCATTATCTTCATTAGCCAAAAATAAAAGCCAAAACCTAACCTGCAAAGATGGATTTGATCTGAAGAATTAGGCACTCGAGAGAAGTCTGGACATTCTCCAGCTCCATTCAACAGCCGAAGGTGTGAGCAAGATGAAAAGCAGAAACCAGTCAATGCTAAGGAGCGTCACAGATGCCAGAATGTGAAACAAGAAGCCTGAAGACAAAGAATTACAGCGGTAAGCCACACAAAGTCCACAGCCAGCTCAGGGGAAACACTCCCTATCCCAGGACACCATGTTATTTGCAGGAAATGCTAGGACAATGGGGTTGATGGAGTATTTCATACAGAAGTTTTTCCAGTCTGTGGTATCACCTAAAAGGAGCTGAACCAAACGTGGCCTGATTCACTGGCCAAAACTCCTCTTGAAGAGATGTGGCATTTTGTTTGTGACCCTGCAGGCCACAGGCCCCCAGAGCAGACCAGAAGATGAATGACACAAATAAAACATAATTTGCCAGCTTTGCTAAAGACATTATGCAAGAGCCCACAGTGAAAAAAAGAAAGGGGTGGGGAAGAGATTTTCTTTCCAGCTGAGCTCCTGCCTCCTTCCTACACAAAATTACTCCTTTCCGTACTTCTCTGAAGAACATGTGACTGAGGGAACCTCCTCTTTGCAGAGTTTACCAGGACAGGCCAACAAACATCTACTCTAACTGACCTGCACAACAGCCAGTGTCTGCCATAAGTCACAGTATCTGCTGGGACTTCTGGAGAAAATATCCATGCCCACTAGCACTAAGCTAGTGCATATTAGGTATTGTGAGAGAGCTTGTCTACCATTGCTGGTCCCAGGGAAGAAGGCTCCTAGTCCACCAGTGTTTGCTGACGTGCTCTGCAGGCTCACCACACCTCTCTCTCCTCCTTGCTGTCCCATATGGATCCCGAATAGGAAGACGATCTGTTCCTGCATTTAGCTACCCTTATAACTCACAAGGATTTAAATCAGACATACGGTACATGAAGAAGGCATGTCAGTAATGACACATGATCAGTGAAGGCAAGTTTTGATGATGCAGTCACATGGGTTTGCTGGTGATGTGACAGACTGAAGACATCTGATGCATGTTGTGACATTTCTGTCTGTGCTAATTCACAACTTTGATGCACGGTCATAACTTCAGAGAAATGCTGCTCCACTGTCCTGAAACTTCTGAAAGATTTAAGAGCACCTCCAGAACCTAAAGGTGAACCATGTAATCCAATCATCCAACGTTGGAGGCTATGAGGAACACCCTCCCAACTCAGAAGCAGGTTGCTGCTGCTGGCTGGAACCCTGCTAACCTAAATGTCTGCAGCTCGCTGGCTAACCAGCCCAGTACTGGCAAGTCAGCTGTGGGTACTATGGTGGAACATCATGGTCACTTTTTAAAGACACAGACCTGAAAACTTGATGTAAACTATGTAAACAGTAGCATGTGTGCTTTATGCTGTGATACAGACTGGGATATTGAGTAAGAACATCAGAGTAACTTTGTGAGTCCACACGCACAGTGATGAAGGTTCTTCACATTCACTGCAGAGTAAGAACACCCACACAGGGATCAAAGTACAGCTGAGGCATTGCCTGTTTATATCTTAGCTTGTTGGCGGTAATGTGAACATCTGCCTATACTTCATGCCATTGAATATATAATTGGAACAGGACACTCAAATTTGCAATTTTATTTCTCCTGAACATGATGGTAGGTCCATAATAGTAACATCATTTATTATCATCATCAAAAACTATGTCCAGGGACCAGGCTGTACGGGGCTTTGAGCAGCCTGGTCTAGTGGGAAGTGTCTCTGCTTGGGGCAGGGGGGTTGGAACTAGATGATCTTTAAGGTCCCTTCCAACCTGAACCATTTTACGATTCTATATATGGATTTGGAGGGGCAGGGGGGCAGGGAGTAGCTAAAGGTTCTGTAGGCCTCTTCTCCCCATTAGCACTACCTGGTTTAACGTGTACTCCAGGCCATGCAATACTAGAATGTTCCTGTGCCTGTGCTTCCAGCTCTGATGGCAGCTGCATTTAGCTGCATTTCAAAGGACTGAGTCTGCATCTCTGTTTACTGGGTTGCACGCGTTGGCCAAAAGCCTTCTGGTAATAAGTGCGAAACCACCTTTGCTGGTAGGTGAGGGAGTGGGAGTATGAAACTTTGTATATTTTTAGTTTCCTATATAACTTGACAATATGATTTTTTTTTCTAAGATGAAGGTAAAACCAAAAGTATACTAGATTTGCAGGAACACTCAGCAATGATTGTTTTCCAGAAGTCTGAAGCAAAATGTGCACTGTGTAAAATCCTACTACTATTGAATGTCATTTACAGATTAGTTATGCCAAATATAATTTTGATTAGATTTTCAGAGGCAGTCACGGATTACTGTAGTTCACAGTAGGCAGTTCTGTCTTGAAAACATTGCACAAACATGAATTAATTAATTCACTCGAAAGAGTAGAAAAAATCATCAAGCGCATTTGTTAATTGAGAAATATAACCAAATGGCTAGTGGTGGTGTTTTGGCCAAGAATTTCAGAAAAAAATACATGTTTCTGTAACAGCCATTTGAGCAATATGGTAACTCTCAATAATACTCACTGATTTCTTCAGACACAGTTCTAGAAATACTAGAAAGTCATACTTCTTCTAGTCACAAATCTTTCAATCTACTTGCCATCACACCACAGCTTATTTTGACTTTAACCTTTTACATTCAAAGTTAACAGTTGTTCAGATTCGTTAACATACTGTAAACGTAATTGTTAATGTATTCAAGATTCAAATAGTTCATATTTACAGAGTTAATCCTGCATTTTTGTTTTCCCACATGAACATTTGTTTGTGAGTTCTATGTCTGTTGTAGATTTAAAATATTGGCTTTGATACAAAACATGCATTATTTATGAAAGACTGGACAAGAGGCAAGTTGCTAGTATACTTACTGAGCTATTACACAAAACGTCATGGAAATATTACTAAAATGCCCTACTTCATACTCAGATCAGCTTCAGAAGAAGCATTTAATACCTGAGGAACGTTAAGTGATAGGTTTATGCAAAACCTGTCAGGGAAGATCTTGTTTCACATCAAGCTAAATTCAGAATCCCCTTCCCTCAGGAAATTAGGAAGTGTCATTATCTGTTTTCATCTTGTTTTATCATCCCAAAGAAAGTTGACATTTCAACATTTCCAACATGAAACCAGCACTTAGTCATCACCAAGAATTAGGCTTCAGCAATAGGCAAGACGTGAACTTCTTAAAGCTGGTGCAGAGGAGGGCCACGAAGATAACCAGAGGGCTGGCACACCTCCCATGAAGACAGGATGAGGGAGTTGGGGTTGTTCAGCCTGGAGAAGAGAGAGCTCTGGGGAAATCTTATTGCAGCCTTTCAGTACTTAAAAAGGGCTTATAAAAATGGTGGTGAGAGACTTTTTACCAGGGCCTGTAAGTGACGGGACAAGGGGCAATGTTTTTAAACTGAAAGAGGGTAGGTTTAGATTGGATATAAGGAAGACTTTTTTTTACAATGAAGGTGGTGAGACACAGGAACAAGTTGCCCAGAGAAGGTGTGGATGCCTCATCCCCAGAAATGTTCAAGACCAGGCTGGATCGGGCTTTGAGCAACCTGGTCTAGTGGGAGGTGTCCCTGCCCATGGAGGGGGGTCAGACTAGATGATTTTTGAAGGTCCCTTCCAACCCAAACCATTCTGTGATTCTCTGAATCTATTAATAGATGTAAATTCTCATGCAGTTTCATTTATTGTTATACCAGTCAATCAAGTTGTTTGTATTTTTCACCAATGGTTACTCTCCCACTCTCAAAGATATCAATAGCTGCATCCGACTGTTTAAAGGTACTATTTCAAGGTACATCCTGGAGAAACACAGAACACAACTTCCAAAGCTTTCGATTAGGAAACATCATGGTAGAGAATCATGTTGAAACAAGGCTAAAAACCTTTGCTTCCACTCATCTCAATGTTAAACTTTCATTTCCCATTGTGGTGTAGCTCCATAGCTTGAAAGAGCTTGTTGTTTCAAGTAAAGATGCCCCATTCTTTCCCACAGGCACGGCAAGCTGGTCAAACTACGTCTTCCATAACGTACTAGTCAGAGCGGTCAGAGCAAAAGCACTGTGCTACAGCGAGAGTTGTAATTTCCCAGGAACATCAGCCAAACTGAGATATTGTAACAAAATTAAAAATTGCCTATAAAAATTCCATTTTTTTTTTCAGAAAGTACACTTTCCAATGTAAAACACAAGCTTCTAGCCAGCCCTAATCACTTCTAAAACCTAGACTGCTTTCTTGTCATTATCAGGAAAGCGGTGAATGAAGTTCGCCTCTTCCCATTCCTACACGCATCTGAAAATTAGATCCTGGCTGAATTACTTGCTATAAATGAGGTGGGAGCGTGCAGCCTGTCTTTTCTAGTACTTTCCCTTGTGCAAAGGACACAGGGGCAGAGAAAGACTTGACTCCGGGTTTGTCCCAACTCATGCAATGACTAGGAGAGTTAGCCAGGCACCAAGGATGAAATAATCTTCACCCTTCAGGTAAAACAGTAGCGTACCTCCAGGAAGGCTGGGATTCACTGTCCTGTGTATTAATCTGTATTTCTGACTCAGAATACCTCTTTGAACCAATTCTGGAAGCAAGTAATTTAAAAGTCGATCTATATTTAGAGTTGTGACAACAAAGCAATCCAGCTTTACTGAAACACGACTCCAGAAAGCCTCTTGAAGTGAGCTCAATAAATTAGCTTATTTTACAGCCAGACACAGCTAGAGTCAAGGATTTATAGTAATTTACTACGGTTCCCCAGTCAGGATGACACTGCGGAAGGAAGAAAACAATAGAAGAATCCTAAACAAGTAGTATTCAATTAAAAAGTGAATATATAATGCCCATTGACCTGAAATGAGCATTTAATTCACATTGGCGCAGCTTTTTAATTGAGTAGAAACAGTAAGAAATACAGTTTTCTATCACACACTAGTCAATTCACGTTCTCACCCCGTTGCAGCAATACCCAATTGCTTTCCAGTAGTGCATTAAGCAACACGTCGTTTGTTCTCCCTTCCTCTGCCCCAGGGGAGAGGTTTGTAGAATGATTTGCTTTGATAATTTGGGCGCTTTTCTTTAATGTATATGTTGCAATGTATTTATGTCATAAAGGCAGGTTAAAGAAATCTTGTTTACATTTGGATGATGATGTTTGTGATAGTCTTAGCTCCTGAGGGAATTCATTCCATAGTCTTGGACCAGACTTTGAAAGTCTCTAACCTACTGCACAAAGTATATTAAGGACAAAGAATAAATATTTTTTTCTTGATTTTTGTCTTGTTTTTTCGCCTTCAGCTTTAGCCCATCTTCTAGCTCACAGGTTTTGAAAGCAAGGTGTGCCTCACACCTCGAGGTACGTCTTACACCCAAGGGGTGTGCAAGACAATCCATTGGGGTGTGGCAAGAAAATACATTTTGTACTGTTAGTAAATGAATAAATAAAATTTAAAAGGTGTTTAGCTTATCCTTTTAAAATGTCTATTTTTGTGTATGTTTTATAATGTACATAATATATAGGACAGTAATATATGTATATATATTATAAATTAAAAAAAAGGTATATTGGGGGTGCGTGCTTAAATTTTTTTTAGTGATAGAGGTACGCTATCAAAAAAGTTTGGAGACCACTGTTCTAGATAGCAGTTCCCTGATGACAGTGCACCCTAACAACACAGACTGAGATCCGATCCTGAGTTTCAATCAGTATTCATAAGTCAATGTGAAAAAAAACCCAAAAATATCTGTTAAGCATATTTAAAAGAACTGCTGCTGTTGTGGAGAGCTGCTGCAACCTTCTCATACCGCATGGATTTCCCTGGTGCCAAGAATCTCCTGCAGGAATAGTGTGTAGCTGCTGTCTAACCAAAAGGTGGGAGCGACATGAGAAGAGAGCCCAGCCAATCTGCCAACACAGGAGTCTCCCGGCCAAACAGAGATGACTAAACGTTGACGGCTTCATGAGCTCCTCTTTGGGTATCAGCAAGAAACGAAGAATTGCTCCCAAACTGTGGACTGAACAGACTGTGGGCTTGTGCATTCGCATAAATGAAACTACAGTAGACACATAAATGCTTCAAAAAAATTTCTGTGAGCACCACTTTTGTCTGGCTGAGATTTCTGACCTACAAGCTGATACCATTATGTTGTGCCCTCGAAAACTCAACTGAACTGCTGAAATGAGTCTGTTGATGTAGTTGGGTGACCTGTGCTACATGCTTTAGCATTAGCACCTGGTTTTGAAAATGTAGCCTCCCTAGATTAAATCAAAATACTACAAAGGTGCCAACTGTAATTTTTAAAATCCATATGCAGAGATGTGTCTGCAGGGCTTTTTTTGTTTACCCTACTTTAACATAATTAACTCAATTATGAGATATGCCTAATTTCTAGGAACGCTTACAGAATACACTGACAGAAAGTCAAGTAGCCACTTTCATTTAATGTCAATAGTACATTCATCCATTTTCTCACACACAAGAACAATTACATGTTTTCCAGTTTACTTACAGCTTCCAGAAAAGCCTGAGCAGTTACGCTGAGGTAAGCCTGAAGTTTTCCTGACTAAACCAGTATTTTACAAAGCATTAGAGTTCACATTTTAGTAATACTATACAAAATGGGTTTTTTTTCCTTTTGAAAATAGACATGCCTTTCTGAAACACCCATTTGGCAACAACATTCCCCACAGCAACATACGGCTGTTAAGATTCAGTAGATTAGGACAACAGCCTGACCACACCACAAAGAGGAGGAAGAGGAAAAAAATAAAGGATGTTGAGCAAGAATGCTTCAGGCAGGCACCAGAGGTGCTGATGCTTCTGGGACATGCTCCAGGTTCAAGCCATAGAGAAGGGAACAGCCACCCATGGTTCGCCAACCCTTTCCCAGGCCATTAACAGCCTATCCAAGATGGCCATGGGTATTACTACTATTATTATAATTTGTGTAGGGGGATGCAACAGGCATAAGGTCATTGATGCTGGATGTGGGAACCCATGCAGCACTCTGTGGAGAAGACCATGTGGGTATGGCTGAGGGCTTTGACAGTTTGGGGAGAGGGATGACACAAGGGCAGTGCAAAGGCAGCCAGCGTTGCCAGGGACTCCTTCCCTTGCTTGCACTGGCCTGCTTTGGGAAAAATAAAAAAAGGAGCATTAGGTCAGGGAATGGCTGGTGAAGTGGGCAGGGGACTTTAGGAAGGACAAAACAGGGTGTCAGAGCCGTGAGCCCATTCCCGTCCTCCTGGGGGTTTGGCTGCCTGGGCTCAGGGCCAGCTCTGAGACAGAGCAGCTGGTGACCTTGGGGAAAGCTCTTCCCAAATGCAATACAGGGAGGCTTTGGCCAGGGCTGTCCCTCCTTCCCTTGGGACCTGCTTTGAAGTGGAGTCTCCTCCCCTTGGTCCCTGCCTGGTTACACTGCAGCTGCACTGCAGCCATGCCTGTGCACTGCCTGACAAAGACGGCCAGAAAAAAAGATCTGCATGACTGTGTCTGGCATTGGCAACAGCAGAAACTGCCACATCCTATAATGAGGACATCAGTAATAACATTTAAGAGCGCTAACCCTGTTCCTTACTGACCTGGCATTAGTGTCTTTGCTGACAGATTTCACTCAATTTAAGGAATATTGGTTTAAATTTGATTTTCTGAGTGATTAAAGATATCCTGTAAAAATATTTTTAGGAATCACTTGAATTCCCTCCAGCAAATACAGTTATGGCTGCTGGATTAGCAAAAAAGTGTGCCACAATAAATCAGTTTGTGTTGTTTCCTTATCTCCTCCCAAGACAAGGATTCACAAACGTTGTCCTACAAGAAGGACATTTTACTAAGCAAAATTTTCAGGTTTCACTCCTGATCACCACTGCATGGACTAACTCCACTCAGTGGAGATTCTGCAGCCCATGATAACTATAATAACTGCTCGGTAATGAATATGAGGAAGGTTTAATGGTGATAGATGCTTTCTATGAATTTTGGTAACTTAAGACAAAGAGAGTACCATGAGCCCACCGGCAGACTTAGAAATAAGAAAAATGGCACTGATCAAAGCCACAGGGAAACTGTAGTTGTTTAAATACCCAGAGGAGGAGTTTCGTTCCCTTCCTGATTAAAGCCTATCTTTCACACCTCATTCACTCCCTGATAAAGCACATCTTGTCCTAGCTGCAAACTGAAAAATAGAGGACTGCTATGGAGGACCAAAGACATGAAAAATCAAGAACATACTATTTTTTCAGTCAGGTTGAAATCCAGCGGTCTTCAGAGCTGACCTCCATTCAGAGTAGTCACCTAACCCAAAGACAGACAAAAGGATCAGAAAGATATGAATAAGAAAAACTAACAGATCTTAGGTAGAAAGAGGTTACTTTACTTTAAAAGAGGGCTGGAACTAAGAGGAAATGCCTCACATTTGCTAAGGTTAAACTGGCCATAGTTGTAGCCATAGGAATACGGAAAAACAATCCCTCCATCGCTCGAGCACTTGGCCCCAAGGAGTGAGCGGATTTCCACCTCCTGCAGCATGCTTCAAGAGCATGCTGAAGATCAGCTCTTCCAGTCCTACTTCAGAAAAAAAGAGAATCTCTTTAGCAAAACCCTATGTCCTTTCTTTATCGAAGCACATGAAAACACACTTATCTAGAGGTAAACACATGCTCAAGTACTTTGCTGGGATAAAAAAAAGTATTTTTCATATAGGCTGCAGGTGAGTGACTAAACCAAATAGCAGTGCTGTCCATGTGGAGAATAAAAACAGGGAAAAAAAGAAACAACAAAAAACAACTGTGAGAAACTATAACAGTAAGAAGATCGGACTAGGCAGAATGTTCCAAAACAAGCAATATAGTTAGTAGCCATAATAGCAACAACAGCAGCTGATAAAGCACCATCTCTTGGTAAGGATGTCTAGAATCTTGTCGTGGTTTAACCCCAGCCAGCAACTAGGACCACACAGCCTCTCCTTCCTCCCCAGAAGGGCAGGGAGAAGAGGCAGAAAAGGAGGGGAACGAGAAAAAAAACAAACTTGTGGGTTGAGATAAAGGCAGTTTAATAGAACAAGGACAAAAAAGGAAAATAACAGTAATAATAATGATAAAAGAATATACAAGACACAAGTCCCTCTCACTGCCCGGTGAACTGGTTGCCCAGCCCAACCTGAGTAGAGATCACAGATTCCCCTCACCACCCTGGCCAACCCCCAATTATATACTGAGTGTGATGTCTATGGTATGGAACATTCCATTGGCCGTTCCGTTGTTCTGTCTATGCACCTTCTCAGCTTCTATGGGAAGCTGAAAAAAGTCCTTGACTGGTATAAACATCACTTAGCAACAACTAAAACAATACATCATTGACATTCCTTTCATACCAAATCTGAAAACACAGCAACCTCTATAAGGAAAATTAACTCTCAGCTGAAACCAGGACAAAGCCCCAGCCTGAAAATACAAGAAAATACAAGCTAAAGAGACCAGGAAAATACTGAAAAGGGAAAGAAAACAGAAAGCAGAAGATAGACTCTGCAATGAATATGCCACACAGCAAAAGCTTACCAAAGACAGCGAGGGGATCTGTGAAAGGAAAGAAGCCACTACACATCCATGGGCCTTTCAGGCAAGGTGATGGTGCAGCCAGAGGAGGAGACTCTACAACAGGAAGGACACACCTGGGATGAGGGTGACAAGGACATCCATTCAGAGCAAGGCAGACAAAACTCCTCTCAGAGGCCTGGGTGCAACTGGGCCCCTCTAGGTTTAGGAGTAATGGGAGTCACGCACACGGCAACCATAAGAAAACACGCAAACTGGGAATGAAGGCTGGACCCCTCTCCATGATGTGAACTTCCCCCAGTAGTGTGAATCCAGTGTGACACAGCCCCAAAATGACCGTCCCTCGGCTGAGGGGCAGCAGTGCCACCCTGCATATGGGGCTCCCCATGCATTAGGTTCTGTATAAGAAAATTATGGATTTAATTCTGCAAGAATAGTCATTGATATTCACCTGCTAGACCTTTTCACATTGTTTTGCCTAGTAAGAAGGCTTTAACACCTCTGGATGCTTTCAAATTATTTTGTGCTGCCAGAGCCCTATAAAAGTACTTAGTATAAAAGAGAATTAAGCCAGGAATGTGCAACAGAAAAGGCATGGACATGTCTGGAAAAGCTATAATACCCACAGTGCATGCAGGACGAAGTCAGGCGCTGGCACTCAGCTCACAGACAGGTGTGCCGGTCGGTGACATTATCATTATTCCAGTTGTTTCTTACCACTCCTCTGCTGAGAGCATCCACCCCTGCAGCTCTGTTGGCAGAAGGAATTAAGTGAGCGCTCCCTCGTGTGCTTCCAACAAGGCAGATGGATTAGTCAACAAAGAGGGTTTAAACCAACCTGCTCGCTTTGCCTGAAGCAAATGAAAGTGCTCTTAAACAAACCCTTCTACCAGCAGAGCCACGGCAGTAGTAACTGCAGCATTAAAGGGGTAGCGTGTAAGTGCAAACTGGCAAAATCTTCAAATGTCACAGTTAGATCGGGAACACGCTGTCTGTCCACAGCTTTACAAGTATGCACAATCTATAGCATCTTACATGCACAACACCTGTCCACGTGTATATTTTACTCTGCAGCAAATACAAAGTTAACGCAATTACGCTGAAAATTCCTCCTCCATGGGCTAGGTTAAGGCATGTTATCTCACACTTGCCATGTGCTAAGAGTGTGCAAGGGGACAGTTATCAGACGGTGGACGGTAAGTTTTAATTCACAACACCTTCCTAACCTGTCTAAGGTCCTAAGGTAATTCACCCGAAAAAGGGTGTGATTTACCTTTCCAAATATCACTTACCAGGTATTCCAAGAGGAACAACTGCACAAACTCAATCTGAGTTCAGTTTACTACAGAAACAGCTACTGACTGTAGTCCAAACATTCTGCTGACACATTACAAATGCGCGGGTTTCCATTATTGGGAATTACATTTTCAAAAGTCTTCTCTAATTGTAATCTGGAAGCAAGGATTGCAACAGGAACAGATGTGCCTGCGTGAAGCTGGACAGCAATGAAATCTCAGCGCACAAGCCTTCCCAAGGCACTCAGTGCTCCCCAGGCAGCTGAACCCGTGCCACCAAAATCTACTTCGGTATGTTTATGGCACCCGAGCACGCAGCGTAACCATAACTTCAGAGTAGGGATGGCAACGAGGTTCCCGAGTCCTTCCTCGTCAGCATTGATCATTGTATTCTCTCCCTGGTACTTGTTCTGTGGAGCAGCACAGTTCATACTATGAAGTGACAGCTTATACTATTTATTTTCTGCTAAGATCTACTTTTTGCTTTTGGCATATCAGGACAAATGTGCGCTTGTTTCTGCCCCAGTAATAATAAGGCTCCAAGTCCGACACACTCACTTTGCTGTGTGATCCCCACAGCAGATCAGCCTATTCTGCAGAGTAATGCTTTTGCTTGAGAGACAAAAGAGCCACCTCTCCTACCAGTGAACTTCTAGCTTCCAAAATCCCTCAATATGCAGGCGTATTTGAACTGCAACTTTCATATGCCCAGGAAAATAGATTTCTAATACCACAAAAAAACATGTTAGTGAAACTTGAACTCTTTTTCAAAAAAATCTTGAATCCTCCTTACTGTATGAACATGCATTGCAGAGATGTGCTCTGCGGTAGGACAACAACCCACCAGTTTCAGAAGCTATCTTGGAAGAGTCAGCCTCATCATGAAAGTGTTTTTCAGGTGACAGCAGGAATTTTGGGACACAAATCTTTCCAGATACAATGTGCTGTTAGTACCAGTAGTATTTTGCTGAAAATGCTATGACTGGTATGCACTGCATTGCATGATGTCTCTCATGGCATCATCTATTTCTCACTCATTTCTGTAAGAGTTAGATCAGACTTTAAATACTCCCCTCAACTGCAACAAAAGGAGACACTGAATGTGCGTAACAAGCTCACGACCCCTATGGATAACTCACTGTCCCTAATCAACAAGGTAATCTACATCAGGCATTATACAAGTATGAGAATTTCATCCTCAGAGCCTTGCACAAGGTGATTTATCATCTAAAAGCAAAAGATCCTATTCCTTGTGTAGGAGCTTGCGATTTGTTCATTGAAACCCTAATTCAGCAGAATATACAAACACATGGTTAAATGTTTTGGTAAAACGGGCTTTAAGTAGTATTAAATAGGGAATTGATTAGTGATGATATTCACCCACAAAGGAATTTTATAAACCATTCTCCCCAGATATATATCCAGCTGGAGTGATAAACAGGAGCATATGTGATGTTCACCCCCTTTCACAGCATTATGCCCATTTAATTATTTTTTAATATTGACTTTCAGGTCCTGGAAAACAAAAATAAGTGACAATGGATATCTTCCTAGGGTATGTCCCCTGCACGCAGTACTACCAGTAACTGGGAACTGCATAGTTCACATTTGGATTATTTTGGATTTGGAGCATAATGCTACACAGCAGCAGCGTATATATCATGATGCATTGATTATTAATTCTGGTCTCTCATTTTCTTTTGGAGGAAGCCAAAGGAAGGAAGGCAGTTTATGTTCCTTTCCCAATGAACTGTGGGAGATTTTTATATCTTTCTGAAACATAGGAGAAAGAAGCAGAAAGAACCAAAGGACTATCAGAGAAGTAAGGAAACTGCATGTTGTATCTGGAGAATTAGATTTCAGACTGAGCAAAACAGCATTTGCTATCTACAGGACTAGGATGGTTAACCACTGACGATTTCTCTCTTCCACTGTCCTGTCAAAGAGTGGAAAAGGAAAGAGATTTTAGCTGATTGTCCAAATATATGAACTTTGGCAGTAAACACACTACTGACTCTTGAGAGACTACGGGTGAGAAACGTACGTTACAGAATTACCATGAGGTGCACATCAATGATTTGACTATGAACCTTACTAGCATGTGGGTTTGTCAGGAAAACCAGTTGATGAAGAAACAGCAAATTAATGTTTCTACAAAATAAACATATTCTTGCTTATAGCAAGGTGTTTACAGCACCTCAGGATGCTTTTTGAAATATTTAGTCCCATCATGAATATAATATAAAACCTCATTTACAACAAAGCAGTCTGAAAACAAGAATTTCTGCAATGAAGATTAAGTGGTTTGAGAACTTTTGTGAATTACTCTGTGACAAAAAAAGAGTTCTGCAAAAGTTAAGATTACCTGGGGAGACCTGCGTCCGTGAAGACACTCAGTAAAACGGAATTATCAAACAGACCAGTACAACCTCAATTCTGCTGTAACAGAGCCACTACAGACCAATTAAATCAGCCACAGTGATTCCGTTAAATTCCCCTTGCCAAGTGCACTGCACAGTGGTGGAATCCCTTGTAGCAAGCTGGCAGAGCAAAAGTGTGATGAGACAATTTGGGAGGAGCTACTATAAAGGTCTTCTCAGCAAACACCCCAGGAGAGGCTGAGACGTCCCTGAGCAACCAGCTGTAACTTTGAGGTTGGCCCGGCTTTGAACTGAGTGAACTCCGGAGTTTCCTGCAATCTAAATTATTTTATGATTCTATATAGATTTGTTGGCACTCTAGATTACCTGCTGCAATCAAATGACACTCCTTTGTTCTCCAAAACAGGGACCCAGTAGCTCGTTACCTTACCGTCCCTCTCCTACATATCTTATCCCAGCTCATTCCTGGATGTCCACTGGGTAGCACATGAACATAGCAGTCCTGGGCGCAGGTTGCGTTCCCCGAGATCACAAAGAGTCTACTTGGTAAATGTGAATCCCAGCCATGATTCTTAAGGTAAACTTTCTGCATACACTTATAGCAATCTGCAGTATTTTAAAGATTCAGTAAGAAGTAATCTACAACACCACACATTTCTTTTAAAAACAATACAACTTTCAAACGGGTAAGAAATGCTAATGTAGGTAGGTGCTGAGGTGCCAGTCAGCTGACGAATGCTGGCAGGCAGGGATCAAGTGCCGCAGGAATCCAAAAACACTGATACAGCACAAAGCCTAAAACTTGATGAAATACAGGTTGGTTTTGCATTTTACGGAGGCTGTATCACAGGAACCCTTCGCTTCGATGGACCCAGATCTGAATCGCTATCTCCACCCTGTGCCCCAGAGAGGCACAGCAAATTTAAGAATTCTTTATCTCCTCTCACTCCTCTGCCCCTTGCCTAAATTTAGACCATCTTTGCTCCTCTCCTGCAAATCTGATACTGCCTTTTACAGTTTCTCTGTTTCTCCATGACCAGCTCTCCTCTCCTCTCCCCCCTAGAATTTTAGAAAGATTTTCTTAATCTTTCCAGAAGCGGAAGTTAATTTTTCTGCCAAAGGTCTCATTTTCCCAAGTAACTCTTTGGAAGGAGGAATGCATTCTTTCTTATAGGATTATTAACAGCATTTGTAGTATCCTTGCAAACTCTTCTCAGAAGTTTAAGACAAAGTCAACTCTCCCAGACCCCTTCAAATTTCCAGGCCAATTCACAGGGGAGTAACTTTTTTTTCATTACAGAATATACGACATTACACGACAGCTACACCACTGTACTTCTTCATCTGGAAGACTCCACAGCTCTCCCTCTCTGACATCTTTTGTTATCTACTGTGCTGCATCTGGCTGGGATGGAATTAATTTTCTTCATAGCAGTTCGTATGGGACTGGGGTTGATTTGTGACCCCTGAAGGGTGTTTGCACAGCACCAAGGCCTTTTCTGTTTCTTACTCTGCTCCCCCAGAGACTAGAATCGGGGGTGCCAAAGAGGCTGGGGTTGACACAACTGGGCACATGATGTGAACCAATGGAAGGGATATTCACAGAGCCATAGAATGGTCTGGGTCAGAAAGGACCTTAAAGATAATCTAGTTCCAACACCCCTGCCATGGGCAGGGACACCTCCCACTAGACCAGGCTGCTCAAACCCCGATCCAGCCTGGCCTTGGACACTTCCAGGGATGGGGCATCCACAACTTCTCTAGACAACCTGTTCCAGTGCCTCACCACCCTCATAATGAAAAACGTCTTCCTCATAACTAATCTAAGTCTCCCCTCTTCCAGTTTGAAGCCATTACCCCTCACCCTATCACCACATGCCCTTGTAAAAAGTCCCTCTCCAGCTTTCCTGTAGGCCCCTGGAGGTGGGGCAAGTAACCATCTTTTCCCTCAGGAATTAGCTGGGCATCGCTGTACCCGCGGGAGGTGGAGATGCCTGTGTGCCACATGTTCCATTTCCCTTCTTTTTTCGCCCCAATTTTCCAGTTATTCTAACCATTCTGTACCTTGACCCGACGAGCTTTTCTTCCTTTCCTTCTTCTGTGCCACGGGGGACGCCACAAACCACCGAACGCCGATGTGGCGGGGTGGGGGTGTCTGTGTTCCGCCCCATCCCCCCCCGATCCCCTCACACCTCGAGCCTTTGGCCCCGCGGAGGGACCCGCCCCGCGCCGGGCACGTGCGAAGCCGCGCAGGCGCCGCGCAGGCCACGCGACTTAACGGTACCGCCGCCACCGGGCCCCTCACGGGCCGGCTCGGCCGCGCCGCTGGCCCCGCTCGCCCCTCGGGACCCGCGGGCCCCCCCTTTCGCTTGCCAGGGGGCGGGCAGGCGGCGGGGGGGGTGGGGTTGGGGGGGGCCGGCGGGGCGGGCGGGCGGCGCGGAGGCACCGCCCGCCCGCCCCGCCGCCCCCCCCACCCCCCCCCGCCGCCTGCCCGCCCCCCGTTCGCGCTCCCCCTCCCCTGCGGTGGCTCTCCCGGTGCATTGTGGGAGCCGTCCGTTGTTCATTTGCCATTCGACCTGATCCGGGGCCTGTCGGGACGGAAGCGCCGCCGAGCCGGATCCATTGTGGGGGGAGAGCCCCTGCGGCGGTGATCTAGGCCGGAGCCCCGGGGGAGCGGGGGGGGGGGGGCGGGGGAAAGAAAAGCGGCCGGACTTCGTTTCTCTCGGCCGCCGTCCCCCGCCCTTCCCGCACAAGCAACCGGGCGCCTCCTTCCTTCCCGCGGGCAGAGCGGCGGGGACCCAGGGGCGTGAGGCGGGGGGCGCGCCCGCCATGTTCGCGGAGATGAACCGGCGGACGCTGGCGTTTCGGGGCGGCGGCCTGATCGCGGCGGCTGCGGCGGCGGCCGGCGGTGGGACCGGCGGCGCGGCCGAGGCCTGGGAGCGGCAGGACCCCGAGGCGCTGAACGGGCGCGGGGCGGACGAGGAAGTGGAGCTGGAGGGGCTGGAGGCCGAGGAGCTGGAGGCCGCTGCCGCCGCCGAGGAGAAGGAGCTGCTGCTGCCGCAGGACGCGGTCTCGCCCCCCGCCGCCGGCCCCATGTTCCCCGAGAGAAACCGCCGGACACTGGCCTTTCGGGGCGGCGGGGGGCTCCTGGCCGCCCCCTCCGCCGCTAACAATGGCTGCGAGGCCTCGGCCTGGCCGCGGAAGCACTTCAATGGGCGGGGGGCGGACGAGGAGATGGAGCTGGAGGGCGCGGAGGGCCTGGAGCCGGAGGGCCTGCTGGAGGGGAAGGAGCTGGTCCAGGACGGGGGCTCCCTGAGTGACAGCAGCGACGACGAGGAGGACGGCGAAGGGGGCAGCCTGGGCGACGGCAGCGGCGCCGAGGGCGGCAGCTGCAGCAGCAGCAGGCGGTCGGGGGGCGACGGAGGGGACGAGGCGGAGGGCAGCAGCGTGGGCGCGGGGGAGGGGGAGAGCATCAAGCATTTCCCGCTAGCCAGGCCCAAGTCGCTGCTGCAGAAGCTGCACATCTCCTTCCAGGGCTCCTGGCTCAAGGAGTTCCCATGGCTCTACTACTGCCAGGAGACCGGCCTCATGTCCTGCGCCTGGTGCACCGCCGCCGCGGCTGCCGCCGCCCCCCCCGAGCTCATCATGGCCGGCGGGGCCCTGCCCGGGGGGCACGACGAGCTCTGCAAGGGCACCCGCAACTACAAGCGGGCCCTGCTGCTGCGGCACCACCTCTCCGCCGAGCATCGCCTCAACGAGCCCGTCAGCGCCGAGCAGGTAGGGCTGGCGACCGGGACGGGTGGCGGGGAGTGGGGCGGGGGGGACACACACGGAGGAGGCCGGCAGCCCCTGTCGCATCGATGGTGGAGGGGAGAGTTGTGCCCACGTGTGTGTGGACTTCTTTAAATGGCTTCCTGTGTTTGTTGTCGCCCGGCGGGCTGGGCACACGCCGTGCCGCTCTCGCTCGCCGTCTCCGGAGCGGGAGAAAAGATCGCTGTCCCATTTGGGGTGACTCTCCCGCTGGATCCGGGCAGGCGCAGGATCCGGGGTGCGTTTCCACTACCTATGGCTGTAGCGGGTTAACGTTACCTGTTCGGAGGCGGCGAGTGCCGTTTTCATTAGTTTATCTGTTTATCTTGCGGAGATAAGCCGGCGATGTGGGAAAAAGTTGCGTACGAATACCAGTGTTGCTGCACTGATTTAAAAACACTCGTTACAACTTCCTCCTGCGGCACGGGAGAGGGGAGGGCAGTGTCCGGCTGACGGCGGCGTGTGAAACTGGTGCTTGCCAGCGTGAAATTAAGAATTACTCTGCCGTTCTTAACGGTATGGCCCCTGTGCGTTAATCGCCCAGCTGTGTAGTCAAGATCTTCACGCTTAAATCTTTTTCCCAATTGTGTTGCTTTAGATTGAGTTACTGAGCAAGAAGCCTGCAATCGCTTGGTGTATGCTTGAGATAAACATGTGGTTTCCTGAAAGCCATGTTAATATGCCAGCTCTCCTCTGATGCTCTAGGACTGCTGAAACTCTTCATGTTCCCCGCTGAACTTAAAATTATTGTGTTTCTTGGCTGCTCTTGCGAATAAGGCAGGGCTGACTTTAGAACATATGTGGATGGAAAGCTCCTAAAGAGTGCTCGTGTTGAATCACCAGCCTTTCCTCTTAAGGATGTCTGCGCTGCAGAAGTTCACTCCAGTCACCTAGCTGGCATTAAACTTGCCAGTGGGCACAAGCCAATGTGCTTCAGGTTAGGCTGGTACTTGAACCGTTAGGCTGAACGTGAGTTGTTAGCCAGAATTAATCCCCGATCACTCTGTTTTTCCTTATTTAGAGCTCAGTTTTAATTAAAACACCCACCTTCGTTCTATGGATGTACCTGGAGTCCAAATCGTAGTGCAGTAGTTAAATTGAGTTTATTACTTGAGTGCTTTAAGGAGCTCAGGGTACCTTGGACAAGAGCTGCTATTCTAATGTTGGGGTAGGACATCAGGGTGACAGATAAAATACTGGGTGAATGTAGGGTTTTTTTAGAGCTACTTGGAAAAAGTATGCAAGCTTATGTGAAACTACTGCAGGACTGCAAGGAAAACCCTAATGGTGCCTAAATATCAGTTACCTAAAATATTTTTGGATTTACAAATGCAACACTCACCTTCAAGGTGAGTTAATACTGCCTTTTCAGTAAGTGTATGTCTGAGGCAGCTGTTACAGACATTTCATGGCAGTAGGTCATCTTAGCAGTTTCTTCCGATCTGGGGTTTGCTATTCACTCTCCAGTGTTACAGCCAAACTTGCTTTAAATAACTTGTTTCTAATTTTCAAACTTTCATTCTTAATTTCTTTTACCTCTTTATATCTTTGAAAACGTTCTTTTTGTTTATTGTTATTGCGGTATATTCCTTACCATCTTGTTGCCTAGTTTCTAATACTTCGAGTTGTGAAAGATTACCTTGTAAAGTGTAGCCTTTTGTGTCACTAACTGTTGCTAATTCATGCCACACTTGGAAGTTTCTCTTACTTCCATTGAGCTATATGTAAATAAAACATATTCCAAGCAGGTTTTCTTACTAAAGTTACTATTTTTTTCTTTCTGTCTTCTTATCCCCAGCCTGTTCTAAGACTATTAAATACCGGGAAGGGGGGAGGGGGGGACAGAACATTGGCTTGTGTGTCACAGTAGCCTAAAAGTTAATGTAAGTATTTATTGTAAATATTTATTTTGTAAGTATTTAGCCTTTCATTGTCATGGGAATCTTTATAAAAATGAGCCTCTGCATTTATACCACTGACAGTTTAAGAAAAAATAATTGCAGTAACTGTAATAATAAAGGAAACAGTAGGATACTGTCACATAGTATCCTACACACAGCATCAGTGGTTCTTTTGTACTGTATTAAAGATAAGGTTTTGACAAAGTAAGCTTCTATAAGGTAGCTGTACAGAGGTCGGTGTTTTCAAGTGGAAAACTGTGCTGGATGCATCCCTGTGTGATTACATTCCAGTTAAAAACTTCTCCCAAGGGAAGGAATTGCAGTTTTTCAAGAGTCAATGTAATTTTCCTTGTGGTGCACTTTCAGGTTACATTTGCTTTATCGAAAGTTTGATTTAGAATCTCTGTTTTCTTTCCGCTTTTATGTTTAATTTCCATATCCTTTCACTCTTTTAATAGCACTTGATTTTCTCTTGATACGTATGTTTAAATTAATACCAAAACAATAGCCCCATTTTTTCCCTTAATGCCATGATACCAGATACTTGGAACAAAAGTAGGTAATTTGTATCCCGACCATATTTCCAACATACATAATGAGGCAGCGAAGCCATTTAGATTTAATGAAACTTGGGAGAGATCTTTCAGCCTTTGTCTTGGAGACAACACACATGTATTCTTGACTTGACAAGCTTCAACTGCAGGGCATGTTTAACAGCTGCTAATAAACATATGGCATAGTGCCACTGTTCAAGTGCGAAAAGGAAACTGTAGGTGTTAAGACAGTAAAGCAGTGGAAATTTCTATAGGTCTGTTGGATATTACACTCATGAAGAAATGAGTGATGATTTCAGTTTATTTTTGGGATACATTTAATTTGGGATACCAAAATACAACACAAGTGGTTGCAGCTGCTGTAATTCAAGGGTTTTGAGCTGTCAGTCGGTGCTTCTTTCGAAGGCAAAAATCTTTACTCTTTTTTTTTTCCTGTTCTAGTTTTTAAAATAGTATGTCTTCATATTACAGCTTAAGGAAAGGTATAGTAATCTTGAAAGTACCTTTGTTTTTTAAATAAATGGTCTATTTTTAAGAAAAAAATCTTAAATAGGCACTTGCTAGGAAATCACTGCAAAAAGATTTTAATTCTGTGGTGAATTTAGTTCCATTAGATGCAGATTTATTGGCTGCTGGGGGTTCCTCCCCTCGAAGCAGCTTCTTAAAACATTTTCTCTCTGGACATAATTTGAAGCTGAGCTTTGGCAATACTGCCAGAAAAGCTTTCTCCAGCCTAACAGGCATGTTGGTTTAAAGCAGAAGCTCTCTAAAAGGAGGAAGGCCTTTGATGTGTTATTTTTTTCCATGTGAACTGTAATTGTTTGCATTATGTGAGCGGTGATGAATAGAAGTCATGCTTCAGATGTAAGAGTTACATTATAGTGTTCTAAGTTAACTTCTTGAATTACTCTTTGCAGAGCAAAAAAGTTGAGGAGGAAGTCAGACCTTCAGAGTAAGGACTATCATTTAATGTATTTTTATGTAGTGTTTTTATCAGACCTTGAACTACTCAATTGGATGTTAGGCACTTAATGGAACAGTTTTAAATTGCTGAGTTTTCTGTGAGCGATGCTATGGCATGTAGAACAGCAGCAGAGCATCATGTGTGCAGCTGATAGGAGCATATTTTGAGATAGTTTTTTCCTCTGTAGCTGCACGTGCTTAAGTTCCTGATAGCTTTTGTTAGAGGATCCATTTTTCAGGATTAGAATTAATTTGAGTGCATAGGGAACTGCTGTAGAGAAAGGTGTGGTAGCAGGGAAAGGATTACAGAAATAACTGCTTTTCATATACATACAGCTGAGATGGAATCTATGGTTAGCTTGGGCTTGGTTCTTTTTTGGTTTCTCTCCCCCCCCCCCCCCCCCCCCCCCCCGCCCTTTTTCCTTCTTCCTACCCTGCCCCCTCCCCCCCATTCTTGCTCCCAGGAGACGGAGAACGCTGATGGCACAGGAGGAGAAAGAAAAGCGAGTTTCTAGTAGCAGTTTTTGATCATCTGTTTCTGGTCCTGTTAGCTTTTAGGCAAGTTTAATTAGCGAATTATACATATGGATAGTCATTTATCTTTGGGTATATTCAGATGAGTCTAACTAATTGAAACTGAGCACAATGTTAGTTTCCTTGACCAGTCTCTATTCTGTTAGACTGCTTCTTAATCTCACCTACAGAGACAAGCTGTTCAGATTTACAAGGCTGTAGATTCCACAAACAAAACTGAATTTTAATTCTAGATTTTATACCAATTTTTTTCAAAGGATAAGGTGGTTTGGTGTTGAAATAACTTAGGTGATGGGAATATTTGTTCTGTATTCTGAAAATATAATTGACATCTAAGCAAGTATCATTAGTTTGTGGTTCTCATGAGAAAAACAGTACCCTTATGATGATGTGCCATGAGCACAACATAAGTAACAGAAGCTTACAGTTGAGCTGTATAGAATACATCCTGTTGATCCATGCTGTATTTTTGTCTACAAAGGGGACGTGTTTAAAACTCCAAGGGATATTACATTTTCATTTTTCTCATAGTAAATGTTAAATCTGCTGTCACACTTGGTGTACGTAGGCTTGATAACTGTTCAGATGTCAGGGCTTTCATTTCATTTGAGGTGTGGCAATAGGGTTAGCTGCTTCCATACCAGCAGTTAAACAGTTGTTTCCAATATTACAGTTAGTTTAAAAATCTTTATGCACCCATATCTGTAATACTGATCTCCTTCCCCCAACACAGCCCTCCTTTAGTTTGGACATCAGTTGAATAATGTCTCTTATTTTTTGCTCAGCCTTCTGGTGTTCTCATAATGAAGACTTCAGTCTTGTGTTTTTGTAGCACGTGTGATTGATCTGCAGCTTCTTTTTGCCATGCTGGCTTGTAATTTTCTTAAGAAAACAAAAAACTATGTTGTAAATCTCAGTTTCCTTTTTTTATCAGTTTAATTAGATACATACACGTGCTCAGTTAAAGTGTACTCTATCTCCATTCTTTAATCAGACATTTGTGAAAAGATAAGAACTGCTGCAGATCATTTTTAAATGGTGTTTAACATGTTCTCAGAGAATGAAATTGTCAGCTATCATAGCATCTACCTAACATTTACTGTGTGAGATGCAAGTCACTGATGATTGACTTTGACTAGAGTGACAACACTTTCGGGTACGATAATTTTCGTCTTAATCTGATCCAAAGTCAGTATACTTGGTGTCTTGAAACTATGCAGTGCTCCACTGCGGGAGTGACAGGAAGCTAGTCCAGATGTGAAATCTGCTGAGAGCTTAAGGAATGAGAGACTTAGCTGCCTCACGTTTGGGCCATACTTTCTATTTCAGAGCTCTGATCTGAGGGAGTACTTGGGTATGTCAGAGAGTATGCAGAAAGAATTAAGCCAAGGTTGAACAAAGATCTGTTTTCACATAAAAGCCTAATTGCTTTTATTTCTACTGCTTCTTTTCACTGAAGTGTGTTTCTGAGAAGAGCAGAGATTTAGAAGCAACTTGAATGTACAGCAAACTGAAATTTCTCTGCAAGTGATGCTGAAATAGTACGGTTCTATTTTGGTTATTCTGAACATTATCTGCTGCTTATAGATGTAAATATCATTTTAGCGGATGTAGTTACAGCCTCCGTTGTCACCCCAGTGATCCACACTGGGATTATAACTTGAGGTGAGTACTGATTTAATGCACTAATTCCTGTGTGGTGGAAAGTAACTTTTTAATATATAAAATAGCTGGCTTCTGCCATAGTCCCAAATCCAGGGTAGTACTTTCCTGCAACATATATTTGAGCCCCAGTATAGGTTATGGGCTCATAACAACATTAACATTACTTTGTTAATGCTGATTTTTGGCCTGTAATGTTGGGGTAGTCAAGCTTTAACAATACCTCTAGACCCCAAATCTGTGAGTTGTTTTAGAAAATGAGAGGAGAAAATAACAATATAATTTGCAAAATTTGATCTGTCCTCGTAAACCATATTGGAGCCAGCCAGTTTTGACCTGTCCTCACTTGCTAGGGAAGAACAGAGTCTCAGAGATCCAGTGTAAAACAGACTGTCATCATCGTGGCTCTTGATGGCAGCACATGTCAGTCAATTTAAGTATGGTCTCACATATGTCAGTCTGTGTTGTTTTCTGCTTTCTCCTATCTGCTGCTTTGTAGCAGCTCTGAATCATCACTGTCTAAACGTCTTTCTAAATGCTCTAAAATCCAGTTCAGGTCTCTTGTGACTGACCAGCCTCTTAACTGTCTGTCTTAATCTTTAATAACAATTTATTGGCAACTAATTTCTTGGTGTTGGATTGTCTGATGCTACTTTTAGCAAGATTTTAAAGCCGTGTTTGAGATCACGTCTTAAAAATGTTGTAGAGAGACAAATAAGCACGTATGTCTGTATAAATAAGCATGTACCAGTTAAAGGTGTTGCTACTGGAAAATTTCATTGAAGCTTGATTCAAGAAAGTTTTAGTTAAATAATGTAACAGAAGCTTAAGTTTTGTTTGGTTGTCTGCAATATTCTATCCATTTGTCATGTAATACAGCTATTTAATCCTAAACTTGCCACAATTAGAAAATAAAGAATAAGTGCCTAATTTGTAGAACTGTGTAAGAAATGCATCTACTATTATAACTACTTCAGTAATATATTGTCTTTATAACATACAAGACAGACTGGGAGGTACAGACCTAATCTTTATATATTCATCTCTTGGCATGTGAAAACGTTGAATTGGTTATCAGGGTTCTACTTACCTGTTAAAGTGGAGATTTCTAGGGAAGAAGGTGGGATTGGATATGTGAGAACCATCTAGTTAAATCTTTGGAAAGACTCCTGAATCTTTAATGTGTGTGGGTTAAGAAAAATAAGTACTTAACACTCAACTAAATCTTTACTTACTTTTGGCTGAAATTTCACTTCCTTTGCTCTCAAGGCAATTCTGCTAGTTCTGGTTTTGTTTCAAATTTTGGGAGCAGAGGGTGCAGGATGAGATCATGATTCTTAATTTTTCAGAAATATTTTTTTAATTATATATTCTTGCCTGCCTCTATGACGAAGAACATAAATAAGAAAAAATTGAATGACATTATCTTCTTAAGTTTATTTTTATATCCTTATTGTAGTGTTGGAGGACTAAGGAGAGCATTCATTAAGAGCTAATTATGGTTGTGGGTTTTTTTTAATTGCAGGAGTCAGAGTTACCATCAGAACTGAATAATGAAGGATACTGTGATTTTAACAGCAGGCCAAATGAGAACTCTTACTGCTACCAGCTCCTGCAAGAGCTCAATGAGCAGAGGAAGAAAGGCATTCTTTGTGATGTTAACATTGTGGTGAGCGGGAGGGTCTTCAGAGCTCACAAGAACATCTTGGTTGCAGGCAGCCGCTTCTTTAAGACTCTGTATTGTTTTACAAACAAAGAAAGCCGTAACCAAACCACTGTTACCTATTTAGACGTTGTTGCTGTTCAAGGTTTTTCTGTCATCTTGGACTTCTTATATTCTGGTAACCTCGTACTTACGAGCCAAAATGCCATTGAAGTGATGTCAGTGGCCAGCTACCTTCAGATGACGGAGGTTGTCCAGTCCTGCCGCAACTTCATTAAAGATGCCTTAAACATAAGTATAAAATCAGAAGCTCCAGAGACCGTTGTTGTGGATTACAACAGAAGATCTGTTAGTAGGGATGGTTTGTCTCCAAGGGATCAGAAAGTTGCCAGCTTCTGGGCAACGCGAAACCTTACCAACTTGGCAAGTAGCATAAAAACTGAGAACGATGGTTACTCTATTGATGAGGGCCAAATGGAAAGCTACCAAATGAATGACTGCAGTTGGGTCCAGGACAGCTCACCTGAAATGGCTGAAAATGAATCTCAAGGTGAGGGAAAAGTTTTCGTATGGAATGACATGGGCACACAGGGACAATCAGTTCAAGAACCTGGAAAAGCAAGAAGGAAAAACCAAACTGCAAAGAGATTTATTTATAATATACCACCTAATACTGAAGAGAACTCAGAAGATTGCTCAGTGTTGCAACCGTCAGTCCCATATCCAGAAGAAGATTTGTCATTTATTAAAGAAGAAGCAGGTAAATATTGCTTAATGTCGATCATGTTGTTTGAAAAATAAATTATTGAATTATGTATGTGACAATGTAGCTTCTGTACAGGTATGCTGGGTAGGATCTTTTAGTAAAGTCAGCACACCAGTCAGGTTACTAAATCAGTAATCTGGTTCTCCACTTTGGGGCGCAGCAGTGTATCTTTGGCTAGAGAAAGGAATGACAGTGCTCTGACAGGCAGCAGGTAACATACTGTTTGCATTTGATGATTACATTGGTGATCCTTACCAGCTGGTAGAAAAAAAAATCTGACATTTACATTTAATCTGTAGCCACTATATTAGGCACAAAATCAAGGATTGGTAACTGGTGGCTAATAATGTTAGCGGGTTCCAAAGAGAGAAAGGGCCTTTATCATTTCCTTCCCTACACAAGCAGAAGATTTTTCTGGTAATCTCCTTCACCTGAGTGTCACCCAGAAACAGAAGTCAACTTTCTGCTGATGTTTATTGTAGGGGTGTCTGGGAAGCTACAAAATGGAGTAATCCTGGCTAGCATAATAGGAACTCTAAAAGCAGATTTGTGAAGCACATAGGAAAGAGATGCCATAATAACACATAGTAGAGGGAACACCTTTTTGTTGAACTATTCTTTAAACAAATCCTGAGAGTGACTGAATTCATAGGATTTTTTTCCTTGAGGATCTGTGGTTAATGTAAATGATAGAATAAGATTAAATATCTGTTTGTTAAACAAATACTGTCACACAAAGAATTACAAGCAGACTGTTCACAGTGTAACTGTGATTTGGAGCAATGTAATTAAGTTCAGGTTTTTATTTTTTTAAGTTATTGTCATTATACTGTATGAATAGTTGAAGTACTGCTACTTACCTGTATCACTTCTACATGAATTAGCAGTTTTGAAAACTTACCCTGGTTTAGAAGTAAAATTAAAGGTGAATTTGAGACATAGCTGAAACAAAGTTTTTTAATGCATCTGTTTCTAAAGCATTTTAAAATGTATGCCCCCTTCAAATATCAAGGCACCGTAGACATCCTCTGCTTCCCGGGTTCAAGGGGTAGAATTAAGAGGGAAATAAAATAATAATATTAATTTAAAAAAAAAAAAAAATCAGCACTCACACCCGTGAGTGTAGACTACTTCCGAATATTTTTGTATTCCAGTGACAAAACAGAGATTTGAAAACAACCTGATTTCTGGGAGGGCCTAGGAACCTATATTTATTTTGGTGGAAAGAAGGATGTCCTTAGTTTCTTCCTGTACCCCTGGACCTGTTTGAAAACAAGGCTGAAAGGAATCCTTTCAGTAGCGGCAGGGACAGGCCGTTTCTCCTGGGGCCCTGAAAGGCCTCCACCCGCAGTGCTGTGGATGCTGGTCCATGTGGCTGGCAGCCACTGAGGTGCATGGAGGCCACAGGTGGAGAGCAGCCTGGCAGAGGGCACGTGGTGACGCTGCGCTGGGCTGAACCCCGCCAGTGTGCATGCATGAGTACCGCAATGACACGTGACAGTATAGGGTGATGCAGGCTGGAGCTATGGAATGTGTACGTTGGCCCGTGAGCAGGGGCAGCCAGTACGAGATGCATCCATATCGATAGCAAGTGCTGTGGCACAACAGGAGCAGCTCTGGGGAAGCAGCTTTGCTGAAGAGCTAACAGTCATTCTGTCAATGCTTCAGGGGGTTTGCTTATCTCTAGCCTTCATCTCTGAACTCAGTGGGTAGATCTACTTCAGATTTGCAGTTCGTCTTGGGAGTGTGTGCTTGTAAAGTGAATTTCCACGTCTTCTCTTACTGTCTAAGCTTTCTTAGACTGCACAGGGTTTCTTCTGGCTGAAATGAAAATAGAAGCTGTGTTTCAGAAACGGGCCTATTGTGCCAGCTGCTAACAGGCTGTGGGTCTACAGCACCAGGTTAGATCTAGCAAAGCACCTTTAGATGCGTGTAGTGGGAATGTTGAGTCCTCAGCCACCCACACAACAAATCTGCCTGTGCTGGGCTACGCTACTTGTTAATAAGTATTTAGTTGCAGCTGCATGAAAAAGAGCAGCAGAGAATCTGGAGCAGGAACTGAGGACATGTGTATATATATTAATTGCACAAACATAAATTTCTGACAGAATTTAACATGCAATTTCTATTTCTGATTTATATGGGGTAGATATTTAACCTTTTTTACCATAGGAAACACCACAGAGAATATGTCTACTCAATGATGACCCTAGCGACTGAAATAAATGCTTGTTTGCATTCTGCAGAATTTGACTATGTGCTGTGGAGTTTTCTTAAAGAAATAATGGAGAATATGGGCAGTGCAGTAATGATTAAACAAGTTTAGTCCTTGTTCAGTTTTTTTGGACAGAAGCACCAAGGTTTCCAGTAACTCATTGTGCTGAAGAATTAAATTACAAAACATATCCATGCAACATCTTGACGAAAAGAGCTGTATTAGAGGCTAGGGACACGCTGAATTTGTGCTGTGGTGTCTGTCCAAAACTGTTGAAAGCTCTGTGTTTGCAGAGGGGAGTGTTTTATTGAACTATAAAATAGTGTCAACTAATTATCTTCTTGGTACTTTCAGAGCACAACGTAAGTGGTCCAGGTGAAGACTTACATTTTCTGTCAGTGTTACAACTATTTTGGAAGCCATATTTTTGCATTAAGACCTTTACTTTTATGAAGTTCTTATGTGCATGCCCACGGTTTGAAACAAGAAGAGATATTGGAAATAGGGCTTGGTATAGCTTACTTTCACTCATAGTCTGTGCTTCAGCATTTGGTGTTCTTTCTCCTTTACTGCTGGCTAGCTTTTTCTTTGCTCTGCAGGTAGATTCCACTCTTAAACACTCTTCTTTCAATTATTCCCTCTACGCCCAAGAAAAGGTGCAAGAGGGAGGAGGAAGGGGGAGGAGTAGAGAATTGGAAGAATGACAAGAATGAGTTGTAGAGTAACCCGCAGGTTATATGGTAACTTTTTAGTTGTGGATTAAATTTCTTGTGGAGATGAAAATCTACCAAAAAATAGTAGGCACTGGGAATTAAAAAGGCATGAGAAAATGTCTTATGGAATTGATATAACACAATGCTGTAAGAAGAAAAAGAAAGAATAGTAGAATCTTATGATGAAAGCTAAGGAGTGCACTGTCCCTTTAGTTGCTAAAAGGGAAAGAATGAGCTTCTGCTGTTAGGCTTTGTCATGTGTTGGTGAGGATAACCAACACCAGCTCTGGTAATGACATGTCCAGTTAACATGCGAAGTGTGTTGCTGTGTCCTTGATTGTGGTTTTGGATTATCTGGTGTTTTTCTGGGGGGAACGAAATACCATAGATACGGTGGAAGGGATGCCTATTTAAGAACACTCCTCTTACTACAAAAATTTACCCCAAAAGCCACTATCTTGAGTTCTATAGTAAATGGACTTTCCAGTTGGGTACTGCTAAGTAAGTATTAGTTCAGAAAGCTTTTATTGTTGATAATCTATCTGCTACCCCTTGTCCCAGTAGAGCAAACATGTTAAACTGTTCCTTGCCAAATATGAGTTTTCCTACAGGTATCCATAGGGATATGTCAGATCCTCCTTCCTCTCACCTTGCTTTTCCAGTGAGTTTATGTTTAACACCTTCCCTGAGAAGAAAAAAAAAAAAAAAGGCACTTTGAGCTTCAAAAAGCCCCATGAAGTTGAGATGGATTTTAAATTGCGTGTACCCTTTACCTACTTTATTCACCTACTCTTACTGAAGCTTTCAAGCCTTCTCCAGTTTTAGCTATATTAATTAAAATAGCTGTGTTTCTTCATACTGAATGTTACCGCCTATCTTACTGTTTTCCCTTCTAGTTGATAATCTGCTAAAAAACGTCTTTACTGTTTACAACTGGGGTGCATCCTACAATTAACCATTTACCATGGCGAAAATAACAGTGCAGTTGGTCAGCATCTCTTAGACAGTTTTGAGTTCATAAAAGCTCAGTGATTCCAATTCATCATATTCTTAATGTCTGTTTGTACTTTTTTTATAAATTTTTGTCACTTGAAATTGTTTTTCATTTGGGACTGGTTTTTTGAGTACAAGTGTCCTATCTTCAGGTTTCAGAACACAACTGTGAAGTATTGCTTATGCTTTCCAGAGCTGACCATGTTCATTCTTAGGGAGACTTGTATGTAATATTCCAATAACTTCTTATGAAGTTACCACTGGATTATTTGTTACCGTAATTTTCAGGCTAGATAATGCTGTGTCATATATTGTGTTGGGGGTGTGGGTGAGGGAAAGGATAACAAGGGCAGGATGAAAACAGCCCTTTTGTAGAACAGGGGAGGGTTCCTGGATGATTTTGTAGGGTGTTCTTAAGGAATTTAATTCAGCTTGCTGTAGAAGCACCTACTTTTCAGAAGGATACAAGCAGCAGCTAAAGCTGCTTACAAAAAACGTAGTGCGGGTCACAGTTTTCCTCATAACGTGAGGGAGCAGCATATCATAACTTGATCAGTACTTTACAACAAAGAAAGGTAACTTTGTATTTGAAGAAATCAAAATTGAGGGACTTATCTGGACATGTATATGTTTCTCATAGGGATAAACCCCACTTGACTGTCTGAATTACAAATTAAAAAAAAAAAAGTAGCAAAAGAAAACTAAGCTTTTTTTTTTCCTGCTTTTCCATGGTACTATGACTCTTGGTCATATCTTCCTCAGATCTCCAGCAGGTGCCCTGACTGATAAATACAAATATCTTAATGGACTTTTAACCTCTTTATTTGCCCCGTTCCCTTTGTAACTTGGTATTGAAGGTCCCATAGGTTTTTAGAAGTCCTCTGAAGAGAGTATAGCATCTGAGGGTCAACCTCCTCCCCATTCATTAAGTTTACATCTCCCAGGGATGATCCCCAAGACAAGCAGATCCTCACATTGTCATGGTATGGTCAACCACTGACCTTGCAACTTTAAGCGATGTCCTGTCTATTAGTGTTGTGTGTTCGTTTTGGTGATTTTTTTTTTTTTGGTTGTGTTTTTTTTTTTTATTTTTCTGGTGGTGGTGTTGTCTTTGGTAGTTTTTTGGGTTTTTTGCCAAAAAAAAAAAAAAGCAAGCAAGTGGTTGGGTTGGGGAAGATGTAGCTCAGTAAGTCAAATCTAACTAATTTTATCACATGCTGAATAGTGAAAGTGTTTTTACTCCAGATGTTTCAGATCCATTTGGATTGTAGGTGATTTTTAGACTAGTGTGGAGCTTTTCTAAACTATCATGCAGATTAGAATACAACTTCCTTTAAAAAGCTTTTTTTCCGGATAGTAATACCCTAGAAAGTAAAGTTTTGGTTTTATCCACATCTTCCTTATCTCCTATATACTTGTCTTCACATGCCTGTCCATTCCCATATGGTATTTATGAAGCAAAAGACTGCTAAAGGACTTTTAAAAATATCCTTTATGGCTTCACGGAAATACAGTGCAAGAAAAACAATGTTAGGTTTCTTATTAACCTGTAGGTTTTCTGTGTTGGTAGGCCTGTTCAGTTCAGTTGCACCACCATAACTCCCTGTGAGATCACTTTTATGCTAGAGTGACTTTGTCACATAAGAGTTTATGGAAGTATAAATTGATCAGTTGTTGTTCAGTTACTGTGGGCTTACAAGTCTTAGTGTGTTTTGTAGTTTGGGAGGTTTTTGTTTGTTTTGGTTTTATTTTAAATTTGAGGGAAGGAATAGGTCATTTTCGGTGTTGGTAGCTGAGTAGAATAGGTTTTAAGTGGCATGTAGTTTGACTAAAAGACAGTTCCTTCAGCTTCTCTTCTTCAGGTTCTCTGTCCTTGCTGAGCTGTTTTGCTCATTGCCCAACTATTTATTCTCTGTGTACCTTCTGGAATTCTTGTGTACAGGACTTGGAGTTGTTTTTTGGGATGGAGGAGAGAGGCAGGCAGCATTTCTTGTGGCAGTTTCTGGCAGGTATCAGTAAATACATTCAACAAGAAATGTGTTCACAGTGTAGAAAGTCTATACTAAATATGGAATACAATAGCATAGCAAGCTTATACTATGCAGTTACACTAAATCTCATTGTAGTAGAATCATAGAATCACCTAGGTTGGAAAGGACCTTTCAGATCATCTAGTCCAACCATCAACCTAACTGACAAAAACCATTACTAAACCGTACCTCTAAGCACTATGCCTACCATCTTTTAAATACCTCCAGGGATGATGATTCCACCACTTCCCTGGGCAGCCTGTTCCAATGCTTAATAACCCATTCAGTGTAAAATTTTTTCCCAATATCCAGTCTAAACCTCCCCTGGCGCAACTTGAGGCCATTTCCTCTTGTCCTCTCGCCTGTACTTGGGAGAAGAGACTGACCCCCACCTCTCTACAGCTTCCTTTCAAGTACTTGTAGAGACCGATAAGGTCTCCCCCCAGCTTCCTTTTGTTCAGGCTAAACAATCCCAGCTCCTCTAGTACTTGCAGTAGACATGCGTTTGTAGGAGTACAGCTTTAGGAGACAATTTGACTTTAACCAGTAGCCTTCATTGGTGCAGCTTTATTATAAGCTTCATCCTGTCATACTAGGAACAATGGAGAGCAAGATCAGAATTGCCATTTTTACTGTAAAGATGCGGCCACAATTGCAGAACTTTAGTCACTTCTGGTATTCACAGGGTGTTGAGGGGACATTTTTGAAAACATGATCTTTAAAGCTGGAAAAAAACCCCTTTGTTAAGCAGCAGTTGTCTTTCATGGTCAGGTCATGTGTATGAATAGTATGAGCTGTGTAAAAGTTCCAGTCTCTTACACATTTGCTTGCTTGTGACTTGAGTTGATCCCCTTTCTTTAGGGTGTAATATTGCATGTTACTTTGTAAGGAGAGCATGACACCAGTCTGGCAAGTTTAGTTTGTCAGGTACTCACAGATCTTACTATGTAGAGTTTCCAAGGAAGTATCTAGGGGTTTGGTTTTGAAGGGTTTTTTTGTGTTTATTGGGTTTTTTTTGTTGGAAGGTTGGGGGTTTTCTTTTTTGTTTTGGTATTTTTACAGATTTGTGCCTCTGTCTTGTACCGTGCTTCTCTTCAAAGCCCAGTGTAAAGACAAAATCCCTCAGTATTCCTGGACAAAGCTAGGCTTTGGCAAAGTGAGTCTGGAATGAATGATACTGAGATGCCAGTTCAGCACAAGGATTTTGGTCAATTATGCTACTGCTTCTAAGACTGCCTGCAATTAGAGAAGCTAACGTGAAGTGAAGATCTCCTTAGCATCTTCTTTCAGCTGTGTCAGCATAAGAAGTTGCTTGGACCAAAACAGTCTCTACACAGCAATGCTATCTGTGCTTATGTCTTTACATAAGAATAAATGTAAATGAAGACCCATATCAGTTCTTGTCTCGACTACAACCACATAGACTACTATGTCTTGACCCATATCAGTGTTTGTCTCGACTACAACCACATCAATGGTCTTTGATTGTGATGCACAGTGATACTTCTGTTTCCTGTCCCTCAAGCTGGCATTTAATTCTTCCTTTAAGAAAATATGTTTACAAGCTACAATGTGTAGCTGATAAAATGGTAGCAATAGCAGTTGTCTAATGCTGATGCAGAAAAAACTAATGGCTTTACTGCATAGAGAACCCTTGTATTAGGGCTAAGATGGGAATAAACTTAATTTTACTTTTTTTTTTCTTTTCCCTTGGATGATTTTTTTTTATCCCTTCATTAGGGGGAAAGTGGCAGCTTTGAGGACAAATCAAACTTACTTCCTTGGATTTGTTCTACAGTCGCTTTTTCAAAGAGTTAGCAAGAAAATAGGAGCAGAACATAATGCCGAGACATTTAATTCAGTTATCAGAGTACCTAGAATTGTTGGTGTTTTTTACTATATTGAAGGATCTTAATCCTAAATGCCAGTCAGTCTCTAGGAGTTTCATGCAGCCTTTTGCATGTATATCTCCTTGAAAGTCCTACTTACAGTAATGCTTTAAATATAAGACTTGATGAAAAGGGGATGTGAAATGTTTATATTAGAAAGTCTTTGAGTTATTTCTTGAATGCTTTACTTGAGAAAGCTCTTGAGGTACATCCTTAAATTGACTTGTTTGCAGTGTTCATGGTCTGGCCCTTGAGCTCCCAACATAGTCCAGAAGTTTATGGATGAAGGTATTTTCTTGGCAGTGAAGTGAAGAGAGGCTGTTTTCCTGAAAACGGCTTACCTAGTCTCATATGGTTTAACATCTTCATCAGTGATCAGGATAGTAAAGGCAGAAGATGCTCTCAGCAGGTTTGCAGGTGACATCAAACTGATGGGAGTGGTTGATATGCTAGAGGGCAAGGCTGGGCTGTTGTTCAGATGGACCTCAACAATCCATAGGAATTGTCCAACAGGAACTCCCAAGATGCCGTGCAAAGACAAAGGTCAAGTCCTGCATTTGGAAGTAACAACCCTGTGCATCAGTAGAAGTGGAGCACCGAGTGGCTGGGTAGTAACTCTGCAGAAAAGAACCAGGGGGTCCTTGTGGACAGCAAGCTGAACGTAAGTCGGCAGTGCATCCTAGGAGCAATGAAGAATAGCTTCATAGTAGTGGTATTAGCAAGAACATAGCCAGCAGGCTGAGGGAAGTGATAAAAATACCCCTGTGCTCAGTACTGGCAAGATCACATTTGAAATCTGTACCCAGGTTAGGGCAGCCCAGTACAAGAAGGATACCGGCAAGCTGGAGGGACTTCAGTAGAGGGGACAGTAAGGTGGTTAGGGGGATGGAGAACATGTTGTTCAAGGAGAGGCTGAGAAACTGAATTTATTTAGTATGGAGAAGGCTGAGGGATCTACCTGCCGTCTTCTACCACCTTAAGGGTATTATAGAGAAAATGAATCCAGATGCTTTTCAGAGATGTGCAGTGAAAGGGCAAAAGTCAGTTGTCACAAGTTGCAGCTAAGGAAATTCCAGTTGTATATGAAGAAAATTGTTGACCATGAGAGCGGTTGTGCTGGAACAGATTGCTTAGAGGGTTTATGGAATCTCCCATCTTTATAGATGTTTAAAACTTGACAAGGTCCAAAGCAACATACGGCCCAACTTTGAAGTTAGCTCTGCTGTGAGTAGGAGGTTGAACTAGGTGACCTTCAGAGGTCCCTTCAGACCTAAGTTTTTGTGATAGTCCCTGAGAACAGTAAGTCCCCTGCAAGTAAATGATCCGGATGAGGAAAGCTCGTACTAGCTTGTGTTTCACTGATGTAACTTTTGTGGGGGAATGAGCAAAATAGCTTTCTAATGTGAATGGCACCCCTTTCTCGGGGAGGAGTTTTTCAGGGAATCTATGGTAAGCAAGTTGAAAAAGCAAGTGGCTGATACATTTGGCATCGATTGATGGTCCTCTGGCAGGCTTAGTTGGTGATAGATCTGCCTCCATAGTAAAGGCAATAAACCTTTTTTGTTTTTCATGAATGAGAAATAGTAAAAATGAAAAGCAATTTGGAGCAGTACATAGAGTATGAGTAAAATTGCATTGGCAAGACGTCTTAAGTTTGTCTGAGCCTTCTGTTGCAAGAGGCAGTTGACCTCTTTTCAGAAGCAAGGTTAAAGATGTGAGTAATACTCTGGGAACAAATGGAGTACAATATATTTTCTTGCCCAGTATGTCAGTCTTGGCAGTGCTGTTTTTTCTGTCATGTTACCTAACATAAGCAACAAATCCAGCTCTCTATTAGCAATCCAGATTGTATCAGTAGATTACCACTGCTTTCTTTACAATCCTTGAAAGCTATGGCCTAATCGCTTATCCTGTCTACTTTCTGTCTTTTTTAATTGATCTAAATGAGCAGTCAGTGTCAGAGAACCTGGTGGGAAAAAATAGCAGTATTCCTTTTTCTCTTCTTCTGGCACTGTTTTTAGTGGTAATATGTATAAAGAAAACAGAAGTTCAGTTCATTACAGACAGCTGTATCTAATGCGAAGTTTTGTGTCTTCTCCTTCAGTGCACCCTACGTCTGTATCCTTTTCTATAATGATCTGTGCAATGGCTTCTGTTGTTGATCTTCTCATTAATCTCCTTGATCATCCCCTACTCAGTAACATCTCCTTTTCTCAACAAATAATCAGTATATTTCTAGTTACAGAAAAAGAGCAAAACTTGTCAAATGAGGATGTTTCCACTCAGATGTGTTCTCTTTTTCTGGTGATACTCCCCTACCTCTTGCCTTCAAAACTGAAAATCAGTGTGTCTGACTTCTGGTTATCCTTTTTCCTGAGAACACACACAGTAGAACATAAAATCCTTCCATAAAGTCTTCGTTAATTATGCAAAGCCTCCACAACCACTTCATTGTACTTCGGACTGTCTTCTTGTTTTGACATCTTGATAATTTTAGTGATGATAGTTAATCAGCTTATTTGTCTTCTGTTCTATTTTTATTATTTTGCGTTCATTTGTGTTTAGTTTTTTTTTTTTTTAAGATCAGGTTACTGATAGAAACCTCTTTCCTATGCAGGGTAGAAGAATGAGCAGATGTTGGAGTCTGATTGACATTTGAATTATTAACTTACACCTCTCTTAGGAATCAACTAAACTGTAAAAAGGTATCCTTAGATCAGAAGAAAGTTGTGGTCAGATGACCTGGTCTGGAGATACAGAACATTATTGCTTCTAGTTACCCTATTTTTTTCTCTCTTTTTTTTTTTTTTTTTTTAAAGACCTTTCTCACTGCTGTATTTTCCCCTTTGCACCCCACTGCCAGCCTACCAGTACGACTGCACCTGTAGCTGCTTTAAGTCTCCTGTCAAAATCATCTGGGTTTAAGGTGTCAGGAACAGGTTAGATTATGACTGTATCTGCAGTTTTGCAAGCAGGTTTCAGGGGGCAGTAGCCTGGGTGGAGGGAAGAGTGGGAGAAGATGTTACAAGCCACAGGGGTCCATAACATCTTATGCTTGGCTCGGCTACAGTCAGAAGCTTATCTGACTAGGCTATATGCCCACCTGGGGAAACTAGTGGAGGCTAGGTATTGCACTTCCAGTTCCCAGTACATGTATAATTCATGTCTTTCCAGTATAGATGTTAAAAATGACTTTTTTGTTGTTTTGTTTTGAACACATTATATGTGTGCTTAATCTAGAAAGCAGGTTTTCTAGGTCAACGAATTATTCTAAGAATAAGCATTAGGTTTAATTATGATCTACTTAGTCTTGTACTGTGCAGAGACTGAAGTGTCTGTAGCAACCTCTTATCTCTTGTGGTATCTGTGCTGGTGTTCTTTCATGTTATAGCAGGTCCCCTCTTTAAATTGGAAGTAGAAAGATTTAGTAGCTATTATCTACACTAGACTGTAACATTCATGTCTATTTGGCTCTATGCCGAGGCTTAGAATTTCTAAGATCTAGACCTGTGCAGGGCTTTGAGGTGCTAACTTCCCTCAAACTTCAAGACCAGCTGTGAGCAGAAATGTTCCTAATGAAATCCAGTTTGTGTTCTCTTAGATCCAGAAGAATTCTCAAAGTGACAGTGTTATAAATCTGCTCAGCTTGGTATAATTCTTACTTACGGTCTGTCTTTGATGTATGCTTATTTTGAAGGAAGCTACGCAATATTGTCTATACGCAGCGTATACGTCACATCTGTGCACAGTAAAGGCTGGGTCTGTTGATTTTACAGATACTCGTCACATAAGCGGGGGGGAAATGTGTTTAAAATACTTCGATCACTGATCTTCCACTAGTTGACTAGAGACAGGACAGTTCCATTAGAGGGAGAAAACCTGTAAAGTAAATGTCTGATATTTTAAGTGGATTCTAAAAGTTGATTATTTTTTTTTTTTCTCTGTTAGAGCCTAAAGCCTGCTTTAGTTTGGAGTCTTTTAGCCTTGAGGTCAAATCTCTTTTGCTCTTGCCCAGAACTGTACAACACTGCTTCCTTGGTAATCCTTTCTTGTGTATTACAGAAGGAAGTTTTACTGCTCACCTCAAAGGAATGTGTAGTTGGCATGCCCATAGGGTATCTGTGTTCTATTCCTTGAGCAGTTGTGAGATGCCGTTGCTGGAGTCCATAATTCCAAATTAGTGTAAGGAGTTCTTGCCTCTTTTGGACATAACAGCTATTAGAGTCAGTAATTAAAGAAAAAAATAAAAAATATTCTCCTCACTACTTTGTTCCTTAAAGGAGAGAGAGAGTTATTCCCTTCCCCTTCTTTCTTTCTATACCAAAATAGCTAGGTGGATGAGCTAAAATACTGGGATTTCTCTTCCTTCATCCACCCAAGCTCTGCTTTTTAAAAGCTCTGATGGGATACCTAGTTTGGCAGTTGCGACCCAGCTTTGCTTATCACTTGCCACTGTCTAACAGATAGGATAGAATTATAAGCTTCCTATTCATTTGTTAATTGATTTCCTTTTGAACTGTTGTTTTATGTTGCAGATGAAACCACTGCTGCCAACTGTAACACTGCCTGAGCAGTGAATGAAATTGCTGTATATGTCTAACGCTGTGAGGATTTGTCTTTACTTTTTCTACAGTAAAGCTGAAAGTTAAGAGTGTTTCAGCATGCAGCTTACCACTCGCTGCATGAAATTCTAGTTTACACTAAAGTATTTCCCTTCCTGGAAAAATCCTTAGAACGAGCAGTATAGGGACACAGGAAAAAGTCTTTGGACTGTTAAAATATACAGTCTCAGGATTGAAAGTAAAAATCTATCTATTTGCTATGAAGCCCTTCTCAAGACTTTTCTCCACAGTGACATTGGGAATCCAGTGTGAGGACCTGAGCACCATCCAGACAAATAAAAGGAAATCTGCCAGTTTCCACTGTGGTTTGTTTACTTAACAACTGTGTGCCTGTGAGGAAAGTAATGGATTTATGAGTTCATGTTTTCCAGCAAACTCCTGTCTTGGGGATTGGGGTGGAAGATTGATTTGCACTTTTGCCAGAAAAGTCTTTGCCCCATAAATACGGTTTTGTCAAATGCCTAGTGCAGCTTTTTTGTGTACTATTTATAGTTCTCTTCTCTGTGCTGTGTACTAGTGATTCCATATTCACTCACGCAGCTCTTACTTGTTACAAAAGTACAGAATTAAGCAAACAAGGATCTTCTTTTTAAGGCACTGTTCACTTGGGAATGATTTTGCTCTTTTAAAGAGGGGGGGGAAAAAAAGCTAAAAGACAACGCAAACTGTGTAGAAAGCTTGTCTAAAGACCAAATGTAAATATGCAAACTAGTCTTTTAAGCAGGTATATTCCAAGTAATTATGGTCTCTTGAATTGATGTGGTTATAGAGTAATGGAGATGATTATTCAAAAAAGAATTTAGACATAGCTGTAGGGTACTTTATATAAATAAAGGTATTTAAAGCACTTTATATACCACTGAGATATTTTAAGGCAATAAAGAAAACCTCGCCTCCAGTAGAAAATGTTTACTTTTGTACCAACTAGACTGTCTGTGGTAGACCAGATGAAGTAACTGCACAAAGCAGTTGTAAAGAGAATTCAGTGGAAAACTTCTTAGCCCTGTCATGATGATAGTGAGGGAATAAATGTCCTTACCATAAAAGTTCCCATAGTATGAAAAAGGCTTTGAATTTTCTCAGGATGGGGAGAAGAAATGGTGCTGTGGGGTGTAGCTCAAAGATCTAACTTCATTGAAATTGGGAATGCAGTTTCTTCATTTCAGTATTGAAGATTATATGAAAAAAGATTGTAATTACTATTTTAAGGTTTGAAACTTTTTTGTCGCAGTTCAAAAAGAATATATATTTTGCTAAACCACATGGCTGATTAGAAGCTGGGAAGCTAAAGTAAGACTGTGTCTGTAATAGGTACTTCGAGTGACTTCAAGTACGGACTGCTGCCGGGTACTTCCAGTGACTTCAAGTACGGACTGCTGCCGGGTACTTCCAGTGACTTCAAGTATGGACTGCTGCCGGGTACTTCGAGTGACTTCAAGTACGGACTGCTGCCGGAATCATGGCCAAAAGAAGCTTGGGAAAATGGCAAGTATATTTAATGGAGAGGAGGTTGTTTTTTTACCTGTGATAGAGGTTCCTTATCTTCTGTGTCACTGCTGATGGATTTAGTGTTTACATAATCTTCTTCTCTATATCATTTGCCTTTCTGGTTAATGTAAATAGGAATACTTCCTTGGAGGGAGAAAAAATAATTGAAACGTATGGAAAAGTAAAAACAAAGTGATTTATATCAGCTCTTGTGTTGTGCCTGAATATGAAGATACCTGAGGTCTTTAATGATCTAATGGGTCGGGGGGAGCTTAGTAAGCTAACTACAGATAAATTGGCTTTGAAATTGAACACTTGGATGATGAGGACACAAAGTTAAATATAACACTAAAAGTAGATCTGAAAGCATATTTCTTGCTATTAAAAATAAAAGCTTCATTGCAAAAAAGGTTTCGAATTTAATGCAGCCATAACTAAAAGCACTCTTCAATCAAAACTGTGTTTTATAACCTACCCTTCCACAGCTTACATGCCTTTCTTAATATTTCAAGCAAGCAATTATCTGTAATTATTTTTCTGTCTGAAAACATACCAAACAAACCACCACATCTAAAATAATTATTGCTAGATCCTTAAAATACATAAAGTCTTCAGTAAAAAGAGGATCTAAAGGACTGGGTAACAGTAATGCTTACCTCTTCTCTGTAACTTTGAGCTATTACTGGGATGTGGTTTATGGTTTGCTTTAAATATTTTGGTTTTTACAGTGGAAGAAATTGGGTCATCAGAAGGTGAAATTCACTAGCAGGCAAGGGATTAGAACCTCTGATCTCAGGAGGTCTGCCTGTTCTTAAACCATTGAATTCCCATATATCTTACAGCCCAAATGACTGCCTGTCTGTCATACCCCTGTTGATGTGTATAAGACTGCAATTTAAAACCTTTTTTGAACTTATTTTTCTTCATGTAAGCCACTACATGACATGTTGCCATGCAGCTTGCATGAGTGCTCTGATATACTGCGGCAAACTTTTGAATATTAGCAAAATTTAACTTCCATGTTACGATGGATTTTGAGGTTAGGAGGAGGCATCTTAGATACCGGCATGCAGGCCCATGCACATAACACACAATTATTTTTGCTTTCATCCTGCCCGTATGAGCGCATATAATCATGTAGCCTTAGTTGGCACTTTTTGGATGCTTCTAGATAGTTTATGAACATGATTGTAACCATCTCACCTGTAGTAAGTTGAGCCAGTACCCTATTCTCAAAATAACCCTTGTATTCCTGTGCGGCCTTCATCAGAGCTGTCGCAGCATCCTGTGCTTTTCTATTTCACACAGTAATAGGCAGCTGTAGTAAACCTGTTTTGCGCACTATGTTATCCTTGGTCCAAGGGTATGTAAATAGCTCTCTTCCACCATAAGGAAGAAGTGGGATATTGCTACTTCCAGAAGTTTTTTCTGTTCTCTTTATTTTTTTTTATACTGTTAGACCAAAATAGACTTTGGGTAGAGAATAGCTAAGATATGAACCAATAACTTCCCTTTTTAGCTGTTTCAGAATTATCCTAACTCTTACCGTCTTACTCCTTTTGTCAATATTCGTTCTTGCTTAGTTATACTTTCTTTTTCTATTTATTTGTAGAGTCAGATCTTGGCAGGCAGTTCCTGCACATAATTCTAAATAGAGTACTGGGAGAGAAGATTGTAACTGTCTAAATGCCGCAGAGCTAGAGGGTTTCTAATGCTGAGGGAAGTGTTTTCTGGTATAGGTAACCTCTAGAAAATAGAATGCTGCTAACTTGTAGCTAACTTATTCATGAAATAAGACTCCTTTTCAAAGAATCGATCTGTACTTTTGTGGTAAAAGTTCCTTGGTTACAAGTAGGTATTTTTCTAGCAAGATTATACATGCAGAACCTACCAGTATTTGTGGTTTCTGCAGGCAGGCATTGTCCTGATTTGGCTGATGAAAAATCATGTGGGTGCTTTATTGTGTTGGCACCTTATTTATTTTTGTGCACCAGGCAGAACATATTGAAATAGTTTTTTGTGTTTCATCATCTTTTCTCCTGATGGCTTATTTTCTTGTAGGCGATTCCTCTGCATTAATCATGAACAAGTTGAAGTGTCCACACTGTAATTATGTAGCCAAATACAGAAGAACACTAAAGAGACACTTGCTCATTCACACAGGCGTGAGATCTTTCAGTTGTGACATCTGTGGGAAGCTGTTTACTCGAAGAGAGCATGTAAAGAGACATTCCTTGGTAGGTAACCTCAAGCGTGTGTGTGTGTGCGCGCGCACGTGTGTGTGTGTACCTACGCACATCCGAGTGGGTTTTATGGTTTTTTCAGATGTTTTGGTAGTTGGGAGAAACACTGTTCTCTAATTTGCTGTAATGTAAGTTGTTTTATCTTAGTCTAAAATGGATGAAGATAAATATCTCTTTATTATAACTATATCTCTTATATTCTTAATGGAAAATGTAGTGTCAATTAAGACAGTTGCTGGAATTCTTAATAGAGATAATTTCAAGGTGATTTTGAAAGTGACATAATAAAGAGATGCAGTATATGCCAGTATTCTGTAGATAATGAAAGGGAATTTTGGCGTAGTGTTCCTGCAATAGAATAGCATGTCTTCTTGTCTATAATGCTGCATCACCATTTTCTGTGAA
Organism: Rissa tridactyla; assembly: GCF_028500815.1. Lineage (NCBI taxonomy): Eukaryota > Metazoa > Chordata > Aves > Charadriiformes > Laridae > Rissa > Rissa tridactyla. Next base: position 32,197,100 of record NC_071467.1, on the reverse strand, counting down.
GACACCCTGTTAATCAGCAATTGCACAATATCTTGGACTAGTTCTGAAACACTTATTTCACAACAGGACAAAACTATAGTATAGTGTCTGCTTTGAGATCTAGGAAAGAATGAAAAATATCTCATATGCAGAAAGTAAACGTCCTTCTGACTTCCATTCTGCCAATGCCATAATAAGCAGTTGAGCTTACCCAGTCCTGTGCGTGTTGCATAACTCGGGATTTGACCTGAGTACTGTTTATCTCAGGATCCAGAGAAAGTATTATCTGTGTTGAGTGTTTTGTAGGCACTTTATATCTAGTCTGTAAGGAAATTAAGACTACACTGTAATATTTACTGTATACAATCTAAGGTGTGTTTTAGGGGAGTAATAAAAGCAAGATCACATTGGTGGTGAGAAGGTAATAACATTTCTTCAAGCTGTGATTTTAAAAAAAACACCGTTTTGCAACATGTTTTGCAGATATCAGAATAGGTTAGTACCTGGAATGGGGTAAATTGCACTCATCTTGGTAGCTTTCCTCAGTCCTTTGAGAATCAATGGACCACCTTGCTCCCTCATGAAGGTGTTCCATAAGTTTCCATAGCCTCCTCACAGTTGGCTTTTTGTTCCTCCGTGAGTAGAAAAAGTGGTTGTTAGCATCCAGGTTTTAATGCAGATGCAGAAAAGAGCTTTTGGTGTAAGTCTTCGGAACTTTCCTTATTAGCTTGTGCTATCATGAAGTGTACTTTCTGTTAGCCAGCAATATTATTAAAAGTAAATAATAACCCGAGTCATATCAGGATATAATTATAAAAGATATTTATAAGACCACTGTAGTAATTTTAAGTATCCTTTAAAATGCCTTACAGGTAGGAAAGGCATGTGTTAATAGCTCCTACGTAAATTTTGGAACCAGCATGTTTCTTATGTTCCACTGGTCTTCTCTCATCATAGATACACATCTTTCCACCCTGCCTTACACCTCCTCCCGTACCACCTGGTGGAGGGTTAGATGCCAGAAGGGACAGGAGTACCTATGACGTTACCAAGTCTGAAGGACATTTTGTTCTGTGATGTGCATAGGTGGCTGCAGTGATGGGAGGAGGTGATGGCACGAGGCAGCTCTGTGGCTGGTCGGAGGAGGTTTAGGTCATTAGAGAATCATAGAATGGTTCGGGTTGGAAGGGACCTTAAAGATCACCTAGTTCCAACCCCCCTGCCTTGGGCAGGGACACCTCCCACTAGACCAGGCTGCTCAAAGCCCCATCCAGCTTGGCCTTGAACACTTCCAGGGATGGGGCATCCGTAACCTCCCTGGGCAACCTGTTCCAGTGCCTCACCACCCTCACAGTAAAGAATTTCTTCCTAATACCCAATCTAAATCTACCCTCTTTCAGTTTGAAACTGTTACCCCTTGTCCTATCATTACACTCCCTGATAAAGAGTCCCTCCCCATCTTTGCCATAGGCCCCCTTTAGGTACTACTGGAAGGCTGCTATAAGGTCTCCCCAGAGTCTTCTCTTCTCCAGGCTGAACAGCCCCAACTCTCTCAGCCTGTCACTTTATTGGTGGTGATAAAGTATAACACATCCCGGCAGCTACTCTGCTTCTTCCTTTGTGGCTCACCAGAGAAGATAGCAACAGTGGGTGGCAGTTGGTCTACCAGGAAGAGCAGAGTGGGAATTCAGGTTTCTGTCCTGCAGTATCTGACCAGGTCTTGTAGCTGAAGACTTTTCCCCACCCCCTCCAGGACAGGAGATGATGTCAGACAGAGTGAAAATAGCTATATACCTTTTTCTTTTTTTTTTTTTTCTTTTCTCTCTCCCCCCCCCCCCCCCCGCCCCCAACCTCAGTTCTACAAACACCTCACATTCTGCTTTGTGTGAAACATTGTCATAACAAGTCTAGAAGCTGAGGAAAAAACATGTAGTATCAGCTGTACAGATTATACAGTGGGACTGCAGTAACTATTTGTATCTTGACCTTGTGTTTTTCTTCCTTGTCTGGGTGGCAATTTCTGTTTTATCTAAAATAGCAAATTTTTCAATGTGACCTCAAATGAGATATTTAAGCATGTAGTTGTAATCTTGTGTGGGAACACCAGATAGAAGAAAGAAGTCTTCGATGTAACTTTTTCCAAGGTTGCTGAATTCAGTTACTTGTACAACTACCATACTCCCAAAAACAAAATTAAAATTGTGTTTAGTCAAGTTAGTCAACAGCAGCCTTCTAATTTTATACACAAGCTCACTTTACTTACAGGACAAAAAGTTCACCAACGGGACCTGGAAAGATATCGTTGGGTTTGGTTGTGTCAGGAGGGAGGTGCTCTTTGAATTCACGCAGAATTTTATAACTCCTGCTTGTTCTCAATGTGTCTAGGACTTCAAATTCTAAAGGCAGTTTTCTAAATGAGATATGATCCTGTATGCAGCATCAGTGCTTATACTGTTCTCATTGCCTTTTGTAGTCTTTTTATGTCTACTCACTGTACAGAACATGAACACTCACCTGCTTACGGAAAAGGCAGCTATTCAGCTACCTGCTGAACAGTAAGCAGGTACTTTGGTTGTGGGCAATAGCTCATGTATTCAAAACGGATCTCTGGTAGTACTTCTCTCTCTCCAGTATTGAGGTATTTTTCAGAAGAGTTCAAAAAATGATTATTTTTTTTATTTGCTGTTGTTACTATTAGTTTTCTAGTACTATATGCAAACACAACCTGATGTGCATATTTTCAGCTGTTAATATTTGTCTTCCATAGGTGCATAAAAAGGATAAAAAGTATAAATGTATGGTGTGTAAGAAGATTTTCATGCTAGCAGCCAGCGTTGGAATAAGACACGGATCACGACGTTACGGAGTTTGTGTAGACTGTGCAGATAAATCTCAACCTGGAGGGCAAGAGGGAGGAGACCAGGTGCAGGACACAGATTTCCCTAGGGATGAAGAATACGAGGAAAATGAAGTGGGAGAAGGTGATGAGGAGCTTGGTGACGATGTAGAAGAACAGAACGACCAGTCTCGATGGGATGAATCTGGGGAAGTTTGTATGCCTTTAGATGACTGACAGAGCATATGACTTCAGGGTGCCGTGAATGGACACTATATGGATTGACTATTTGAATTTTTGGACTGAAGGCTTGCGAAATATGGTACAGGCTGGATGGTAGTTATGTTGCTGTGAAAAATGTAGGGTCAAAGCCTTATAGCAAAAAAGGATTATTAATTTTTTTATGATATTTGCACAGGACTGTACAGCATACAACCATTTGGTTGAATTATACAGAGTCCTCACATCTACAGTCAGTTATCAAAGAAAAATGTATTTTTTATTATTTATAGGATATAGCTACTTGGGTCCTATTCAGACATAGTAGTAACTGTACTTATGTTACACATTCATGTATCTGTTAACATGAATGAAGAAAATTGCAACTTGGTATGGAAATACAAAGACAGCTTTCCCAAATCCACTCGTACTTTGTCAATTAAGCTAACTTGGGCTAGTGGCTCTTGTTTCTACAAGCATGTCTTTGCCATACAAACCTTACCTCTCCCGTACTCTGATAGGTGAAAGCCAATCATTTAAATATGCATCACAGATAATGCCAACACCATATTGAAATTTGGTTTTAAAACTTTTGGCTCTATGCTGGCAGGTGGTATAGGTGATAAGCACTGGAGAAGTTAATAATGGCATTAATTTAGTGTCTGTTTCCTCAACAGTTTTGAATTTTCAAGAAGGTTGTTACTGATTCGTCAGTTCCATAATGATCTTGCAGAAGAAATGACCAATCATGAAAATAATAGACTGATCAAAGCATGGGTAACTCTTCTGCCGCTTAGTCAAAAGAGATAGTCATGCTAAAAGGTGTCTGATGTAATAATGTTTCCTTCCTCCTCTAAGGCCCCCCTCCTCTCAAACTTTTTGACTTCCCTGGTGTATACCTCAGTCCCACAGAATAAAACCACAAGGAATGGAGAAAGTGTCATATTAAATGAATTTTTGGTTGATAAATTTCTTACTTGTCCAGTTTTTGGCTAGTTTATGTGATGTGAGTTGGACACTAGGCTATTGTGCCCATTGTTTGTCATTAAAATGAACACAAACTATTTTTTATTCTTTTGTACTTAATGGGTTGTTGCTAGTTTTTAATATAAACAAACTACATTTAACTTGTTGACTTAATTTGCTGGAATTTTTTTTTTTAAAGAGAAACAGTCCAAAGCAAAATAATGCTCTTTGAGTTGTCTACTTTTCAGGATGATATGCTCCCTACGCTCTTTATTGCAAATTTTCTAGGAGGCATTGAAACTTGAATTTTCGTAGCCATGTGGATTTTTTTTTTCCCTAAGCTTGTAACATTGTACCAATGATTTCAGGCCTCTTTCATAGGGAGGGGAGGGTATTACACCTTCATCTTAAACTCCTCTGTATTGTCCAGCCTAAGGCAAATGAATTCAGGCAATCATTGGAACAATTCACCTGATGTACTATTACGTCACAATGAGTAAATATGCAGAGCATTTATCATGACACGTAGCTAGGCCAGTGTGACAGTACTGTATAAAAACCAATTGAGGGTCACCATATTTTTCAGCTTTCTTTAATTTTAAAATGAGTATATTTTTTTCCTATTTTATATCAGGTAACTAAATTATGCTAGTTGTGTGGATAACTTTGAACTATGCTTTGACGGACAGAATCTTAATGGTGCTCCATCTGATCAAAGTTGGTATGTATTTAAAGAGACAAGCTTTACTGTTGTCCTTTACATCAGTAGAACAGTAACATAATGTTAAGACATTGTTTTTGCTGATTGAAGCTGAGATAAGTTTGAACTACAGTTATATGGGAATTAAAATGCTTTTTTTTTATCACCCACTTGTTTCATTGGTAGTTTCCACATCATTGTAAACCTAACAGATGATTAGTTTTTTGGGGGAGGGTGGGGAGGGTGGGATGCCTTTTTTTACACTGAAGAATACATCTTATTCTCATTGTTCTAGGCTGAAATGAGTAATGTGTAATTCTGGTGGGGTCCAAAGTAGAAATTAGTTGGGCAAAGATGATATGAATGAAAAAGTATTTTAAACGTTAAAGTAATGTTCTGCTTTGTGAATATGTAAGTATAGCATAAAGATTTTTCCATCCCACTTATCCCCTTTAAAACCATAGTTTACAATTGGTAGATCTGTCTATATATATAAATATATATATATATATCTGAAATTCACCTAAATCTGCTTTATTAGAATACTGCTCACTTAATGCTTAGAAACTGGACCTGGCTCTACATTCTTAATGTATTTTCCTTTTTTTTTGTTTTGTTTTTTTTTTTTCCTCAAGGTATGAACTTATTCTCTTGGAACTGAACCTTCTTTTACTACTTAAATCATTTATGTATATCTGGTAAATTATGACCAAATTTGTTGTTAGACTGCATACAGTAAATTGAAATATACACTTCGTACACTACAGAATTGTTGTGCTTTTGTTCTGATTATATTTGAAAAAGCAGGCTTTGATAGAAATTAGTGTTATTTATAAATATTCAGTTATTCACTGGCCTTAATATTCTGTTGCATTGTGACAATCATCGTTTCCTTGATAATACTTAACTGCTTGTTTTTAGAAGCTGCATGTAATTGCCCTTGGTAGGATCGGAGGGAGAGGGATGACTGTTGAAATGTGATACTGGCTCTTTAGCAAATGGTGTGAAATAGTTTAATGGAGATCCACTCTTCTTGCGTTGGAGAACCAAAGGAATTTGTTTGGATGCTATCTGCAGTCTGAATTTTCTAAGCTGTTTATTCAGAAGTTATTTTAAATATACTACGTTGATTGGGGAGCTCTAAATTAATAAGAGCCTATTTCCTAAGAATAACTTCAAAAAAAGGGACAGCTCAAATTTCTTTGTTATAAAAAGTAAGAAGAGATTTCTGTTTGCACTAGAAATTGTCTTCCCCTTAAGAAATGCTGGAGATATGCTGTAGTAACATGGTAGTGAATTTTAGTTTGTCTCTTTTTGGGTTTTTTGATTTATTTTTTTTCCTTTTTAAGAGACAAAAGACTAATGCCCTTAAACTGGCCTCGACATCAAATTAAAAGATATCCAGTCTTTCCTTTTGTTGTCTGATTAAACACTTCTCAAACCAAATGTCTCAGATTTGCTTATGTGGGCCAATGCCACACGAGTAGTTTTATGAAAAGAATCATGTATGTTATAAAAACAGACAAACGCAGAGTTGTGATGTTGAGATTGCCCCTTTCTGTGGGTTTTTTGTTTGCTCTACAAGCAGTGGTGGTTATCTTTTAGAAATAAACATACAGAGCACTTCCTGGTAGGGAACTGTGGTGCAGGACAAAATCAAATCAGTAAGTAAATTCACTTTGATTAGAAGTCCCTGTCAAAGTATATGTGATGTGAGGAAGACAGACAAGGTGAAAAGCATTTGTCTGATGCCAGTGTTACTACAATGCAGTAGCAAGCATTTTTCAACTGCAATGTCAAATGCATCTTGCAGGAAAAATGGCATTTTTTTTTTTTCCAATTGTGTAGAAAAATGTAATAGTTCAGCTTACAAACAGATCTTCTACTAAATTAATTTTCTGAACTGAAACCACTTTTGAAATCCAGAAATGATACTTCGTTGTCAACACAATGGTGCACCCTAAGAAGTAAGAGTTGAAATTACTGGTCCCCATAGTATACACTATTACTTTTTGAGATGCATATACGTCTGCAAATGCAGTTTTCAGGTATTACTACATGCCCCTCTTCCTTCTGAAAAGAGTAAGTGTTACCAGGTGAAGAAAAGTTTGGGGCCAGGACATCGCCATGTGGTAGGCTTCTAGTTGTGGGTCACAGCAGTAATGCTGTTAGCAGGAGATGCTTTCTTTGCCTAGCTTTAGGTTGGTAAGGCTTTTAATAGGATTTTCTTTAATGAGGCCAGTCTCTGTGGTTTGCTTGCTTTAAGTCTTGTTTCACTTGACTTTTCCTGTTCTTGCCACAAGTCTCCCCCCGTTCTAAAATATTTCTGTAGTCTGCTGACCCCACACAAGATGCAGAATTCACTTTGCAAGAAGTGTACCTTATTGGTTGTTCCTTTGTTCTTTGCTGTATTTAAATGGCTTTGGAAACTACTAAGAGAAATGAACGCAAGATAATTGACACTACCACTAGCCTGAAAAACTTGTTGTGCCAAAAGAAAGTTGAAAAGGAGAAAAATGTTGAATGCAATGTGATAAGAAAAAGGCTTTTGGATTTGAGTTGTTACAGTTCCTCTGCTTTGCTACATGAGTGTTTCAGACAATTCGCTGTATTTCACTCTAGCACAATTTGGTGGCAACCTTCTGATGAAGAAGCTATGCAAGAAGCCCGGTTTTGAGTTTATTCTGTGTTTCCAGGATATGGTCCAGACTCTGCAGAAGTAGTACCACTGAGTAGTTTTCTGTAGATATTTCACCATATACCCTTCTGTTAGCATCCCTCTTCACTATGTAATGTTACCCTTTTTTTGTTTGATGAATGTTTGCTCCTTAGAACTGAGATTTGTCTCTTACATGTTTTAGTAGCATATTATTGTGTTTCACTAAACAGTGTAGTAAAGGTTAAGTATTGACACAATGGATAAAAAGAAATAAATTAGTTTTCATACAGTATCCTTTAACAAACCTGTAATAAAGTAAGTCTTTTGTAATAAAGAAGACACAGGTTTGAAATCCAGGGGCAGGGGCATTGCTGAGCTGAACCCTTTGAGATGTTGAAGATCCTACATATATTTCGCTATGGGTTTTTAAAATACTTTTATGTGAAAAAAGGTAAAAATATACTAGAAGTATCCTATGAATTAAACTGGAAAATAGAATTGGCTTAACAAGTACTTTGTGTTTAACATTTTGGCAATTTGAAGCGAATGTTTAAAATAAGCTATACATAATGTTTTGCCTACCTGAATTGATTTGGATTAGCCACTTCAGAATACAGACATAAGTAATTTCTAATATATTGGTATGTAAACATAATTTCAAGACTTCTAATACTATGTGCACCAGTCTTTTAAGTTACCATACTGCAAATAAATTTAAAAAAATCACTATTTCATTCTATCTATTTTTATCTGTGCCCTGCCTCCTCACCCTCCACAAGTAGATGCAGAGAGATTTCTTTGGATGGATAAGTGTTAACATACAATCATTTGCTGCAAACGACTTAGTTTCTGCTTCTGACATAGAACAGAATTTATAGAATAGAATTCTGTCTGTAGAAAACAGAATTTATTTTAAGGTTGTATTTTAAACTTCACTCATAATAAGGCAGATCACTTTAAGATAACTAGTCTCCAAAAACCAGCATCCCAGATAAGATGTGTATTCCTAAAACTGGATTTTAGACAAACTTCAGCGCAGCATTCAGCAGATTACTTAAGGGATACTTTAGACACAATCTAGTGCATACCAGAAGGATTGGATCCCCTCAGAAACCAGTTGTACTGTGTGTGCCCAAAATCTTTGCCATGGTATTTTGTTCTCTCTGAGATGTTTGGAAAAAGTGTTTTCACCTGGGTTTCTCAAGTGCTTCCTGACTGAGTAATGCTGGATGTGTGTTTGAACTGATCTTTGGCTTCTGTTTTATTCCTACATGAGTGTTATTTTTAGTAGGTTATGCACAAGTGGGTTCCTTTGATTAAAAAATGATCAGTTCTTTCAAGGATTTGAAAGCATCAAAACTTTCTCTTTGCCCCGTAGAGAAAATTTTAGGTTCTTTATCCTGGATAGGCAAATCTGCTTGTACATCTTGACATGGATACAAGGGGTTTGTGAAGACCGAGGCCTCCATCTGTTTGGCTTTTCCTATTAGCTGGCTCTGTGTGGCTTTCTGTCTGATCATGCGCAAGAAATATGCGGATAAAGCAAGTAAGAAAATTGTCTTGTGGGAGACAATGGCTCTGGTTTTGGGAGAGCCTGGAAAGTAACATGTAGGCCATTGAACGAACTTCTGTATTACTTTTAAAATTATCTGAATTGTTTCAAGATTTGAATATATTTTCAGCTTGTTAATTGTTATATAGTCATGTGATGTTTTCTTGTTAAATTTACGTAAACTATTATGTTTTGTCTCAGTATGTTGGGAAAAGAGCTTCAGATTCCACAGAATAGCATTGACTTAGTAGCTAGAAAGAAGCAGCAGGGAAAGAAATATGTTTGTTAAAATTCATCAATCTAATTAGATAAGAATTAACATTGGGAGGGCAATCAGTTGTAGAAGACGAACTGAAAAGTTCGTGGGAGGGTCATGAAAAAAGCCAGCGCTGAATGAAATGGTCTCTAGCTGCTTTCTTAATGGACCTGAAGTCAAGCTGCATTCATCAAGGACAGGAAAAGATGCTTATCTCTGCAGCATGGCTGAGTTGATGCTGCTGTAAAAACCCTTAACTCTTGAAATGCTGACCTTTTAAAGGATAGACCTAAAATCAAACTTTTAAGCAGTCGGCCTCATTCTAGCCCTTTAACTTGAAAACACCTCCAGGATTAACTGTTAAGAGATACCAAATTTAGGCTGAGAAACAGCCTAAATTATTTTCAAATCAAAGAGGGTTTTTTGAGCATATAAGTGGTTATACCACCTCAGTGCATTTATTTCCTAAATTCATGCAGTAGAGGCACAGTGCTAGTTCGCTTCATTCAAAGATACACTATTAATATGTCTATGCATTTTTGTTGTCTTTCTCAGAAATCGAAGTAATTAGAAAAGGGGGGGGGAGTGGGAAGATTTATCTTTAATCTCTGAGTAATTGGAATTTGGGAAGATGCTTGCCTTTAAACCTTACTGAGACTTGATGTGCCAAGATGTTTATAAAGTGCATGGGATATATAACATTACTCTGGCTAAGTTTGAAAAAGTCACCATTGCCATGTTTAATTGTATTTTTTTCAAATCTATTGGAGTTGTAATCTCAAAGTGATCTTTACTGTAATACCTTTAACATAATTTACAACTTCAAATAATCTCAGTTTCTGGAAACAGATATGACTATATAATGGTAACAAAGAAGTTGTCAATAACCCCTTCTGTTGAAAGGTATTATTCTGCCCTGGATTCCTCCTCAAATGATGGTTTTTACGGTCTGGAAGATGTGGAAAGCGGTATGGTGCCCACTGTACGCTCATGGCAGGGGAGTGGAAAACCTGTTAATCTGCAAAAAAGGCACATATAAATTCATACTGGAAGCAGACTTTTCCCTTGGAATTTCTTGCACCTTCCTCTGAAGCATTTTAGTTTTGAAACCTGAATTAGTAGTGTTAAGAGACCGCTAGTCAGTTTGAACTGGTGTGGTAATTTTGGTGCTTATACACAATTTAATAAAAATACGATCTCATTACAGTGCTGCACAGCTCTTAACTGCAGTTATTACTGTTTGCACTGCTTTAGTAGTGATAGCTTTCAAACTGGTGTAGTCTGATTACAGTGTTTGACAGGGCTTTGTAAAAGCCCTTTGTTGTCCATTTGTGCCATGGCCTGCTGGGTGACACAGGGGAGGTTATTTTGTCCCATGTATGTCTTTCCCTGGTTACATCGTTGCCTCTTTTTTGTCTTTTTGCTGAGATACTTCATAAAGCTCTCCTGAAGTAGTGAGAAAAGTGCCATTCAATAGCCTAAGTACTGGAGTACCTCTGTATATCTGTGGTGTTTAATGAGAATTATTGGAAGTTCCTCCTCTTTGATGTAGGTTTAGAAAAGAATCTAAAACTGAATGCGGTTTTAAGTTACCACATCAAATGATTTAACTTGGAGCATATTCATTGTGATGGATGACTCATTTCTTTATCATCACAAGCTAAAAATCTCAGCTGTTCTCTAAGAAACAGTTCTACCTGTTTATCTTGCACCAGATACTCCCTTTTTTTTCCTCTTCACAGGCTGTAATGCTTCAACTGAGCTCATAATTATCTTTTCTCTACTTCTGTTAGATGGCTCAAATGATTGTCCCTCTAGATCTGTAGACTTCCTTCCTTGCTGGAGACAAAAACTCTGGAAAGGAGTTCTGTAGGAAGAAATCCAGTGGAGTTAGTGTGAACTGGGTCTGATAAATATGAGCTGATAGTTGCAAAAAACCTTGATTTTTCTCAATGCAATCACAGTAATTAATTAAACAATGGGAAAAGAATAATAACATTTAATATAAGTTCTGGGCTATAAAATACTGGGCTGGGGGGGGGGGGTGTTGTGATGCTGCCCTTTTTTTTTTTTTACTGATGTTAATGAAGATGATTGGTTTTCCCCACACCCACTAAAGGTAGAACAGTTACAGTAAATATTTAAAGTGAATGCATCATGGGCATCAGCCAAACAACTGACTGCAAACTGTCTGCAAATTTGGTGTATCCTGAAGATTGCTAGCATGTTCGAATACTTAATAAATTATTTGTAAGCAAACAAACAGTAGCTTTTAATTCTGGATTTGATGGCACCCTTTTAAAACACTTCAGGTGAAGTATCTTAAAACATAGTTTGGGGTTTTTTTATGTAACCAGCATTTGGAACTATATTGGACTAACTGTAAATTACTGAAAGTCATTTGTATTTCTGTAACTTGATATTGGCCTCTCAATGCAATATATTTAATATCAAGTAACCACCTGATTGCTGGACCTGCCATAGAGCCTGCCAGTCAGTTCTCTAATGAAGAATGGCCGGAAACAACGGAAAATACCATAGGAGAGGGAACCCTCAGCTTTGGCACAGCAGGGAGGAGGACCCCTGCTTTTAAGAATTCCTTTCACAGTAAAACTGCATGGAATTAGATTTATGTACTTTGGAAGGCGGAAGGACTGAGTCAGTCCTGCTGGAATTTGAACTTTTGTGCTAGGGCGCTTAGATATTTCAAGTCTGAACTTACACCGCATCCCTTTTAACAGTATGGAAGAGCTTCGTTGGTACGTTTGTAGCATTAATTCTGCTTGGTGTTGCCATGTCAGATTTTGTTTTTAAAGCCACTTAAACTAAACGTTTACTTTTTTTTTTGTAAAGCTGCTTCTACATGAGCACTTGAGAATCCAGTATTTGACACCCTGTGTGTAGTCACAATTTAATGCAATTGATATATAAAAGATAAAATATGCAGTACCTTTTCACATGCAACAAGGGCTTTGTCTTTCATCTTGCAGTCGTTACTTCAGATAGATAAGCAAGCTTGAGCTCAGGTTGCCTTCCTTTGTTCCTGTAGGGATACTCAGAATTTCACTTTGAAATGCAGCTGCTCTCCACCTCTCAGTGATTTTTCCTGTACCAAATGAAACATCCAACTCCTCATACCATATTTAGCTTATTTGGTAAACACAGAGTTTGAAACCTGGTATTTTTTACACTATATAACTTCTTTCCAAGGAAAAAAAAAAGCTGCTCAATGTTTTTCAGGTGCTAAAATAAAGGTTGTACCTGAACATTTGACCTCTCTATGTTCAGGATGGCCAAAGCAATATCTTATTAATGCATTTAATAGTAACGTAGTATCAACTTTGCCTCGAAGCAATCTCTGGTGGTTCCATGCCAAAGTGTGTGCCTTCAGGCACAACTGTAATTATGAACAAAACGTGGTACGGAATGCAGTTGTGCTAGAGAAGTGCAGCAGATCTTTTGTGCAGGTGAAGTGGAAGAAATCGAGGTATGGGTAAAGCCGGGGCTGCTGCGGCACAAAGCATTGCCAGCCAGCCTTGTGACACAAAAAGCTTTTCAGAAAACCTTGTTTGTGTCCTTCTGGTTTGCTCTCTGCCAAGAAGCGATGCTCATCCTCTAGCATGTGGTTTTCTCCTTAGCATCATCTCTGCGGGATAAAATGCAAGTATATCAGGTGTCCCACCTTCTTTCCAGGGAGAGGGGTATTCTTTTGAGCTTGGTGTTATTTAATTTGTAGCCTTCTCTAAATAGCGTGGGAAGACTGTGGCAGTTGTTGGGGCTTCAGATACCTGGTAAACTCTGTCATGAGAGGTGGTGTATGTTCAGCTTTAAGTTTGATACTGAGCTCTCTGTTACCTCTTAACAGAGCTCACACGTTATGTAGGTGATAGGGATGACACACTCAATATTGACAGATTTTGTCAAGTCTGTACTGTTGCTTCTTGTCAGTTTGAGCAGTCGGTGACTGATGCAATTGATTCATCGGTATCTTGTATCTTCTGCTGTTATCAGCTAAAAGGCAAGGGGCAGGGATTCAATTTCTGATTTAAATCCTTTTTATGATGTTTGCTGGCTAAGCTGCCAGTGCTAATAAGCTACTTTACTCTTAAGCTTTATCAGTTTGCCACTGCTGTTGTTAAATCTAAGTAAAGTACAAATCAGCCTTGTCAGATCATCGTGATTTAAAAGAAATAATGAGGGAATCAGCACGGATGCTATGCAAAGGACCAGTCTGCTTTTACTCAGGTCTGGCTCGTTTAGAAATTACTGCACTCAGACTTCTATTTTCATAAAAAATCATTTTAATTTCCTGAAAATTTATCTATGCCTCGTTTATCACATACTTGTGATCAATTTTTCTTATTTTCCAGCAAACTATAAACCAATTCAAGCTATTTTTGTCTAGTGTCCCCTGCCCCTCACCGAGGCTGAATGACATTGCTTTAGAAAAGGACTCTGTCAAGTTGCCTTCTGGTTTCCAGTACTTGAGACTGTAAAAGATCAATTTCTGTTGTTAGGTGTCCACGGTCTTTTGCCATTTTGTTGCATAGAAATTTTTCAGCAGTGGAAAGTTTGTTTTCTTTGAGCTGTTTTCTGAGGTTTTTCATTTTCCTTGTTACATATATAAACCTAGTTATAAACCTGAATGATGTATTGTTCTGAAAGATTGCATGAATCACACTCTCATTAAACTACTTTCACATTCGGATACAATTTTTTCACGTTGTGGCAACAGGGAAGTGCAATTCATTACTTCGCTCGTTTTTTTTTTTAAAAACAAAGAACAACAACAAACCCTTAGGGTTGGGGCATTTTTGCTAGTATTCTTGAATGTCTTGGGCCCTATATTCGTGTTAATAACACCCAAACCCAAAGGGCTGTCACTGAAAAAAAAAAGTGACACCCTGGGAACTGGTGCTGGGAGAAACAATGAAGATCTTCCATCCAGCTCCTATCAGAAGTTCACACTGCGTACAACACTCATCTTTGCATCGCCATGAGCTGTTTCTGGACTGACAAGAGACCAGAAGACTTGGAACTATCCTGTACGTCCTGTGCAGTCAAGGTGCAGACATTTCAGTTTGTAAACTCTGTGTTTGTATAAAGAAAAGGCATCGCTTTCCAGTACAATCAGTGAAAAAGAAAGTAAGTGCCTCCAAGTCAGTGAGTTATTTTGGATCAGAAGGTCACTTCTGAAGCAGAATGCTCCATCATCCCCACTTACCCTCCTTCAGTTTATATTGCAGAGCTCTCTGAATGCTTCATTGAACTCCTTTTCAGTGAAACTAAACTCAAAAGCATACTTCAGGAGCGCTCCTGATATGCTTCAACCATGAATGCCTCACTGTCCATGGGACCAAATTAGAGCTAATTCAAAGGAAAATTTCCTTGAAACGTGTATAGTTTGAACAACTGTTTACAGATCTGCTTTTATGGGGTCACGGAAGTTAAAGACATGGCTGAAATGGCCCCAAATCAACGTTATCCTAGAGCTGTGCTGCTTTTGCTTGCATCAACCATACCAAAGACCAAAATGAGGATACATAGAATTTCTTACATTCCAAAGTAATTACTGAAAAAAGTGATTTGCAAACCATGATAATTACTGGCAGTTTTTCCTACCCGAGGTCTTTAACAGTGTGATGTTGTGCAGCCTGGGAGCTGGGGGAGTATTTCTCTTCCTGCTGATGAAGCAGTACCTCCAATCTTGCATGTTCTCACCTATTTTCTTTGTGTTGCATCAGTATCCTGCTGTTGCTTAACTTTTTTGGATGAAGCTGAAACCAACAAAGACTCTTTAAATTTTAAAATCTTTAAACTCCTTTGTAGAACTGTTCTTTTGGTGCAACATACATAGTGTCTTCACTGGAAGTACTGACAGTAACTAAGGTGGGGGAAAAGTGGCGGTACTAATAGCTGGATTACTGCTCTCTAAGTTGTGGATGTGATTATCCTAACCTTTTGCTAACATGGTCGAGGGACAAAAGTGACAACCGCTGTCCTAGAGCTTTCCAGGCACGTTCCTACTTATGGGGTGTTGTGATGCTTTGGCTCTCGTAGGGAATCTCGTTATTGCTCTGAAAAACATTAGGTATAACATTGCACCTACTTATGAATGCTGTGTTTGCTGAGCATCTTGCTGAGAAAGGCTGTCTAGGCAACGGCTGTCACCACCATGGAAATACTTAACTCAGCTGTTCTCCATTGATGTAGGTTAAATACAGCTGTTAATATGTCATTTTACATATTCTAGTATTTCTTGTATCTTAAAATTCTTCTTGAAATTGCACTAACAGGGCCAAAGCACGGTACTTCCTTATGCCCTGCTATCATAATCTTGGTTTTTCCTTCAGTTTTTCCTTCTGCCAGCGGTGTGGGCAGTGTCCGGGTGAGCCCTGTACACACCAGGCGCTGTCTGGCGTGACCTGGGTGCCTGCTTGTCTGTTTGTCACACACCAATTTGGGGAAGGTGGACAGAAAAAATTGCAAAATAAATCAAACTGACTAAACTCAGTGGCTTTTTAGGCCTTTTTTTTTTTTTTTTTTCAATCATTTGATTGAACCTGCCTAGAATCCAATTTTTATTCCTTTATTTTTTAAATCTCTTGAAGAAAAGCCAGGTAACCATTGGCTTTTATATCCCTTCCCTTGGAAAAAATACTGTTTCTCAAGCCAAGCTGTTTTCCTTCCTATGCGGGGAGTTGCAAGGTTGTAGGTTGTGTCCTAGAAATGATAACAAGCTAGTTAAGGTATTTTCATAAATCATCATGTAACACAAGGGAGTGCATCTACATACTGCAAAACTGGTTCAGAAACCTTCTACTGTCCATCTTTCTGCTGATAATAACATTGATTGTAATCTTCCTTCATTCTGATTAAATCTTCATCACATTCCTAAGTTACATTTTGATAGGCATTCGTTAATGTTTATGAAGCATATTGAGAGTGGAAAATAAAGGTGAGTGGCAATGTGAGAAACTAAGCTACACTTGATTATTTTTTTTTTTCTTGCATCCCATTGCTTAAAATGCAATTGTGTGTGCTCATAACAAGGGTTAGCTTGGAAACCAGCCTTTTAATTATTCTAGCGTTCACAAAAATCACTAATCAGACTTTGATCATGCGAAGTGGGAAACTTTATGACTGAGATTTTATAAACATTTAAATGAGTGGCCACAAATTAGGCACCTTCCAGAGATCACATTGATTGCGCTGTAATAATGGAAAGCAGGTAGCCATCATGCCTGCCTTATGGAGGGGGGAATACCTACAGCCGTAGGGAGCAAGCTGGCATCTCTCACCAGGCAGGCGGGGTGAATTTCAGTGGGAGGAGAAAGGGTGAGTGGGAAAGGGACAACTTTGGGGCGCAGGATTCAAAACAGACAAGGTCTGAGTTTGTTCCTACCTGCATGGTATCGGTGGGTGTAAAGATAACCTCCTTGACAGCGGTCTTTTTTTGTTTTTAATAGCCATTTTACATCAGGGTACTGATGAAGTGTCTTTTTTTTTTTTATTTTCCCCAGCCGATGTGGGCCAGCTGTTAGGTTTGACTGAAACTGGCAAACAGATGTTGAATTAATTGCAGAAGTGTGACTGCTGCAGTTGGTGAAGGTCCCGCATCCAATTGGCTTTCAGTTCAGGGAAGAGCAGTCTGGGGTTTGTTTTGGAACCCAGAACCCGTGTCACAGCCCCTGCACCCCAGCCTGCTCCAGCAAGGCATGCCCAGTTAAGCCTCAGCGTCTTAGTTTAGTTATGTGCCTTGGTATTGACAGAGGTGTGGCCTTTTTTTATGCCTGCATGGAAAAGCATTAGCTATTGTCATCTTCTTGAACTTAGAGAGCCTAATCTGCGATTCCCACGCAAACCAGAAGAAGGTGTCCGTCCCTGTAAAGCAGCAGTAGCCAGGAGCTATGCATCCAAAGAGATGTTCTGAAAACAACAACCTTTGATCTTGAGCTGTTTCACTTCATAATGGAGTTGTAACACTTCAACCCCAGTGTTTTTAATATTCTCATGAGATTTTGTGACAAGTCAATCCATATTATATTAATTAGATAGGCCTTAGCCGTTTATTCTTTCATTATATGCTGCTTTTAGTTTGTCTGGTCATGTACAATCTGACACAGATTTATTACTCTTATCAGTTACTCTTGACTAGTGGCAAATCCAAAGCAAATATTTAATTCTGGATCATTCATTTCAACTTCTTAAAATGCTAGTTCTTTGATTTGAAGAAGATTAATCAAATGTTTCCTGAAGTTTGACTTCAGTTTGTATGCCCTGATTCTTCAAAGCACTTGAGTATAGCTTTTATCTTAAGTGTCTTCAAAAATCCAGGTCTTAATTTATGTAGGTATCTGGGAGCCTGATCCAGTGACACTAATCACTGAATACATGAAGATATTGGCCAGTTCAAAAGAAATTAGTGCATAGACTTGAATACTGAACTCCTATTGAAATATTTACTATTTCAAGTCATCCAGAGTACTGGGGGTTGCCTGAGATTCTTAAGAGTTTGCAAAGGCTTTAATACAACACCAAAAAAAATTTCTAGTAGAAAAGATAGTTATAGGAATCAGTCAAAGGATGTAGTGAAAACCTTTGCTCTCCAAATGCCTTCTAAGTAGGCTGGCTGGTAGACCTCAGATTGACCATCCTATTTCCAACTCATAAAAATCTGTTAAAATGGATTTAGGAGTTTTGGTAAAGGTATATTACTTCATTTTTTAGAAGATGGGTGCTGTGTTCTTTTTTTCTTTGATAGACATTGGTTTTGTGTGGTTCTTGCAGGTATTCTCTTTTTTTTGTGAAATGACTTCAATAGAAATATCAACCACCTCCAGCTGTGCAATGTCTTCCATTAATAACAGCTTTCCCGTCATTTGCATTTGTGTAAAATAATCAGTCGTCCAGGTAGCTGTTGCATAGATTTTAATCTGTGTTCTTTAGATTGGCACACAGAATTCTCAAATTTAATTTTTATTAGATTGCTATATTGAATAGCACTTTGGAAAATGAGAGGGAGGGGAAGAGAAACACACAGTGTTTGCAGTTAAATTAGAACGTGTCAAAGAATGTTAGAGAGCCTTCTTTTTAAGTCACTTTTAAGAGTGAATTTTAATTGAACAATTAGCTCTTTCAGAGATAAATATCTTCCTGAAATCCCACTCTATTCCCTTTCAAGCACCTCCTCAGAACCCATTTGTTTCACATCCTTGTCAAGAAGTGATGTAGTTGGTTTAGACTTGATTTGCAGGAATCTGCATGGACACCATTATATGTGTCAAAACAAAGTAGCAGTAAGACCCAGTTCACCTTTTTTTGTCCTTCACTTTTTTTTTTTTTTGTAATTTCACCAAGGTCATTTTTGCGAAAAAGTCCATTTATCTTTACCCTACTTTTCCACCAAATGCCAGCATTGATTTTAAAGATGTTGAATCACACTGCTGTGGTCCTTTATTCAGTGTTGTCTCATACTCTCCTGTCCCTGAGCCGCTCTTGCTGTCAGGGTAGTACAGCGTAGACCATATTGCTCTTACGCTTGCAACTGCCTTTCGTTGCTGTCAGAGAGCATGACGTTATCGAAGACACGTATCTTCGGTCTGAGCCAGCACTCTTTCAGTGTCCAGTGTGATTTTGAATTTTTGTCTTGTGCTAGCCTGTTT
This sequence comes from Rissa tridactyla, assembly GCF_028500815.1. Classification (NCBI taxonomy): domain Eukaryota; kingdom Metazoa; phylum Chordata; class Aves; order Charadriiformes; family Laridae; genus Rissa; species Rissa tridactyla. The sequence goes on along the minus strand of NC_071467.1, from coordinate 32,178,268 downwards.
TCACCTCTCTGCGCTTAATTATCTTACTTAATATGCACGCTTATATTAATAAAATGCCATTGTGACAGCCCCAGCTAAGTGCTGACTGCAGAATGATGTTTAAATCATTCACGGATTTTGCAGACGTCTTCACTTAGTTTGATTTTTTTTCTTTCCCTAAAACCTCATCATGGTTGTCATTCTTTCCAAGTTTTAGCTAGATGTAATTTATTTCTGACTGCTGCCGCTAAGATGGAAATGAAGAATAAAAATTCTGTGTGTTTCTCCGAGTTGTGCAGGCAGGAGAGGCATCAAAGCTTCCTTCTGGAAAGAGGCCAGGCTTCTTAACAAACAATAAACTTAAGTAAAATGAACAATGAGAAAGTATGCTGGCAACATTTTTAATTAAAGGAAAAATAACCTAATTGCATGTGCTAGGAAGACTGAAATAGTAAAATTTCCTTAGAATTGAGGAACGTATCTGCTTGTCTTAATTTACGATGACATATATGAAACATTTGCAACCTCTGCTCTTAACACAGACGTGCTTTTCCACCCAAAGGCATACACAAGATTTATAATGTCAGCACCAGATTGCATCTCACCTTGATTGTCTACGTTCACCTCTTCCATTCCACACATCTGCTTTAGAACAAGATGAACTTAACCCAGGAGGTGCTTATGTTCTTTTAGTAATTATAAAAGAAACCCCTGTCACTCGAAGGGAGCTAGGGCTTAATTCAACTGTCCAAACATGGCTATTTCACACAATTTCGTATGTTTTAGGGTATCTCACCTGGGCTTCAACTGCTGGTCAGAAAGTGTGTGGGTGACTTCTAGACCCTGTGTGGTACCTGCCAGTCCCACACGGATGTTTTGAGAAACTGAAGCCCTGAATTGATTCCATAGGATTGAGTTTGGTTTGATGCCAAGAAACCAAAGCAGGTGGCTACATCTGAGGTCTGTGTCCATTAGAGTCATTTGAGAGCTAATCACTACACTGCTCAGCCCAAACATAGACTGAAAAGCCACTTAGTGGACAAGCTCTTGAGAGTCTCTTTTAGGGTAAGCAGAATCACTCTATAGACTCTGTTGAGCCTATTTAGACAGGTAGACATCTGAACTTAGGTGTCTTGATCTGGAGCTAAAGCTTGCCTTGTACTTGGTCAGGTAACAATTTCATTTGATGCATCTACTGCTTTCTGAAAGTTCATGAGGCAGAAGAGCTGACGAGCTGAAAGCTAGAAGAGAGCCCTAGTGAAGACCCAGAGCAACACTAGGTACATGACCTTGAGAAGGGCCTGGAAAAATACATATGCTGATATGTAGAGCGATGCTCCCTCCTATTCTCTGCTAAGGGAAACAGGGTTTGTGAAGTATACGGGAACGCATGGAAAAGCCAGTTGGCTGTTGTCTTCAGCAATCTGGAGGACTCCAGGTTTTTGTTACCTACTTGGGCCAAAGAGTAAGGCTTATCTGTCCTTTATTCTTGATTTCACAAAACAATGTTTGCTATACCAGCAACTTCCACGTGCGTATGAGTCAGCCGTGGCAAACAGCGCCGCAGAAAGCCAGGCGGTGCTACGTCTGCCAAGGAAATCCTCAGATTGGTATCCAATTCTTTAGATCAGAATTTCTTTAGAAGTGGCTGCTGCTTATGATTAGATTCTTAACTGTAACGTGCAGAAAATATCTCAGAATATCTATTGTGGGAGAAGCTGTATTATTCACCTTTGATAGATTCATAGAGTATAATAATTAGAGGGAGTCATGAGTTAAGCAAAAGCTCAGCAAAACAAACTGGTGCTGACATACACAGATAATGCCAACTGATAGCTGGTTGGCATTATGAATTGTTTTATAATTAGGTAATTAAAGCAAGTCTGTACAAACTTTAACTTTCAGGAAACTATAAAAATGCATGTAGCTGTAAAATTATATTTAGCCATTAATTTCTTATCAAGTCTGTCATACCTGTTCAAAAAATGCTTAATAAAGGAGCTTACACATGCACAGTGCCATGCCTTTCTTCTACAAACTGCAGCACGTAACAGTGCAGTCCTAGAATACCAAATTACAGTTGTAAAAATGTATATAACTTTTTGCTCTTCATTCCTTTTCAAGTTGAAGTTGTTATTACAGCTTCCATCTTTTAAAGGCAGGAGGGCACTTAAAGCCCACCAGAAGGTAGTCCCACTGGCTTGGCCGAGACTGTGCAAAAATGTCAGATTTTGTATGCAGGATATCTAGACTTGGAACTAAAACTGTTGGTTACTGGAATTCAGATTTTTTTTTCCTGAGTTTCATTTCTGTTCCACTGCCAGAAAACAAATCCAAGGACTTCACAGGGAAAACACCTGTTAGTAGGTATTGAGTCCTGAGCTGTTACATAGTCTTTCTTCTGGATCTTGTAGATCCAAAGTAGGTCCAAGTAGGTGTTGTACACAATACACAGGTATCACGTGAGAGACATGGAGGAGCTGATGACGAATGAAGGCACACCAACAGATTCACAGTAAGAAAAAAGAAATATCAGAATACAAGCCTACAGAACAGACTTAAATCTAGGCTATTTAGTTTAACTCTCAGTTGCACTTGGAAGTCAATGAAATTCTGTACCAATGGATTTCAGTTCTGTATATCTGAATTTCAAATTATCTGTCCAGAGGATCCAAGGTCTTTTAAAAATATACAAGCTAACTTGTTGAAAACATTTTGCATTTTTTCCAGGAACCAATGATGCAGGCTTCTCTGCACGCTACTTTTAGTTTCAATTGGCTGGTATTTTTGCAGAATCAGGCTGTACAAGTTATACACAACAGATAGGCTATTACAAATATCTTTTTCCTTGGGTACTTCCTCCTAACGTTTTATAAACTAAATGGAGGAATTTCTGTAAAACTAAAATGGGCTAAAACCAATAGACATATCACAGACTCAGAAATGACTGAATTGACTGTTATGAAAGGTTCCTCAGTTTTGACTTGGGTTGTTTTTAAGGGGAGCACTGTTGCTGAACAGTTAATATTGCAACAGTAAGTCCCTTTCACAAAAACACAGGTTACTTCAGCTTCAAACTCAATGTATCTTATGCAACATCTTTTTTTTTTTTAATTTGAAATGCTTAGCTAGCCAATATATCTTTGATCATAATGCATTTGACTCCCCACAATGATAAAAATTGTAGAATTTCTAAAGATGTGTTCATTACTAACCAAATTTGAACTTACCCAGTATGCAGCTGCAAACACTGTAGAAATTTGTGATACAGTAGAATAAAACAAAATGGATAAGATATATAGGCAAACTGAATGCTGCCAACATCCATTGCCTTGCATCTTACTTTATACGAGCAATTTTCCTTCACTGGGAAAATCCTTCTGGCAATTAAATGAACTTTCAGGTGCTTTGGGGGCTGGCACAATTTCACTTCCTTTGTTTTTCTCATGCTTTATTTATGATCTGCCAAGTGCTTGTAAAAAAAAAAAAAAAAGGCAAAAAAAAAAAAAAAGCCAGGCGCTCTCTTGGCATTTCACAATGCTTTAATTATTGGAGCAAAGCTTGAAACTTACTAGCACACTTTTCAAAGTTTTAGTTACAGTACCATAAAGAGCAATATAAACTGAAATATTGGCATCTGAAATGCAGGTGTTTTCTCTTCCTAATCGTGCTGTTATAAAGACGTACGAATGGTGACAAAGGGCTGTGGCTGTCTCCAAATCTGTACGAAGGGCTGAGTTTCCCTACTGCATGTTAACCATGCACATAGAAGTATGCATATTTATTGGAGTTTCCTATGTATAATTTTTTTAAAAGGGCTGGTCATATTAGTTCCACCAAACTCCATCAGAGCTTCAGTTTCCATTTTAGAATTTATTTTCTAAATTAGACAATACGAGAGTGACTTTAAAATAGTTTGCCACTTGTGTGCACTGGCGTTGTCTGCTAACGATCTTGTCCCCATCTCAAAGGACAATATGTATTCTGCTGATTAGTTAAAAATTTGCTTTTGAAGAAGGCTTAAACTTTATAAAAGATAATTGTCTTTTGTCAAAATGAGATGTGAACAGATTTAGAAAGCAGTGGCATTACAGGCAAGAGAAATCAGAAATCAGTCTAAACACTTACATCTTGACACTGCAGCTTTTAGGTGGCCAGAACTGGAGCCGCTGGCCTCCCAGCTTACATTTTCCAACTGTAGAGTAGATGTGCTGTAGCTGCTGGAAGGAGAAAACTTGTGGTTTATAATGTATGTTGATATTGGTACTAGTAGTATGTTATGCATAATGATTATCAAACTCTTACAGCAAGGGATTAAAAAGTGCTTTTGGAAATCTAAATCCTTAGCTGTGTTGCTACAGACATTTTGGACATCTTTTGAACTTCCCCAATCTACAGTCATAATGCATTTTGACACAATAGACCCAGTTCAGGCATTAGCAAGACCAGGGTAGCAATCAGGCGCCTCTCAGGTCTCATCCTAGCTCTGACACAAGCTGCCCAGCCCATGCTAAGTGGCTTTCAGACGGCAGATGAGTCCTCTTGAATCACACCAAGGTGGTGGTGGACATAGCTAAGGTCAGCAGAGACCTGGTACTGCTCACGCAAGCAGAGAGAACAGCCTACAACAGATTGATGGCTGTGCCACAGCCACCTCCTCGTGAGTAGCATCAACTTGTCCTTCTCATAGGTTAAGCTCACATAAAGAGCCGGGAATGGGAGCAGCTCAGACAGGAATATATTGTTTATTCTGCTCTGCTTGTTTTGGGGTGAGGTGGCCAGTAACCCGTGTGTGTGTAGAAGCCGCTGCTTCCACCATTCACTGCTGCCCTTACCCATGCAGCACGCAAAATGCATTGCGACAATTCACACATCACACCAAACACCAGGCAGAGGTTAACACAATTTATTCACACAGTTTTAAGAAGATTACTCAGGGGATGCTAAGTTACCTTCATGATGCTTTAGTCTCACTCAATTTTATTGCAATGGCTTAGAGTCAGGCAGAGGTATCATGATTCAGCTAACAAGATGGTAACTTCTTAAACATGCAGTCACTGTAAACATGTCACCGTGCATCTGTCTGCATAAGTAGACCCTTTTAGCACTAGAAAGGTGAGACTAAAAGGCAGGAGGCAGATTTGCATGCAGCATCTTTTTTTGATTTCCCCCTGGTATCACAGAGCTCTTCTGCTTCTAAAGAAATAAAAACCCTATTATTTTTGCATCTAGTTAGTCCTTATTACATTTACAAGCATTTAAGTTACTTAATGTGCTGTGTTGCTGTATTTTAGAATATTAATAATTTCTTTTTACTCATTTTTGACTCATCTGCAAAATCCTCCACTTTCATTATTTATTCAGATGTGTTAAATGTTTTCAGTACTTCAGCACCGCAATGTGCTAAAAGTTTGTTTTGTTTTTTTTTTAATCTCGAAACAATTTAACCAACTGATATTTTCCAGGAAGATATGGGAATCTCCATGGATTTTCTAAATACTCTGTCTCAAAATGCTCACAAATATGACATATGATGTTAAAACTGTCAGGTCCTCTTTAATGAAATGGCTCTACCTGACCACTTGGTGTTAATGTTCTTTAGGAAAGATACGGACAAATAAGAAGCTGAAGCTTTACCCTGAAAAAGAAAAAAAACAACAGAGGAAAATGTTTTTGGTAACACATTGGTTTGGTAACGCAGATTTTTTTTTTAATCAGTTTTAACCCACTCAACCCAGAGGCAGTTGAAACATTTCCTGCGCAGGGGCCGACACGTGCTGTCGCTCAGGCCAACGCAGGAGCAGGGCTGCTCGACACCCTGTGGGAAGGAGTGAATCAGACACACCAGTTTTAGCTAACTCTGCAGAATTGCACCGAGACCCGTCTCCTCCGGCAGCGAAGTTACGGGACTCCTGAGCACCATCGCCTCCTCCCCGTGAGCCATTTCTAGCACATTCTCTGTCCTGATCGATTGCAAAATTAAACATGGTACATTGCTTGTGGCTATCAATTTGTCTGCGGTTTTTAGTGTTGTGGCTGGGAGGCTCAAGAAGGTTGGTCAAATCTGGGCTAGTTGTAAGTATTTTTGTAGTCAATGCTCAGTATTTTACTTCTTGTTTCTATGTTTCTGCATGCTGATACAAACATAATTTACATTCCTCAAGCACAGGGAATGACAGTCCTGCTTTAAATGCCAAGAAGCGTATGGGCTCGTATGCCTAATGCCACAGCTCTACGGCATGACCATTAAGTGCAGACCAGTCCGTACATGTTTTGGTTTTTATGTGGCTTTATACTGGGGAAGGAAAAACAATACCTGAAATTATATGGAATTAGATCAATGCAGCAAACTGAAAACAACAGCTGATTTAGCAATGACAATTACACCTCCAAACTTTCTCTTTTTTTTTGAGCTCCACCTTCTTCTTAGGGTTTCTGTGTCTGACATCAAATAAAAATTGGGCCAATATATGATACTCTCAGTACCACAAAATGGAGTTGGGAGATACAAAGCTCTATTCAGGACCATGGCAGAGCACTCTAAGCATCGAAACTGCTATGAATATACGATATCGTATTTAAATAGAAAATTAATGTAATTGGGATCAGGATGAGGAAAAACCTCTGCCTCTTCCATGGCAATTTTCCTGAATGCCATAGATTGCAATATATTTTTCCCATTTGTACTTCAAGAAAAGGCAGGGAATGAATTCTACTAGGATATTTCATCTGAGGGAGTGGAAATTCATTGTGTACACTTGGATGAAAGTTTTTACTCTCCAATTCTTTACAGAATAATAGCTTCATAGCCAAAACTGTAAGAGCAGTAACTGTAAGAGTGCCTGAACAAACGAGGCCAGTCGGGCTGGGGGGACTGGAGGTGAGTGTACCTCCTTGACAAGCTGGCTGGGAGAGGGGAGCGGCATAGCAGAGGGCAGCCACCAGAGAACTGACATCTCGAGGGGAAAAGGCCATGTATCAGTGAGCTGTGGAGCCGCACTTCAGAGGTTTAGTATAAGTGGGAGCTGTAAGTATTTAGAATTAGAAAAGCACCTTCGTCTTCTGCAAGACTTGTTCTGCATGAGTGGTGGGTTTTGGTTGGATGCTGGTAGCCTTTTTGGCCTGCTCTCCTTATAAATTACTGCTCAGGAATTGTTGGCTGGGCCACAAAGCAGTACGGGCTTGGGTTTTTTTCCAAAGATCACGTAAGAATTGGAATCATGTTCTGACTGCAATTTTCTTACTTCTGGCTGGAACATAGTATTTTGATACAACAATTAATATGGAACCCTACTGTTCTCATCTTGCAACAAACGGACCACCGCACACCGCTTCTGAACTCTCCGTCCTGTTTAAGTAACGCACAACAGGGAGGTGCCAGCTTCTATGGGGTTTGTTGCAGCTCATTTTATAATAGGTTTTCCTTCTCAATATTTGAGTTGCAGGAATAGAGGGATTGCAATAGAACAGAACTTTTCTAAAGAAAAAATAAAATAAGCCCCACAGCTTGCACGGCGCTTGGAAAATGTGAGTCAGGTCCACCCTCAAGCTGAGAAACCAGAAAGCAAATAAAAGAGCCTAACAATGTTGCGCAAAATAAATAACCACAGTGCAGGGGCACCTGACTGGGGGGCGTGTGGGAGAGAAGTTCTTCATTTTTTTAATCCTCAAGCTTGGCAGATCTGCCAGAAACTACATAAACAAATCTTTATTGGAGTCAGGAAAGGACAAGCTAATGTAAAACAGGCTGAGACATAAATTAGTAGTCCTAGTAGTCTGTCACAGGTGAGTGCTTCTGAGAGAAGTGACTCGAAATGCCAAACAAAACTTCTACTGAAATCCTGGGAATGTGTTTATCCAGCCACTTTATTTTAACCTAAGAATTAGGAACAGCTATTATGAAAAAAGTGGATGGAGAAATATAAACACTGCAAACTGTTGTAAAATTTACTAGTAAACTTCCTTCCGTGGCTTCTTGGCCATCACAGTGCCTGTGGAGCCATGTGCAGTACTGAGCTGTCACAGTAAGTCAGGCCTCTCTAAATCAAATGCTATGAAAACTTCAAGCATTGCTGTTTCTTTTTAAAATCTAGTGTTTTATGGGATAGAATTTCTTCTTTTTCTTTGAAACCATTAGAATTGTCAATGTCAAAGGAAGCAAAAGGTGGAATTCCTGCATAAACTTAACTCCAATAATGGAGTTTATGGTTTTATGGGGAAAAACCCACCCATGGTGCAAGGCTAAGGATAAAACAATGACAGCTGGTAACAAGTAAATGTGCTCATCTCCTAAATGCTTTCATATTCACAGCAACTGTTAAAGCCAACTTTGCCAAAACTTGTCAGGAAATGTCATATTATTTCTCTATATTTGTTCCTTGGGTTAGTGCTGGCTTGTAGCATTTCAATCTCAAGACAGCACATTAGGCTAAAGATGATCATCATAGGAACGCTGAGAAAACTGTTAAGCAGATGTCAGAATTACTGTCCCAAATAGACAAAAAAACCTAACACTCCTAACTTTGACCAAATGAGTAGACCTAATACAGCAGAGACAGAAATATGTGCTCTGAAAATAACGGACTGGGGGCTATTTCTGGAGTGCTTGAGGAGCATTATGACAGTATGTTTGTTCTTACAGTTCAGCCACCCTTAATCATCATCTCACGTTTCTCACTTCAGATTACAACTCTCTAAAAAAATGACTTCTGTCTGAACTGCTGTTAAATTTGGAAAATGAATATTCAGCCCTTATTTCATGAGAAGTACTGTCTGCTCGGGCTCACAAGTTTAGATTCTTTTTTAGGTATAAAGCTCAAACAATGGTCCTAGAGCCTTCATTGAATCTTTGTGATATGGGCAGTTTGGGTATAACAACAAAGCAGGTTTATTTGATGGCTGAACAGTCTTAACAGAGCTAAATAGCTTAGACAGCAAATCTTTACTTAGATTGAATTGCAGCAGAATCTAATTAACAGTTGTATATTAAATATTTGAGAGTCTCTGATCTCTTCAAAAGTCACCAATACGGCCAAAACTACAAACTCATAAAAATCATGAGACTGATTTACATTGTGAGATTTTTGCACTGAAGTCATGTATCTGATTCCTTTGAAAGGAAAATAATAGCAGTCATTAAAAAACAACAAAAACACACAAAGTGATTTAAAGGGCCAAATCTGGGAGAAAGAGTGAAATACTGGAGGAACTAGTAATGAAGAGACTTGCCCTAGTGTAAGCAGCAGACTGCTTAAGTATCAGTTGGGTACTGCAAAGTTTCGGAGATTTTCATGCTATCATAAGGAGGAATCTAGGAAACATATTTATATTTTAACTAGAGAGTTATAATGGCAAAACTGTGCCCCTAGCATGGGTGTGTACAGCCCTGCTCTGCCTGCCTGCCAAATGACGGGGTGGGCCTGTAGCACAGGGCTCCAGGTAATGGGATGCTGTAGCTTATTTCTCACGTTTCTCTGCAGCAGTACACTCTTCAGTTTAATTCATCTGATGTGCACGCAGGAAAAAACAACCAGAAGTCACAATACTCCACTGAAAAGGAGGGAAGCAAGAGCTAAGGTCACCTACAATAACGATTTATGTCTCTCCTGCCTTTGAAATCCTTGGCTGCTGCATTACTTTCATCGGGAGAAAGTTCAGGTTTAGAAGTAAAGACCAAAAAAAAATGCATGTGACTTTTTTTCTTTTGTTTATCATCTTTTCCTTCCCACTGCTCTACTGTAGATGACTAATTTCCCCTTCAGTCCTCGGGGGGACTGACAGCACAGCATGGCCCCCAACTGTTTCAGGAATGGCTCTTTATTTTGCTAGGAGAAACTTGCCCAGATACAGAACATGCAGCCCACGTGCAGCCTCCATACTCTGTCTTTCTTAGATGCAGCTACTGACCACACGCAGAATGTGGAAATAAGACCTACAGCTCCCTTTTTGCAGGTAAAATGGTACCAGAACAGGATGCAGACCTGTAACTGTCCCATAAGCTTTTTCTGTCCCATAAGCTCTTTAGGTCTGGAGAGGACATCTGACCATGACTGTTGTACTGGCAAGAGAACTACTGCACTAGTCCACTTACCTGCATGACTTCCCTCTGCGCTTGCAAGCAATAGCAAACAATAGCATCTGCCCAGTTTCCACCACCTGGCTCTTGGGCATGTAGATCCCCCTGCAGGGAACGCCACAGCCACACAAGGAGATAATATAATGCTCAAAAAAATAACACTTGAATATTCAATGCAATTCAGGCAAAGTCAAACAGTTGTTTCATATTTGTGCCCAACAATATTTTGGTGAGCAGTGAGATGGAGCTGTGCTCTAATACTGCAGAAATGGAGAAGTCAGAAGTACATACAAGTTAATGAGACCATAAAAAAATGTAAGCTTTTTTGTTTGTTTGTTTTCTATAGCTTTTCTCTGAATTTCTTATTTTTTTGGTCCTGAGCAGCTGGGAATATTAGCCCTCCAGAAACAAGTTTTGCAAGAAAACCTAATTACATACACTGTATTTCAACCCTAAGCACATTTTACAGCCTACTTTGAAAACAAAGCTACTAGTTATGGTGCTATAATGTTATTACCAATGTTATAATAGGGATTTTGTGTCTGACCTGACTCCTATCTCACCACTCTATCAGATTGGTTGGCTTTTTGCAAAGTCTGATTAAGCATTAACTCAAAACATAAATCCTAAGGAATTTTCCCAGTCACTTTGACATTTTCTAGTTTGCTGCCATGCATAAAACCCCCATTCTACAAAATCCTATGCTGTCACTTCTGTGAATGAATGCAAAACACTCTTGGAGCCATGGTAAATACAGACTTTTACATGGAGACACTTAATTTATTCCAGCTGCATAATTCCTCATCTATTGCTATGTCCTTTATGTTCCTAATCAAACCACCTGTTGTTTCAGATAAATGACTAAAACTAATATCTGTCTGTTTTAAGTTTAGGATCCAGAGAGGACGTAATAACAAGACGGTCATTCAATCTGTATTCTCCAAACAGATAACTGAATTCAATATCCAAATGAAAGACAAATGTTCAGTTGGACAGAGAAGCAGCTGAAGCAGCTTGGTAGACTGCATTCCTAGTGGGAAGAAAGTCCTCTGACTTTAAAATCTAAGCTGTTCTCACAGTTAGGAACACACCCTTAGGAAACAGCAAACAGATTCTCCCAAATATGGGGAACTGCACACACTTTCCAAATAAGGAATTCTCCATGGAGTCTTAAACAAAGGAAATCATCTTCTTTTCCTACTGTTAGTCAAATGAATAATTTTTCCCCTATATAAGACTTAAGTATGCTTTCCTAGATGAACACATTTACTTCAGCATTTTGAAGTTCCTATGCTTTCAGTTTTGATTTTGCAGAAGGATAGAGAAATGATGTCTCAAGTTCCAGTAGGCAGACTTGTTTCTCTAGCTTCTTTATATTCTCTGCTCCAACTGATTTGTGAGAGCCTGTCTGTCTTCAGAGACAAAATGAAAAGCCTTTTTTTTTAAAAAAAAAGATACTATCTTTCTGAAATCTGTAGAGAGTATGTTCGTATGACAAATATTTGTTACTGCTCCCAGAACAAAGGGAGCAAACCCAGATGTGTATAACTTGTTTAGGAAAGAAAAAAAAAAGCCTTAACAATTGTCTAATCTGCCTTTTCTCTATTAGCCTTTTGCTGAGTAACAGGCTTTAGGAATCTCTTACAATCAAGGTCGAAGATTGCTACACTCGCATGGATTTAAAAAAAACGCCTTTGAGCCTGTAGCTGACGTGCCTTTGCTTTCCAGTTCCAGCAGAGCCACCTCTGTCACTATGTTACTTGCAACACCAGCTCATGAGCTCCTGGACAGAACTGACAATGTCATTTATGCGCAAATCTACGGTTCCTGTCTGGAATTCGGACTTTTCTCCTATACTAGTGCTTTGTGTCAAGTTCTTACTTGCAACTTCCAAAGAGCTGTTTTAGCCCACAGGCAGACCTCTCAATTACTGTTGCAAGATCTCCCAATAAAATCAGGACCTAATTATTAGTGATTTTTTTCCCTCCAAGAAATTGGTAAGCAATCAGGTTTAGTGGGGGCATGGCCTCTGACCAGCCTACACCCAAAACATCTTCCCTATACCTTTGTGGGCAGCAGTGGCTGCTAGCTGCTCCAGCCACCTCAGCCCCTGGAAGGTCTCCTAGTGATGCTCCCCCAGTGCTGGCTTCAAGAACAAATACAGTGTTAGACCCTATAAAGAGGGCAGCACAGCTGGAATTTCCATGTGTACCATCTGACGCTCACTTTCCATCTCTAAGCTGAGGGTTAGGTCTTAGTCCAGAACAACAGTTTTTCTGCTCCAGCAGAGATTGGAGTTCCTCAGACCTTGTTTTTGCTGGTAACAACAGCACAATTAACAAACACTGTGAAAGGAATACTGGGAGGAGTGAAACATTCTTTTGGCTTTAAGAAAAGAATGCCCTCCTTCCATAAAGTTTCCTCTTCTACTTGGAGAGAGGGAAAAGGTGGGGAGGAGTAAGAGAGAAGATTCACACATCTCCCGTTTCACTTCTCTACGACACAATGCAGGGAGTTCCGTTCCACATCTGGCCTTGAATTGAGCACTGGACAACCCCCACCCTGGCCACTGCTGCTCAGTTACACTCTGTCACTCTCCCTGTCAGCTGTGTTCATCCCTGGGAAGGCTCTCTCTCTTGCCAGGCATGTTCTTTTCTCTTTCTCCCACCCACCCACCCGAGTTTCCCTGGCAGCTGTGTCTCAGGCTTGCTCCAGCCCTTAGGATGTCTCCACCTACCACTTCCTGCTATGAAAACCCTTTAGATTTATACCACATCTGCTAACTTGGATAACGAGACACCAAATGCCGAGCTGTATCACCTCTCAAAGGCACAGATGGGGGAAGGGATGCAGAAGTGACTTAATGTACCTTGGCAGCTCTTTTTATGCTTGGATTCTAGGGGATCCACACACATCAAGAACTGAATCTCTTTTAGTAGCCCTTGAATTCCTTCAATTTATTCCAGCAGCCCCTATAACATATAAGAGTCACCACAGTGAACACTCCCTGTACAGCAGCTACTGTGTGGGAGTATTTATGACTGTCCCACACAGCTCTCAAAATATGACAATTCTCCTATTACGGTGATTCTTCAGTTGCAGTAACCTGGCCTTGATGTGATCCTCAGCAATTTTTAGGGCACTTTTGCTATTTCCTTGGGCATAACGAGTACAAATATGCAGCTCTAGTCTAGCCAGGTGTGCAAGGCTGCAAAGGCTTTTAAGACAGAGAAAAGTTGGGAGAAAGGGCAGGAAGATGTGAGCTGTCATAGCTCTGCGGAGACTAGGAAAGGAGCTGCAAAGGGCCTCCTAATCCTTTGGGAGGAGATGTTCCACAGGAAGCTCAGCAAGAGAGAGGAGTGTGCTTGAGACTCCCTCTTGACATCTTCTTTGTGGAAAAGGGAGTGATTTAGTTCAATGCATCATTATTTAGGAGGTGGCTTGTTGTTTGTTCCATTCCAAGTTATTAAAAATGGAAACACAAAAAAATGAAATCAATTTTCCAGAATCTCACTCCACCAGCGACTGAAAAGAAACATTTTTACATTTTATTTCTAGCAGCTATGTCATTCAGTGCTGTGAAACTGTAATGTTTGGGCTGTAAATGCTTCAGGGAACTTGAAAGAAAACAATTTCCACTGGATCTTAAATCAGAGAAACATCTCTATTATGAATTTCTCACACTGTACAAGAACAAGCTTTGATGCTTTTAAATTTAGCTCTTTTTTATTTACCTCATAACATTACAGCAGGAAAGGGTTCATAAATTTTGAGTATTATACCCCAAATAATGTCAAAACAACGAATGTCAAGATTCCTAAAGAGAAAAACTGTAGTTTTATGACAGTAGGCAGCAGGGACAGAAGAGAGAGAGAGACAAAGAGAGACAAAGAGAGAAGGTCACTTATTATAAGCTGAACATTACACAGCAGCAAATATACGACTATACTTCTAATAGTGTAACTCTCAGAAATGTATGCTATGAATCCTTTTGAACCCCTCAAGACTCATGTGTGGAATGCAATATGTGTCGCAGGCCCAAAACAAAGAACATGTACAAATATTTCAAGGACTTAATTTAAAGTACTATAGGATTCCTGCATGTAGTGTGAATTATTCTGACTGCAATTTCAAGGCTCTTTATGCCTGAGATGCATAAAGGCAAGTTTCCTATATCCCCAGAATATAGGAATATAGCTGTGAAATAAGTGATGTCCATCAAAATAAAGGGCATGATAAATTAGGTCTTTCTCTCCTTACTTTTACTGGCTTCCTTATGTTAGGAAAACCTCAGTGCTGACCAAAAGCAAGTTTGATGGTGTTTTGGTTTTGTTTTTTTTTTCCCCCACAAGAGACCAATGATTATAACATTTCCTATCCAACCCACATTTCTATCTCGTGTTTCCCAGAGACTATTAGAGTCCCCACCACACCGGCCTAATTGTCATGATAATAAAACTATGCCCTGTTCAGTTTCTGAAAGACAAAAGAGGATCCAAATCCAGGAAAGGGTTCGTGGCTGTGAATCACTTAAGGAGACTTCCTCCAGTCCAGAGTTAGTTAAGTAAGATCCTGAGCCTCAAAGATTTAGATGTCTAACTTGTATTTAAGGGCACCTAATTACCTTTAAGAATATGATCCTAAGTCCCTTGGGGTTAACTTGTGGCTCTCTCCTTAGCATTTCCTACAGCTATTTCAGAGAGATCCCTATTCAGTTTTCCGATGCCAGGCACTTCAGGAGGGAATAGGTCTCTTATTTCAAACCTGTGGATGCTATTAGGTATCAGAGCAGTTAAAAGCTAAGGTGCTTCAAAGGAACTGCTGGCACCTTTTAAATCCCCATCGTGAATTGAGCTTCTCGTTCCCACTAACTTCACTTTGCACACACCTGAAACCCACCTACTGTCCCTTCTTCTTATGCTTTCCATCATCCGTATGCCTAAATACAACTTCTTCCACGAGCCCTACATAACCTGCTGCCTTCCTCTAAAAAGCAGCAGGCTTTTTCTTTCCTCTCCTGCTTTGCAACATCCTTGCTTTGGAATCCATCCAGTAAGCTCCTTAAGCACATGGAGTCACAAGTGCTTAGCACAGACGGGTATTACATAAATAATAATAATAATATAATTAATAGCCCATAAATGGAACCTTAAGGGGCTTCTAATCTTAACACATGCTTGGAAAGCAACTTTCCGAAACTATTTAATTTGGATGAGAGTTCTTAGCAGCAACATAATAAGCAAAATATCAAACAAGTTCGTACAATTACATAGCCAAGTGGGCTCCAGCACAAGGCAATATGTGTATATAGTTCGGCTGTGGCAGAGCTTTGCCCATCCCCGGATTCCTGAAGTTGATTTTTAAACAAAGTTTGCAGGGAACGTGTAGGATGCGTTACTCTTCTGCACTACTCACTTGAAACTGGGTGCCAGGCTGGAGGAGTGAATCATTTTGAAAGCAGTGGATTTCTTTAAGTTTCCTGAAATAAGAAATGACATAATGTATGCAGTTACGCACACACTAGCAGTACACTGTTGATGCCTATATTTAATGGTCTTGATTTTTTGAAGTTAAATGATGTCATATGTAATTTCAACAACACTGGTGTTTGTAAGAACATTTTGTTCTCCATTTTCATGCAAGGTTTCAGTACCAAAATTGCGAGCAAAATAAGCAGGGTTGAGTTACCACTGCTGCTCGAGTTTCTGGTCTTACTTGTGACTGAAATGTTGCTTATGTATAAAAAAATAGAAATATCCTTGAGTAATGATTTTTGCTTCAGATCAATTTGACTGTAACGTCATCCTCCCACTGCTCATCAGAGGGACATTTGAAAAGATACTAATCACCAAGTTTTCCATGAAATACACATATTTTAGTAAAAATATGAATGGTTTAGACTGCAGTATTGTTCTGTGCTTGGAAAAGACTGTCCTGGAAAGCAGCATTCCCAAAAGTGGCTAAGACAAAGGCCACAGACCCTCTTCCTGATGCGGCACATGCTTATGTGTTGGCTGACATTTTACATTTCTGGTGCCTGACTCCACAGCAGGTCCTGGGAAGCCACCAACATGTTTTCCATGTGGACATGGAAATCTCCTGGGGAAAACCTACCTCCCCTTGGAAAAAGCAAGCCTATCTGGAGATGGGGAAAACTGCTGGGTTGGAAATTGGGGCGCAGCCCTCAGGCCCGCGCCCTCCCAGAGCTTCCGTGTGGGCTAACGGCGGATCCTCTGGGCTGAAAAACAAAGATTTGCCCCTATCGTGTCTTTTCCCTCACGTTTTCCCTCCTGGCTCCTCTGAGAGGCCACCGGGGCGGAGGGGGAAGGGGAGGATGACAGGGTCGGATCGACTCGCCGTCGTTCCCGCCCTCTCCCGCCCAGCAGCGGGAAAGAGGGCGCCGAGGCGACTTAACGGCCGCTGCCGCCATGGAAACGCGAGTCCCCTCAGCGGATTCCCGCCCTCGGCCCCGCCGCGCCCGCCGTCCCCCGCCTCCCCGTCCCGTACCGCTGAGGGGCTGAGAGAAACTCGGGAGAAGCCAACCCAAAACGCAGCGTCATGGGGTTTCTTTCGCGCCACGCAGTGCTGTTTTGCGGGGCAAACAAAATAAAAATCATCGTCCGAATTTAGTCAGCGCACCACTTGCTGTATTATTTTTAATAACCAAGCGGCGGCGGGCGGAGTTGGTGGGGTGTTTTTCCTGGCTTGAAAGGGGAGGAATTGTACTTAAGGGGGGCCGGGGGGAGAGACGAGGCGCTAAGGGGAGGCGGCGCTGAGGGAATGGCGGGCGGAGTGGCGGGGGCTGGAAGGGGCGGCTGTGGCGGTTGGGAAAAGAAAGAGAGGCCGGGCGGGATGTGTTTGTGGGCTGATGGTGCTGCAATTCTCCTCCTTCAGCAGCTGGAAGGACCGGAGTTGGGGTGTGCAGCCGGCGGGGAGGGAGCTGGCGTGGATGGGAAGGCAGAGGGAGAAGCCAGAGGGAAAGACGGGGTTCCTGGGCGAGGCAAAGAGAAAGAAACACCCTGGGTTGAAGGGGAGGAACGTAAGGTTTGCCCGGAAGAGCAAAGGCAGCAAATCTGCTCCTCATCAGCTGCCATTCCCCTCCCAAAGGTGGAGGAGGGCCCATTGCCCCGCAGGGTGCTGACTGACCAGGCAGCCGAGGTGGCCCCAGGGCCGGCTACTGCTGGAGCGCAGCTTTGGTCAGTCTCTCCTCATCCTTTCTGCAGCCCTCTGCTAATCTTGTCCAAAACCAGGGCAAGGAAGCAGAATGGTGGAGGGGTTGGTGACTGGTGCAGAGCTGAGGGGAATAGGGTAGGCCAGCTGGGCTGGAAATGTGGAGCTGCACCCGCGGTTTGCTATTCCTCTGCTGTCAACAAATAACAGTGAGAAACCGTCACATCCCTGTGCCACTCGTCTGTTTAAAAGATGGCAATTTGCCACTGATAGAGGTTAATCCTCCAGCTCAAACGGCAGAAGGGCATGTTGTGGAGGGACAGAGTTCATCAATCCTCCTAATGATCGTGCAGTAACAGATGATTTCAGATGGTGGGCTGCGTGTCCTTTCTTTGCTCTAAATACAACCTGCAAAATTATGCTGCAGGACTCGTTCTTAATTTATCCTCCCCCTGCATATATTCATCACGTTGCAGGTTTCAATGGCACGATCGTGTGGTTTTTTTCCACAGGATGCCTCTCTTCCTCAGTGCGTGAGGTGGATGGTGCTGAGGGCATGAGTTGTAGCTGGGCACTGAAGGGGGATGTTACCCATCTGTCTCCCGTTTCAGTTTTGCGGAAACTGGAACACGTCTAGTGAGCAGCGTGGCAGAAGTCCAAGGGAGATGGAATGGTCCCAGGAGCAAGGTGGTTAAACGTCACGTAGCAGAACTGCAGTCTCTCTTTGCCTGCGTGATGGAGCTGCTACACAATGCTGGGCAGCAGCTTGAACTCCAGCATGCTGGCCACTGCAGGTATGTGCTCCATTGCTCGGGTGTCCAGCCTGGGCTGTCACAGCTACAGCTGACATCATCAGACTTCTACTCCCAATAAAGAAAGTGCCAAAAAATTGCTAAATACTCTGAAGAAGTAAGCGAAACAGAAGTTGGAGGTGTCTCAGACTGAGAATACAAAGCAGTGTGTCCCTTGTTCATATTCTTTACCAGCGTTAAGCTTTAGTTAAATTAAAAATTTCTGTGATATTAAAGCTAGATTCTGTTTCCCCACATCACATCTGCCAGTGTGCTGTTCCATGCCTCTGTGCAGCAGCTACCAGCTCCCCAAATGCACTAATGCAACCCTTTGTGAGCCTGCAGTGCAGATGATTTAGAGGCCAATCTCATAAATGATTGCATCAGTGCTACTATGGAGGCAGAGAACTGTGCTGCGGGAGCGGGACTGGGCAGGTGGAGATGGGGGCTGAGAGAAAGGAAACGTCTTCAACTGCTTTTGCTGTGGGAAGAAAGTTTTCCTATAACTGTGCCCCGAGTCTCTCATCACTTGAGTAGTAATGATGGTGTGAAAACTTGCCACTTAACTCCAAAAGGCGTTTAACAACATATACGTTAATATGTTGGTGAGTTACTGTGCCATCTGAGCCCCTGAGCAACATCAATGAATAATTCTCTGTGCAGAGCAGAGTTAGGACAACATTGGGCATATAAGGACATACAAGCACAGGCAGAACGGAGCAGAAATCAAATTATTGACCAGGCGCTCACCAAGTGGTCACTGGCTCTTCTGCTCACCAAATGATGCCAGAATCCCACAGGAAAAAACCCACCTTAGAACATCACATGTAATTAAAGACTGCATCCTCGCACAATTGTGCAGGGGCCTAAGTGAAGGGCACAGCTCTTAACCCATGATTTGACTAAAATACTAATTTCCATTGAGATAGTCTGTTCATTCCAAAATACCTCTCTTCCCATTTAGATCTGATCAGGATGGCTGTTTCTCTATTTTAACCTGCCTGTGACATCTGGGAAGGTTCTGCAGACTGTGAGCAGTATCCCAGTGCCCGAGGAGCAGTGATGACCTGGTAGACACCTCCCAAGTCCTGCCTGCTGCTGGGGCAGCCCAGCCTGGTGTAGCTCTTGAGCTGGACAGGGGCTGCTGCATTAATTTCCTCCCCCTGAAAGCAGCCTGTGTGCTGAGAGCTGCGCGGGTGGAGGCAGGCAGCCCGCGTTCCGCAGGGAAAAGCAGGCTCCAGGATACAATATTGATTTGCCAGGGGAGAGTTTTGCCTGAGGGCAGAGAGAGAACAGGGCAGCTGGGCGCTGCGAGAGGATGGCTTGCCCCACCAGAGATCAATACGCTTCGCTTCGGCAGACCAGAGAGCAGGCGCTAACAAAGCCAGAAGTTAGAAGGGCAGAAGTTTCCTTTGTTCTGTTTGTCTTATGGAAAAAAGAGGTGAGGAAATAGGTTTAAGGATTCTAGATATAGACGAGGGAATAACCTCTTTATTTACAGAGTAGCACAGCCCATCCAGCAGCAACAGTTTTTTTAAAGACTGTTTTAAGGTTGTCTATAGCTTAGGAAACGGTGACTGGTAAGGGTGGGGAATCTAGAAGGTTTAGTGCATGTTTGCTGGGTTACTTTTGGTTTGAAATAAGGGCAGCTTCAGGGACAAGTGGCCAAGTTCCCAAGCTAGTATTTTGTGGTTTTACAATCACACTTTCAAAAATGTTTTCTCCTTCCTGTTGCTGCGCGGAAGATCCACCAAAATAGCCCCGAAGATTGCCAGCACACCAGGCAAAAGAAAAAAATATTGCTAGTAGCATCTGGTTTGCAGTTTGTGTGACATACAACACCAGGAGACAAATAGGTTTGCAATGCAAGTGTTTTTTCCTATTGTTTTTAATTTGACAGTGACTCTTTAAGAACATAACATTGCCTCCAGAGTTTATTTTACATTTCCCAGTAAATAAGAGTTTGGCTGCCAGGCGTGGTTACTTTGGGGTTTTTTTAGTTGTTCCTAAAATCATGGTCTAAAAACTCCTAAAATGCAGATTGTGCTGTTGCATGTTTTTGGAAGGACTTGTTCATTGCGTCCCCACAGCACTCCATACTCTGCTTTACTGTTGCACATTTGCCTGTAGGTCTGTATTTGAAGAAATAGTATTTCATAACTTTGTTCTCTTTAATAAGAAAATATGAAAAGCGCTTTCCCTTTTTCTGGAATAACAAAAATAAGGAGCTAAACAGGGCACAGGTGGTCACTGATATGTGACTGTTTGTGCTGATAGTGTGCCTCTTGGGATGGCTGTCATCCCTGCAGCCAGTACTCTTCAGGCAATGCCCAGGCACAAGCCAGAAACCATTCCCAGTAGGCAGTGTGGGGACTTGTTTTAGGAGGGAAGGAGAATGCTGCCACATGGACACAAGCTGGGCAGTGCCACTGGCCCGTAGAGTCAGAGGACAGGCACTGGACCTGTTTGGGTTGCTAATACACATGTAACTGAAATATATAAAGGAGGCAGTTCCCTGTTTTCACTTGGGAAGCTGAGGAGCAAATGGTAAGGTGAAGCAGTCAGGGCAAGCAATTGGAGATCTTGGGATACAAATCTTTTTTATTAACTTTCAGGGCCATAGATTCACAGTCTTGCTGTTTCAGCTTTTGATAATCAGGTAACTAGTATGAAGCACTGCCGCAAATCTCAGCTTCATTACGTACTTGCGTGTCCTACACCTTTCCTGTGTAATGGTCCTGGTCCTACACAGAATCTGTTAGGAGGATCTCAAGCCAGTGGAACATGTAGGATGCATGTATCTGCTTGCTTGGTTTCTTTACTGAATGTATATAGTGATTTTAAGAAGTAACAAAATACAGATTTGTATCACGTTTCAGCTGCACCAGATATATCTGAGTAGTTTTTGTCAGAAAAATGTGTGTTTCCTCTAGGATATAACTCCAAAGTAAAGGGAGAAAGAAGCTGGATAAAATTTGTATTTTCTTCTTCTAGTAGAAGTCTGTAACCTCTGGCAGTGGGTGTTGTGTGAGCTGAGTGTGTTCACGCCTCAGACGTTACTGCTAAGCCTGCGAGCGTTTGTGAGAGACCAACATCAGCTTGAAGAAGTGAGATGTCAGGAACCTGTCTCCTTCAGCACGCTGCTTCAGCTATTCAGCCACTAACCTTAGGGATACGGCAATTGTAAAAGAACAAAATAAATGCCAGCTTCCCTTCCTCTCCCTCCCCAAACCCCACACACCCTGGGTTCTCCCTAAATAATGTCTGTGGTCATCTATTTAGGTTACTTGCAAAGTTTCCACTTACCACAGTCATTTTGTAGGAAAGAGTGTGTTCCTTCAGTGCTAGAAAATATGGCTTTGTGATAATAAGAGCAGAAATAGGGAATGGAAAAAAGACCTGACAAAGTAGAGGCCTCACCTGGTGCTGCCCTTTTACCAAGTAGCCTGAGTAGAGAATCAGGGAAAAGCTAGGCAATACTTCATCCCGAGCTATTATGTCAGCTAAGACTGAAAGCAATTACTGGCAGTTTTGCAGGGTTAAGACCACATTTAGGGTTGGATGATGTTTGTTCAGGCAAGAAGGCTGTCTATGCAGTTAAGTCCAAGCACTTTTAATTTGGCCGATTCACATCTTAAGACAGTGAAGTCCAGTTAAGCTTGGAAACACAAGGGGACCTATGTGCCTTCCTTAAAAACAAGACAGCGAACGCAAGTCCTTGCTTCTAAAGCAGCTCTGCTTTAAAATCCGTGAGGTTTTTGCTCCTCTCTCCTCCTGTTCAGCTGTATGGATATCTGGGGTGTTTAAATCACAGAGACTGTCACTGGAGTGAGTGTCTTGCTGACTTGAAGCTTCATCAGAGCAGTAGTCTTATACCCTGAAACAGCTGTCTGTGGAAGAGCAGATGGGTTATGCAGTTGAGAAGCCTTTAAAATCAAGTTACAAGCTTACCTGCTACATACTTAAGACAGGTCATTTTTAATGTGGGAAAGACATGGATGTTAAGGTAAAGCTTATATGCGTGCATACAATAAAGGAGGTGAGCTATTTGCAGCACAAAGTTGGATGTGTGTGGAATCGGGATGTGCTAATCCAGACTTGCAGAGATAGTGCACTGCATTCATATACTCCTTTGTTTTATGAGTTTGAAATTTGCAAAGGTACCTCTGGGATTTGGGTATTCAATTTTCAGTGGTACTAGGGTGCTTAAATACAGTAATTAGAAGTACAGACTTAACGCGAGGGCACAAAGAGAAGAGCTAAGTGACTTTGAGAAATCATTTTTTCACCAAAAGTGATGCCAGCGCGTGCTCCCAGCTCCCTTGAAGCCGCGGTAGCTGTGCATCGTTTCAGTGAGAATGGCGTCCTCAAACAACTCCAGCCATTGTGCTTTTGTAAATTGGCTTTCACAGGTTCTAGGTTTTCCTTATCAGTATGGAGGAGGACAATCCGCTTTTGAAATGCTTGTTGATCCTATTGATCCTACCCTTTATCTTACAGCTGCGGCACCCTGGCTTGACCCAAAGAAATCTGCAGTGCTTCTGAAATGAGCTGTCGCTGCTTTTGCATTGCTCCTAAGTGGAAGGCTTTCTGTGCTTGCTGGTGTGTCAAAACCCTCTGACCTACACAAGTCTACAGCCACATAACTGTGTATTTCCCTGTTTATTTCAGCCTTTCATCAGAACTGTGGAACACAGAAAAAGGGTTAGATTTCCCCAAACAATTCCACTAATTAAATAGGAGAATAGTCGAAAAATCTGTATATGAACTTAAATGAAATCTTACGGAAAATTCAAGTGGATTTTTGTATAGTGTATTTTTAACGCTAATAAGTAGCTAAAAATGCACTTCATCTTTGGAATTTAACGTGAAAACCACTTCTAAAACAAAACATCCCTGTTTCTCCTTTTTCTCAGTTCCTGGGGTACTTGCCACAGCTTGTATTTGGTGTGGTGAAATTAGTCTTTTAGGCGCTGAATTGAAAGAAACAAAGTGATAGAACTTGTCATTCGTTTATCTTTTTTATTTGCTTACTTCTTGGCTTTCAGGCCTGAGTTGATACCTTCTGTCCTTTACAAAAATACAGCACTCCTTTACGTTAAATGCCCAAGCCACCAGCCCCTTGGAATAACCCCCATTTTAAACACTAGTAACCTCTTCCATCCCACTTTTAAAAGGCTGATGGGCTGAACTTGTCAGACTGTTTCTGTGGACTCTTACAAGTTGTAAGGAGTGGGGCAAGAGGAGAAGACACGAACATGGTAGAGGGCTGAACTACAGGGCACAGCAGCATAGCTGACAGCTATAGAGAATGGCTAAAGGAAGACTGTGCTGGTTTTGGCTGGGGTAGAGTTGATTTTCTTCACAGTAGCTACTGTGGTGCTGTGTTTTGGATTATGCTGGAAACAGTGTCGATAATACAGGGATGTTTTCGTTATTGCTGAACAGTGTTTACACAGAGTCAAGGCCTTTTCTGCTTCTCTTACCACCCCACCAGTGAGTAGGCTGGGGGTGCACAAGAGGTTGGGAGGTGACACAGCTGGGACAGCTGACCCCAGCTGACCAGAGGGACATCCTACACCATATATGACATCATGCTCAGCATCTAAAGCTGGGGAAAGAAGAAGAAAGGAGATGCATTTGTAGTTACAGCATTTGTCTTCCCAAATAACCATTAAGCATGATGGAGCCCTGCTTTCCTGGGGATGGCTGAACGCCTGCCTGCTGATGGGAAGCAGTGAATGAATTCCTTGTTTTGCTTTGCTTGCATGTGTGGCTTTTGGTCTACCTATTAAACTGTATTTATCTCAACCCACAAATTTTCTCACTTTTACCCTTCCGATTCTCTCCCCCATCCCACCAGGGGGGCAAGTGAGTGAGCGGCTGTGTGGTGCTTAGTTGCTGGCTGGGGTTAACAACAAGTACAGAAAGGTTGAAGAAAGGAAAGGACAGAAGAACATTTTAAGACACCTTCAGCAAAGCGCTTGTGTGCCTGTTTTATGGTGCTGTGTTTTGTGGCAGTGCTTTATGGAGTTTATTGGGAAGACCTTTAAAAACTCTTTGCCTCCACTCCACTCATTTATGTTGCCAGCCAAGCCAAACATTTCACTGGTTTCCCCTCCTTTTTTTTTTTTTTTTTTCTTAATCCATTGGGAAGTTGCTCTTCTTCCTCCCTTTTTCTCCACACCAGATGCTTATTAGCTGTCCGCTACTTTCTAATCCTTTTGCCTTCCATGCCAGGGACTGTCTGATCACGTCTCTTAGATAACTTTAAGGTACTTTAGAAAATACTGTGTTAAAATTCCTCCAATTTTGAAGCCTCTCTTGTTACAGTTCCCTCAACTGTACATTGGTAGATCAAAGAAGCAGAAATCATTGCCAGCTTAAGATAAAACATCTCCACTGCATCTAAGCACAGCTCTATGATGAGCACAGACCGTCTTATCTTCTGTCTGTTCTTTTCCTGTGGCTGCTGTCCCTACAAGCCCATTCTTCAATTTCCTACTTCAGCTTGTGCCAAAAGTAAGATCCAGCTATTGAGGTATAATGAAGAGCACTAGAAGGGCTCAGAAGTTTATCTTCACAGCAGGCCAACAAGCACCAGCCTTTCTAAAAATGGGATCAACAAAAGGGTGCCTCCTGTTTTACCTCCCTCAGGCAACCAGAGAATTGCACAAAGATGTGAGTTATATGGATGGCACAAATAATGGAATAGAAGTGTTTTCAGAGTA
Organism: Rissa tridactyla; assembly: GCF_028500815.1. Classification (NCBI taxonomy): domain Eukaryota; kingdom Metazoa; phylum Chordata; class Aves; order Charadriiformes; family Laridae; genus Rissa; species Rissa tridactyla. The sequence goes on along the minus strand of NC_071467.1, from coordinate 32,153,522 downwards.
ATAATTGTGATTACCTCAAAAAACATCTAACCCAAGTTCCATTAATCTGGACCGTCACTTGCCCTCTCACAGCATACTTTGCCTTCCATGTAGATTTAATTAATCAAATTGAATTGTGTTTTAACAGGGACAGATCAAAGAAGTTGCCACCAGACATCTTTGCCAGATTTTAAAAAGTCTGTTTTAAAATCAGAAACTAGGTGACACAAAACATCTGGTGGCCTGTCCTCAGAAATAGTCATTTGCTCAGTTGACAAGGCAGAATTCTCTGCCTGCTATAACCTGCCAGGGAGTGATTATAATATCCTCAGAAATGGTTTACATGCGTGCTGGCCTTCACGGTGCTGGAGCCAAGCTGGTTTAAGCAAGCCACATTTCCTGTCTGGTTCAAGACACAGCCTTTCCACATCGGGAAGGTTTCTTACGAAGGAAGCGTTGTGATCTGCACTTGTTGCAGTCTGAGCAGTGCTGGTTTGAGGGGGCCCTTTGGGCTGGCCACAGCAGCCTGTTTTCTCAGTAGAGAGCACCCTTCAACCCCACACATATTCCAACTCCCAGGCAACAAGCTCTCAGTCTGCACAGCGTGTTCCGTAAGTGGGGACTGCACCTCTGAACGTGCTGTAAGACGAGGCCAGCACGAATACACTGCAGTAGGTCATCCCTTTACGTGCTCCGTCAGTGCTCAAAGAAAGCATACGCGCAATCCTAGGTCTGTAACAGGGAAGGTTGCTTCCTAGCGGGGCATGTTACAGGAGACATGATGTCTTCCACCCTACTGCTTGGCTGCACAATCCAGCATCAGGGGTAGAGCTTTGTTGCTGTTGTAGTTATCATTCTTTTTAGAAACTTCGATTTGAGCTGACCTCAATGAAAATTGCAGGTGTTTTGCTGAATAAGTAAGAAATCAGCACATTTAAGTTCTGATATTTCAACACTATGTTTTTGTCTCAAGTTCAGGATAAAAACTGAGAAATAAGACCACAACTAACACCCCAGTGAAATATTGACAAATGTTGTCATGTGAAAAAGTTTCATTTTGGCATTTTGCAATTCAAACCAGTTAATTTTGGCATTGTTTCACATGGGGCTGCATGCTCACAGGTAATTCTAGTGCCTCTGCTTTATAGACCTCGGGATCTACCCCGTTCAACACAGTCACAGTTCTCCTAGTGCAATGTTCCATTCCAGCCAAAGAATAGAGTGTATTAAGGGAAAAAAAAAATTACAAGAAGAACCATCCCACAGAGGAAAAAGGATTAAGTATCTCAGATTACATCTCACAGAAATGTCTCGTGGAGCTTAGGCAAAAACAGGTTACTAACAAACTGATTCAGTTTGTTTCCAGTGTGTTTCAGCAAGCCATGCTTGAATTAAGATGATTGATTCACTGATCAAGTACATAATTTTTCTAGGAAATAAAATTATTACCTTCTTCATAGTTACATTTTCCAATAAAAAGTGTTTTGGTGCAAGTTTTAAAGCAACTGTAAAATTTAACGTATTTTGACAATTATCCACTTATTTACAGCTCTTAATACAGACTAGGGGCACCCAGGCTCAACTCTTCAAAGTTTGGTCAGAAAATAAAGTGTTTGAATGTTTACTGAACAGGACTACTATAACTGGATTAATCTCTACCATAGTTTTCCTAGACAGAAATGTCACTTCCAGCTTGATTCTGTGATGTTGATCTTCCCCTCCAGTGACCAAGTTCTTGTTATCTGCAGCACAAGCAGAAGAACAGTTCTGTTGTGAAAGAAGGAAATCAGCACAGCCGCAAGGTCTGCATCAGCTCAGAATACAACTGACGCCTCAGAAGAAGGGCTGAGGTTGAAGGATGCCATTCAGAAATTCCAGGAAGCCAGTTTAGTTTGAAGTAGACCGAATGGTGGGGAAGTGTTACTGTGGAATTGAAGCAGAAGTCCTCAGTGCTGCAGCTTTCACAATATAAAAACTGTATTTTCATCCTCTGTCACAAGTCATTAGGAATATCAGTTCCCGTTCAGATAACCTCACTGCTGACTGTACTTCAGTCGGAGGTACCGCTTTTCTAATTTCAGTGTCTTTGTCTATGCCTTAAGACAGCTGCTCTGAATTTCCCAGTGACACCTGCAGTTATGACCCCTACAATGAGAATTCAATAATTCTTCCCGTCTGTCTGGATGAAGAGCTATGGTAACCAAGTGTTTCCTCTGAAACAGGAAGTGTGCATCCTTCTCCACCTTAGCCTTCGTATCTGTGCTTTGACACACTGTTTGAAGTCAGCAGGTGAACAATACACACTGCAGAATCTCCCTTCTGCATTGTGGGATTGCGGTTGCCAGCGCACTCTCCCCTTCCCCCAGAAGTAATCTGGAGTAACAGGGAGAAGTCACGGCCCTGTGCTCTGGCCAGCTTCCACTTGGATAATTACAGCCTGTGTGTCTATATCCCCGTTGCAGATTTAACTAGGCATACTGTACAATTCACTTCCCACCAGAGCTTGCTGTGTAGTTTGCTGGGTGGTTAAGATAAAGTTCACTGAGATGGTGGATAGCCTTTGTGTATCTGCAATGTTCTGAAGTCCTTCTAGATGGAATACAGGCTGTGGGAATCTGAGAGAAAACAGCATCTGAACAGACTCAGCACAACCTTGAGCCTCCAGGCTGTGAAAAAAGAAAATCCCTTACATATGCTACTGAAACCTGATTCCTGATGAAACATGCACCACACAGACTGAAGATCACACCTTAAGATCAGAAGAGAAAACATCAAAACCTGAGACAGACCTCTGTATCTAGTGGTCCACTTCTATCCGCTTATGACGGGGGACACCACACTCGGGGAAATGGAGTCCAGCTTACCCTAGGAGAGCAGGTCACTGAGGGATTTCCCTGCACACTGCAACGCTGGGCTCCTGGCAGCAGGAGGCTGCCTGTGCAGTTCTGACACCCCAGGAAATCTGAACTGACAGAATGGCCTGTGAGAGCCCTTCTGCTTTGTACTGCTAACGCAGGAGAGACTGAACGGAGAACCCCAGGGCCCACGTCTCATGGGAGCAACATCAGAAGTTACCCCTCCTCTATCTCCCCTTCATGAATGTCAGACACATCACCACATCAGAGACCATGCGTCATACCTCTTAACCAGCCTAAGATCACTGCTATCACTATTAATTCAGTAGCGATGCATCCATAACATTATTTCTCTCCTAAAGCCTAGGAAATCAGAACACCACTACCCAGCAAAAATAAACCAACAGAGACCACTACTTTCTTTATTACTTCAAGTAGATCATAAGAATCATAGAATCGTTTAGTTGGAAAAGACCTTTAAGACCATTGAGTCCAACTGTTAACCCAGCACTGCCAAGTCCACCACTAAACCATGGCGCTAAGCACCACACCTGCATCTTTTAAATACCTCCAGGGATGGTGACTTGAATCACCAAGACAAACAACCTAGTCCCCTCCCAGGCTGGAAGCCTTTGAAGTCTCTGAGCTGGGCATCCAGTCCTGTGAGTCAGCTGTGCCCATCCACCACTCCCCAGGAGGGCAGCTGCCCTTTGGAGGTTTTAAAGGGACTCCACAGTCTGTTACGTATCCCCCGCATCTAATGCTTTCCAACACTTTTAGCCATTTGTTGGCTTGCTGATGTTAATGTTCTGTGAAGTCTTATCAGATATATTTATTACCACAGTTGTTAATGTTTTGGGAAGGCACAGGCTGGCTTGAGTTCAAAGGAGGACCACGAGAACAGAAAATAGGCCCCGAAGGTGCTTATTTCAGGAGCCTGACTAACGCACCTTACTGAAGAGAAGGTTGAAAAAGGCAACATGGTGAGTGGGTGTTGATACTCACAGCTGCAATAGGTGTTTTAGCGCAGGGCTTTTCAGTTCTGCATAGCAAGGTCCAGTTTCTTGCTCTTGATGTTAGAACCTCCAAAAAGATATCAAGTAAAGTATATTTCTGAGAGGGGAATGTAATTAATCACCAGGGTAGAGCACAGGGGGTATCAATAAACTCGCCGTTGTTTGAGATTTTAAAAAGAGAAAACGAAAGCTGTGCTGCATCTTCAGAGACGTGCCAGTGTGCTGAGGAGAGTAGGGTGTGTGAAGGGTGTGACATAGCAAGATCTCGAGGTCTCTCTTTTAACTCAATAATATGTGCAAATCCTTTGTGTTTCTGCAGTGTAGTCTGTGAAGGTGGCAGTGGGAAGACGTTCAAGGTCATGTTGTGATCAAAGAATACTAGAAAATGAGATGCTGCATCTTGTGCAATTACTAGTGGATTTATTTGAATGCAGAGCGACATAAGAAACAGCCGTGGTCCCATTTAATTCCAGAGGGACAATGCTGCATGTGCAAGAGCTTAAAGCAAAAAAATCTAAATATATTTTGTCATTCCCATCTCTGCAGATCCTTTGTTTAGTGGTTATTAGTACAAAACTCACGTGAAGGAAAACAAAATGAAGTCACTTGTTGCTCTTTTTAAATCTCAAATAGCTCTTATCTTCACAAGAAAGGTGATAGTGAAAATGGGATGGTGTTGGTGGTGGATAGAAGTTTGTAACTGTGGATGTGGAAGGCAAGGAATAAGGGGGAATGGATCTGGAAGGGGAACTCATACTCTGGAGGACATGAGGAGCAGGTGCTCTTTATAGCCAAGGAGAATAAAAGCTTGCTTTTTCTGGAAGATGTGTTGCTTTGTGGAAGATTTGTGTAGGCCAGGATGAGAGTTACAGTTTCGGTGTTCTCTTAGCTCCTTTCTGTGGTTCTTTTTTTTTCCTGAGATATCAGGGTGCTTGTTGTAGCTGTTTGACAGGAATTCATTCAGCCTGGGTGAACGAGGTAAGGAAGCAAATTTCAATCATGTTCCTTTTCAAATTAAAGGGTTTAGTTAACGATATTCGTGCTACAAACTGCTTAAATATTATGTGGGCTTTGGTATTTCTTGACACTTTTTATAGCAGTAAGGAATGCAGTTGACTACTTCAGACCATCCATACACTGTTCCTTCAGTGTTCCCTTTGAAGAAGAATGAAGATGAGACTTCCTTGCCAGCCAGGGTCAGCATGGTTCATACACTCAAAAGACTAGAGCACAGCTGAAAAAAAAATTTAAAAAAAATGATAAAAGACCTAAAACCAGTGAGAAAACAGAGAATAGGGCTTCTCCTGGTCTTGCCTGTTGTTAGGCCCATAAGACAGTGGCTGCCCAGGAGTGGGGAGCTGCCCTCCGCAGAGGGATGGGGCCAGGCTGGGCTGGGCAGATCTGCTTTGCCTCCTGTTCCCCACCAGTGGCTTGTCCTTTGGAGAAGGAGCATCTTCCCTATCGACTTCCCGACTGCCTCTGCCCTGTTCCCTGTCATCTCAGGGCTCTTCTCCTAGCCCTTAGGTCCCAGCATTCTTCAGTATATCTCAGCCCTGGTGTCAAGCCCGGTTTGCAAAGACAGGGGACCGGGCAAGCTCTGGTCCCAGGAGAGGCTGGTAGGAAGGAGGGAGCAGCAGGAGAAGGTGAGTGTTTGGTTTTTTTTACTAAGTTGAAGAGAAAGAATCAAGGATCTGCCAGTGACAGGTTTGTCTCGTCTCATTGAACTCAGCATTGCAATGAAGGGCATAATTAGGTGTCCCTCTCTGTAGCTCGTGTTCTTTTATTGTTTGAAATTATAACTGTAACTTACTTGCAAGAAGAAAACAAACATGTTAGAGGGAGCTTTCCGTTTGAAATATTTTTATTGGGGGCTGAATCCACCCTGAGATAAGCAGAAACGATTTTGTGAAGGACACACAACTTTGCCTAGACTTTATAGACTTAAACTGGAGACAGAATGGGGAAATTAGATTGAAAAAAAATTATGTTTTTACATATACATGCAGCAATCACACAATCAGTCATATGGCAAGGAGGCGTGTACTGCAATGGATCAAAGGGGAAGAGCCTAGCATGAGATTAAAGGGGGGATAATTGCAAGCAACCAGAAAGTTTTATAATAGAGGTGATAATAATATACAGCAGAGGAAGGAAACTGCAAGGAACAGAAGTGAGGATAAAATGCAAATAAAAGAGATCCTTTGATCCTTCTGGCTTTCTCTCTATATAACAGAATTATTTTATCACCCACTTACTTCATTTCCCTTCCACTTTCATCTTGCTTTCCTCTGATAGCTTTTTAGTTCCCCTGCCCTGACAGTACACCAGGTCTGCCTCCCTCCACATGTCTTGTAGCAGTGCAGCGCAGGATACATCTTTATCAAGTGCCAATTCTAAATATGAAACATCTTCAGTGAGAGACTGTACTTCTCATTTTGCTGCTGACTTTGGGAAGCAACAGAGCTGGCAGAGGGATGAGGTCTGAAAATCACCCTGCATAGCGAGCCACAAGGCATGAGTTCAGCTTGAAATGCCAAAACTCCTGACCACCATTATGGGAGAAAATGTAAGCATTTAAAGAAAAGGGAACCCAAGAAAGAAGCAGCCTGGGAGTGGGATTTTCCAGATATTTTTGGAAATTTCAGATTTTTACCAAAGCTGTGGAAGTAAAAACCATTTTCCTTCCTCCTGCCTTCCCTTTTTCTGTATCCTGTTTGGTTTCACAGGTCAAGAGGTCCGTGACCAGAAGGAAGGAAGCAGCCCTTTCTAACAAGGACATCATTTGAGTCTCCTAACTGAAGCCTCCGCACTATGGCACTTCAGAAAGCCTGGTCAGTCCTAGCTAAAAGCTCAGGCTAAACTTGGTTACGTGAGTCACCACTTTACAAACATCATACCTCAGGCATGACGGGAAATGACGACAGTGATACTAATATACACCAGAGCAAGGAACCTGCAAGGAACAGAAAAGAGGGGAAAAATAAAGAGGAGCAAAAATAAAGAGCCAGTTTCTGCTCTAGGATGGCTAGAAAGTGTGTTGATGGCCTAAAAATGGGTAAAAAGCATGTCTGGCAGTGATTTCTGGGGGTGGCTTGCTCTCTGCTAGCTCTGAGGGTGAGACTTTAAAGCACAGGAGCTTTAGCTAGAAGGACTCTCGTGTTTGTGTTTGAGTAGCAGCTCCAGCTGTGTGGGAAGATGAAGGCATCCTCAGTGAGCTGCCATTTCTGAGGGTGCACTGGGAAGGCCGACTTTGTACATAGTGCTTTTTCTGACAGTGCTAAAAGAGCATGGCTGCAGGAATGAATTTGTTCCCTCTTCTGAGGTAGGACCTAGAGCACCCTTTTTACTGAGTGCTTGTACGGCCAGTGTTAGTGAGAGCCTTGCTGCTTTGAGGGTAGGGGATGCCCTGCATCGGCTGGCGAGTCGGTGAGGTGTATCCTGGGGAGTAGGAAGCAGGTCAGGTGGGGTAGATATAGTTATAACAACATGAAGGGGTTTCTAATGCAGCTGGACTTCTGAGTGGGATGAGAATGTGATTAGTCCCATCCGCCTTGTCACAGCCCTCAGGCTTTGACAGGTCACTTCTGGCAGAGCTAGTAGTACCTGCTTCCTCTGATCTTAAATGGGTTTACCGCTGAGGGACGCTATTGGAAGTATTTGGTTTTCCACTTACTGACTCATTTTCTGATCCTCTGGAGGCTAAATAGAATGGGTGAATTGATTTGAGCAGTATGCACAAGCGCTTAGAGGAGTGAATAATGGAGATGTAGAGCATATATGCCTCACTGTGACAGTTGTTGTGTTATACCATGCTGGTGGGAAACAGGGCAACAAGAAAGAGATCAGAAGTGAGACAGGAGACTTGGCTTCTGCAGATTAATTAATCAAATGCTCTCAACCACAAGTAACGAGAGGGGGATGCTCCATGCTTTGTACATAATTAAATATTTTGGTATTTGTGATAAAATGATACAGACACAGCTCTGATCTGCAAGGATCAATGGTGAGATTTCTGTTACTCTAGTGCTTCCCAGCTAAAGCTGTTCCTAAAGCTTTGTGAAGAATTTAGATAAATCCTTCTCAAAATTGAGAACTGTTTTTAATCTGATAGATTTGCCATGTTTCAGTGTTGTGTAAGATGTAGGATTTTGTGTGCTCAAGAGTTAAAAATGACAATTTAAAGGGGTGTGTCTGTGCCCTCTGGGATGTGTTCTTCGAGTTCCCGGTCTGGGTCTGGAGGACCAGCCTCCTGGTATTTCTCCAGCATCGCCGTGGTGGTGACTTTTTCCGACTATTTTTGGCCACTGCAGATTCATTGCGTACCACAAGAGGTCAGCACTGGATAAGGCTGCACTTCCAGTGGATGGTCTTAACAAATTTTCAGCTGTCGAGAATGCGCAGTTCCCACCTGTTTCAATAAAACTGGTGAGCGCTGAGTTCCTTTCAGTGACAGTTTTATGTAATACAGGTTTAGCTTGCACATACGTTTAATCTCATCTCTCCTAAAAATAATTGTTTTCTGGTTATTTTCCCTTTTTATGCATGTTCTTATTTTGAAAACTAATTTTGTGAAAGGGGTCTCTGAACGATATATGTACACACGCACAGTTCCCCCCCACTTTGCACACATGCATGTATATTATTCTACATATATTCTATATATTATAATACATATTTTAAAAATGCTGCTTATAGTATTATGAAGGAAAGCTAAAAAGCCTGCAAAGCTAACAGTTAAAAAGTCTGTGAAGGAAGAGTAAGTGCTTCCAGCCAAAAGGGAATGTTCACGTATTACTGAAAAAAAAATGAAGTTAAAGTTTGGTGGACCAGTGATCCTCAGAGTCAGATTGAGACACTTGTAGCTATGCCATAAGGCTGGTTAAAAACAAGCTTGGTCATTTAACCAGTCCTTGGTATTGGTTCCTCCCTGTCCATAAGACTTTTTGTTGTTTTTACAACCTGACAAAAAATCAATGTAGTCTTGTTTCACAGCAAGATGCTGTACTGCAGTAACTCCAAGGTAAAGCTGAGAAAAAGAGTAACAAGAAATTTGCTTCTCATTTGCCTTGCACTGAAATAAATGTGTTTGAAAACTCTTCTCCTTTCCCAAAAAATGTAAAAGAAAGAAAACCTGCATCTGTTTGTGGTGGTATCATCTGCGAATAAAGCAGGAAAATATAATTCAGGAAGGTGCAGATTCTTTCTCTCTCTCTCTGCTCTCCAAAGCTAAACTTAGAACATAAATCTTAGCATAATGTTTGCTTTTTATTTTGTTAGCCAAAAAGAGAAATGTAACTTAGTCTTCAAACCAGTATGGCAATTTTTATAAACTAAATATTTTTCTTGGCATCATAAAAAAAGAGTGGGTGGGAGAGAGAGAAAAAAATTGGCAGTTTAAGAAAATAAACTAGAAAATAATGTGTTCAATTAAGGGGCACCAAAATAATGTTAGTGTTCTCTAAGTGGTATTTCATTGCTAAAAAGTTGCTTTTGGTGCAGCGGGTTTACACTAGGACCTCACAGAAGATTACAACATAATGATTTTGTAACCCCACATTTGGAAATCAGGTCTCAAAGGTACTGACATTAAAAAAAAAAGACTATAGCAACATTTGAAGTACAAAATCATAGAATCATAGAATGGTTTGGGTTAGAAGGGACCTTAACTCTAGTTCCCACCCCCCTGCCATGGGCAGGGACACCTCCCACTGGACCAGGCTGCTCAAAGCCCCATCCAGCCTGGCCTTGAACACTTCCAGGGATGGGGCATCAACAACTTCTCTGGGCAACCTGTTCCAGTGTCTCACCGCCCTCATAGTGAAATATTGCTTCCTGATATCTCATCTAAGTCTTCCCTCTTCCAGTTTGAAGCCATTACCCCTTGTCCTATCACCACATGCCCTTGTAAAAAGTCCCTCTCCAGCTTTCTTGTAGGCCCCTTTCAAAATGTACAGGCTATTTCAACAAAAATTGTTTTCTTGCAGCCAAGAGTATTTGAAGCTCAAATATGAATTTAGTGAATTATTTTAGCTAAAAGAAATGAGGTTAGAGGAAGTTATTGTTGCAGACAGAGAAGTAATCATTATGTCTCAAAATTTTCTAAATGAGGTACATTAGGATGTGAAATATTTCTAAACCAAACACACCTAAGGTCATGTTCAGAACTGTCTCAAAAAGAGACAAAGCCTATATGGGAGGGGAGATAAGGGAATGTAGGTATGGAATATTGGGCTAAAATGCAGTCCCTTTTCTTTAATGTACAGAAGTAGAAAACATTGTTTGCATAAAGAGAACTGTAACGGTCTGTGTGCTTGTCTTCAGAAACATCAATTACAGCAGAGATTATTATCTCTTAAAGTGGCATTTAATTAGTGGAATTTTATCTGAAATACCACTAAAACACTTCCTTGCCAATGATGTCAAATCCCTTCCTTTTTGTATCTAGAGGAATCAGTCGTAGGATTAACTACTCTAATGATACAAGTCAGACAGCTTTGGGTACCTGCCCAGCAGGAGTGGGGCTACGAAGTCAACAGACTCCTCCAACAGAAGCTACAAAGAGCATCCTTCACTCCAGCAGTGCCCGGTATCTGCAGGATTAAATGCATGTTCAGGTAGGGACCCTTTGGAGAAGCCTGACTGTTAGTGATGATACATGTTTGCTGGGCAGCAGGGCAGGGTCTCCTTGCCTGAGCTGTTTTGCCTCTGGCTTAGAGAACAGATGAGTTGAGAGATCTTCTTTACTAGAGATGGATGACCGAGTATGCATGTGTGTGGTGAGGTGTTGCTTGAAGGGAGGAAAATGCGAACCGAAGAAGAGTGATTAAACTGCTCATTAAATTTAATAGCCTTGCTATTTATACTGGAGGTGGCTTTGCAGCAGTGGGTAGGAATGCATTAGCCAAAGGAAAATCTAAATATGACCTAACAAAGCTAGAAGGGGATCTGAGAACTTGGACAAAAATGGTACTAGTTTATAATTTTCCCCTTTTTTTTTTTTTTTTTTTTCTTCAACAAGCTACTCCCTGTTTCACGAATATCTCTCCAACTTGCATGGTAAAGCTTCATTAGCTTTACCATGAGAAAGGCATATCCAAACGAAGCTTTGCTATCATCAGGAGTGTTCCTAGTTGTGAACAGGGAGGCTACTCCTCCACTGCCAGGCAGGAGCAGGATAGGAAAAGTGTTGCGAGCTTAATGCATCAGGAAGACCAGTTTTATAGCATGAGCCTGGAAGTGGGAAACCATACAGTCACTAGCTAAAGGCTGCACTTAAAATTCACAGGGCCCAAACATAAAATTCAAGGGCTGCATTCCTGTCCTGGGTGTCTTAGCTCACGTTATGGTGTCTAAATACCTGCCTTCTGATCAAAGGGAAGGAATTCGGTCCTGTTTGTAATGAAGTCAATGCAAAGGCTGTCCTTGACTCGTGTCGGTCCTTGGTCGATGGACTGACATTCACAGCTGTAAAAGAACTAAAGTTCACATAAACAAGCAGCAAAAGTTATACACAAGGGTTTTATTACATGAATAATTTGACATACTCCACGGTAGTCAGATACAAGTGCATTTAATTAATGTTTTGTGGACATCGTAACAGTCGGAATATTTCAGCTGAACAGTCAGTATTTGGCTGAATGGCCAGTGCAATTCATGACATAACCATAAACAGGAAGTTACAGGTCTACAATGAGGTTAGACTAGATAGCAACAGCATAGTTATTGTAACATCAAAGCATTACAAAGTATGAAAGCCCAATATTTCAACTATCTCTAAAATGGTATTTGTACAAACCTGTCATAGATACCTAAATGTAAGGATTCTTCGCATCAGTAATGGATCATGACTTTCTCTATTTTTTGGAAGTTATTTCAATATTCAAAACTATTTGGGGCAACAAGAAGAAATGTAAACAGATGATGGTCCTTTGAAAGTCCCTTCTGAGAAAATACATTGTGTGCCACAGGAAAAGTGCATTCTAACTGGTGTGTCTGCTATGGCCAGTTTGACTCAAATTCACATAGCACCAGGTATTTATCCATTTCTGCAGTAAAAAGTTAGAAAATCTTTGTATTAACTCAGAAAAGAGAAAACAAAGTCAAAAGTTTTTTTCTTCTTCTTTCTTTAGAGGAACAACAATTAAATAAAAAAACCCCCCACCCCACATTTGAACAGTTACCTCTTACGTACAAAGGAATCAACAGCTAGCAAAGCGCATAGCCAGTGAACAGTCTTTATTATTTTTTTTCTTCAGGTTCATGTACCTGAATATATGAGTTTATTTACAAGTGGACAGGTATCCACAGAAGTAATAATCAGAATACTTCTATTTGGCTAAAAGTTGTATAAAAAAAGACAAAACACTTTTTTCAAATACTTTCCAAATATATATATATTAAAAGTATTCAGTATTTCCATTAGTGCCAGAGTTGGAAGCTCTTTCTCATTTTAAAAAGTTAACTTTGTGATAGTAAGTGACAGCAAAGGACTGACGGTTGCAGTCAGAGCTTTGATTTGCGGGACTGCAGCTGGAGCTACACCAGGCCCCTGGGACAGTTGCAGATTGCAGAGAAATGTGGTAGTGTCTTTCTGTTGCTGTAACAGGCCACATCCAAGTAATGGAGATCTGCCAGCTCCAGAGAGCCTCCCCTTCCGCACCGAGCATCCCTACGGCTACCTCTGCGTAACCCTCCTGGGGACAGGTCCTCTGCTGATACACATGGTCACTGCTGTGGGAGATATGGCAGCCGATAACCCCTGAAGACCTGCCCTCAACCTTTTTTTCAAGTCATCGGGTTCTGTGGATCACGTTGAAGAGACCCTGGTAAGGAATATGTTCTTCTATTGAGCAACATACAAAAAGCATTGCATCTTTTTTAAAAGGACAGTGTTTAAAAAAAACCAAACAACAAACAACCCAAAAAACTCAGAAGTAGTGGAAATATTCTTTATGCAAATGGATAACTAGCATGGGCAGGTAGCTCAATAAATGGGAAAACATAATTTCCACACTAATTCTTGTAAAGAATATAAAACCAAAGGCCTTAGCCCATCAAATACAAATACAGACTGTAAAAATATTTTTCAATTAAATATAATCTAAATGAGTGCACACCTCTGGATAGATAAGAATACTACTGCCTTCATACTGGTAACAAATATTTAAATAGTTTGCATATAAACAAGATCTTTTTTTGTTGTTGAGTCCAGGCTTGCTTTACTCTAAAGCAAGGATATTCTTAATACTTTTTTTTTTTGTGTGTCTTTCTTGCTGTAGAATAAACTGTCAGAAATACATTTCATTCATTGCCCAGACTGGGCTGATGTATACTACAGCAACAACCCAAAACTGAAGTAAGAATGTTGCATGCAATACCTTTTTCCTTTATTTAATTACACCAGCAACAAGAACAAGTCATTCATTTTTCATCTTTCCTACTCCCTTCCACCAGATGGCACACAAAAAACAAGGTCTGATCCTTTGCCTCTTACACACCCCAGCCCTGAAGTCCAGTCAATGATTAGGATGGAGGACCGAGAGTTTTGAGCAATGTATCATCTGGGGCAACAGGTCTCAACTGTGAGACCACAAACCCCAAGAAGCCATCCCTGCTCCCTCAGCGGTGTGCTGCAGAGTGCCGTGGAGAAGTGGTGGTAAGAAGGAAATGGGGCTGGTAGGGTGGCTGAAAACTCCCACAAGGGGGAGGATTATGGCTGCAAACCAAATTTGTAGTGGCCTCCTCTTGGCATCTAGTGTTGCTGCAAACTCCTACTGACCCCATGTGAGAGAGCAGCTGCTGGTCCCCCTCCGCTGCCCAAGCGTGCAAGACGCTGAGCAAATGTGCAAGAGATGCCGGGGCTGGAGCAGCAGCAGCCATGGCTGAGCGAGCACGGTACGACATCTCTCTGCTTGGCCACGCTGCGCCCGGGAGTCCAAACTGGTCCCCCAGAGCATGCCAGGTCCCTGCCTTGGCCACAGGCCACTGGACACTCTGCTCCTGGGGCCTTGCATCTCAGCACTCCTCCGTCTTGCGTCTCGGGTTTTTGGAGAACAGAAACAAGACAGGAGGCAAATACATGCTAAAGGAGATGGGAGAAGCTTCAGCTCCTGAAGTCTGGGGGTTGCTAACCTAGGAGAAAAGGTTGAATTGATTCAAGATACAGTATGCAGCTGTACGAAAATGCATAGTTTGTACATATACATTCATTTACAAAGATCAAAGGAAAGTTCTTTGCTATGTAGTTTAATCACCACCTGCTTTCAACAAAAACACAACCTGACAAAGCTCCAGGAGAGCAGTTAAACACACAGCTTGTGAGTTAATGGTAGCTGAATGGCATTTCCCAAATAATTAGCTTCTTTTTCTTCTTGCTTTTTGGAGATAATTTTAAGTAGTTTTTCATTCAAAGACTGTTGTTTTTGAAATAACATGTCATAGATTTTGGGATTTTGAGAGATTCCAATTCAACCGTGGTCCTCTGAGTATTGGTACACCCTGCTCTGAGGTTTATTTACAAGTATAAGCCCTGTAAGATAAACAAGCAAACCAACAGAAATCTGGTTTTAACTATGGCGTGAGAGTTAGATTAAAATGTGATTCTTCTAAAATGCTGAAATTATAGTTCAGTAGCGAGTAGTGCTTTTTTGCTTTTTTGGCAATAGCTGAGCTAGTATTTTGAAAATTCTACGAGTTTGCTCACTTTTGCTTTTATTTCAGTTAACACTTTGGAACCTAGCTGCTTCCCATGAGGAATGTCTATTGTCGTGAGCATCCCTGAATGAACAACAGCAATGTACTAGGCAGGATGGGCTTAAAGATAAGGAGAAAAACCTTGGTTTAAATGATTTATTTTAATCTAGTTTTCCATTTGTGCTTTTTCTGAAGAAAAATTGGTTTCTCACTTGTGATACTTAATAAAACACAGTAGTTTGCTACTAAATGGAACTTTAACAAAGATCACTTCTTTTTACTCATCAAGATGTTCTATAAATATTTAATTCAGCGATGAATTGACTTTGTTCATGATACTTCACCTTCATGTTTCTTCATTAATTTTTACTTACGGGAAAAAAAGGGTTAATGCAGTTGTTTGTTAGATTACTTAGATTCTTCCTTGCAATGTTTATTCAATCATATCTATGAAAATTGCACAAAAGCAGGCTCGAAACTAGAAAAAATATAATAATCAGATAATCACAATTCACAAGGAGGAGGGTAAATTTATCAAAGCATATTTTGCAATCTAAGTGAAGAAACATTGCCTGTAGTTAGTGAACTGATAATTCACTGGGAAACGAAAATCAGAAAATATTTTTCTCCATACAAACAATGAATATTAAAAGTGCAAGAGGATGAGATTTGCTCATTCTAAAATCCAGAAACAAAGTATTCATTACCTGAATTACTTGAATAACTTGAGGAAAAAGCGTTCCTTCTCAATTTTTAGAAAAAGTTACTCCGTCCAAAGCTGGTTTAGTGCATTAACAAACTCAGGAGCTAGTGCTTAGCAAATTAGTAATTCAGTAGTCTTTCTTTTAAGTTTCAAGTGCAAGCACATATTTCTTAGTATTTATCTCAATTCTTTTCCTTGACTTTCAGGCATTAATATACACATTGCTAATTTTGCAGATATTTTTAATTTAAGAAGAAGATTTGAAACGTTTGGAGCATCATGACTTGCACTGAGAATGACTCCCTACATGTCTGAAGTTTACTGGAAGTGCTCTTGGTTCAGCAGGCAGAATCGACTCAGATGCAAACACAAAGCTTTTAACACTTTTTTTCATATAAAGTAACAGCAGAATTCTTAGAGGAATTCTGGAGAGCCCAAGTCTGTGTGTTTTTTATATAAGACTAAAACATTTTCAGTGGCAATAGACTGCAGAGGCGTTTTGATGAGTTATGGCCAAGGTCCTCTAATTCTGGAGTTCTCCCCAGCTGCCAGCGCCACAGGGAGACAATGAGAGTTCAACGAAGGTCTGCATGGTGACATTTTATTGTTCCGTGGAATTTTTCTCTTAAGAACAAGCAAAGAAAAAGCACCTACTTCTAATAAGAAACAGGTTTTGCAATGTGTGAGTCACTGGTGGTGTGGAAATACCTTATCTAAATCTGCTGTGCTGGCCCACAGATTGCCCCCAGAGGGCAGAATTAAATCAGATTGCAAACGAGTACTGTCTACATGCAAAAGTCTTCTCTTTTATGCTTTCCTTCAATCATACATGAAAAGAGAAAACTAGCCAGGCAACAGCGCTGTTATTTGTGCTGCCTGACAGACTGCCACCTTGGAGTAGGCCTGTTAACTGCTCTTGCTCCTCAGCCAAATGCAAATTGTGTTTTCAGAGACACCCTGTGCTGAGTGCAAAGGTTTTAAACTTAGTTTTTTCACAATTGCAAGACCTGAGAAGCGCTGTGCAGCACTCATTTCTGGTAGGAGGTGTAGGTAACATCAATCTGTGCTTTCTCTTCAGCACAGGTATCATGGTGGTCACCAAGGTTAAGCACACAGCTTGCATGCCACTGGCAGTGCACTTGCCACACTCCAGGGACTCCTCTTAGTCCCTGAAAGGGCACAACAGCTTTACAGTGTGCAGAAATACCTGGATCCTGCACGTCTTTTGTAGGCGAAACTGAAGCTCGATTAAAAATATCAAGATGATACATTTGCAACTCAAGGTGAGACTGTACTCATGCTATTGGAGCAGCAGCTACCTTTTACTTTCACCTATGGATGTAGAAATGAAAAAGCAGAATGTCTGAACGTCTCTTAAAAGGAACTGGGGACTCTGGGATGACAAACCGGGGATTTCACACTGCCGTGTCAAGGACTTCAGAGCTGTGCGTGGTCTGTGCACGCACACGCTCATCAGCCTGGCAGAGGGGAGCCCAGGAAGGACTCACCCAGGGAAGAAAATGAGAGCATCGCTGTCTTGCTCTCTCACCCCTTTTTACTGCCGTGTGCTTTGTTGTCCAGTCACTGCAGACTTCCACTTTTCTAGGTGTGATTTGGAATAAAGAGTTTGGACAAAGTAAAAGTAAAAAAGGTCTTTATTTTTCAATATACTCCATAAAATTAGAAGGGATTCTGTGCTGGGGCAGAGTAGCTGTTCTTTGTTTGAAGTGTTGAAACGGGCATCTAAAAATTCTTAAGCTAAATTACATCCAAGGGTATTAGGGCTGTAAAACCAGAGGGAAGATGAGTTCTTCATTAGCTCATTTAGGAACAAGAAGATTGTCTTTGGGACACTAGTTCCCAATATTAGAGGGGAAAAAACAAATGGAAATACTGTTGTCAACCTGAAGTGGGCCTGTAAGTGTAAGAGTTTGGAGAGCTACTGTGTAAAGCAAGAAAATGCAAACTCACGTACAGCTTCTGGTGGTGTCGCCCCTCCAGAGATGAGGAGCTTCTCAGACTATACAGCATTGCATTAGCGTACTGAAAAATTATCTCTTTGGTAATTAAGTTTAACCGATTTCAACTCTTCTGTGAGCTCTCTTCATCTTAACCCTGCTTACTAAATAGTTTTATACTTCTTTAAACTAGATTAGGGTAATTTTTTAAGACCCATATCAATTAAACTAATGCAGGTTTTGCATATAAGCAAACACAATGTCTTGAACTTTGTCTCCTGCATATTCATATTCCATTTTAAAACCATGCTATCCATTAATGTATCGAATTTACCAAATGGTAAATCATTTCAGAAGCTATATTTTTCAACGTATCATGAAAAACGTCTCTAACTTAAATAGGTTTTTTTGCTGTATTTTATGGACCTTGTATTTTTATAAAACATCTCAGTTTCATGGTAAATTTCTAGTTAAAACTAGATCAACACAACCTTTATTGTTTAGTACATCAAAAATACATGGCCCAACAAGTAAAGAAATAGATAAAGTGCAATGCAGAGCAAATTAAAGCTCAGTAATTTTACAATGAGTGAAAGAGAAAATGCTCTGGTTCTAAAAATAGTAACTCAGAAAAAGTGTTTTTAAAAAAGAACTTAAATTTACTTTACATTCTCCAAAACAATATTTGATAGGAAACAAAGGAAGAACAATATATTTGGGCAGATATTTCCCTTTTGTGACTGAAGCGAGACAAAAGGATGCATGGATCTAACTACTGCAGTCTCATGCAGGCAGAGTGTATTAGAAATCCCATATTCATAAACAGTGGTCAACGGGGCTTTTGTTTTGCTACAGCTGCTTAACTTGTGCTAAATTCACCACCTTCTGTGATAGATATACTTTCCTTAGATGAAATAATATATGAGTAGCAGATTACAAGAAAACATAATTGCTTTTTTTTTCAAAGAGTTTAAAAAAAACATAGTGCAATTGACGCTTACAGTTATCTTCCTACAGTTACCTTATGAACCTTTACCTTTTCCTTAGCGTTCCCATTGTTATTACACTGTTGCTGTAATAAAAAGAGACTGAAAAACTGCACTAGCAAAGCAGCTGAGGATCTCTCCTCTTTGCTGCCATGTCTGGATAAGAAGTACACCCTGGTTTTCTGTGGCCCAGAGATCTCATACAGAGGTCACATCTCCCCACCCCCCAATAAACCTTGCCTGGCCTGAGATTACCCTGAGAAACATCAGACGGGCTCCAGGACGCCCCTGGGGTCAGGGGAGGAGCAAGGTCCAATACGGTTCCTTTTCATGCCCCTTAACTCCTCCATTATCTGCTTAGCAAAACCGTGGTACAGTTAAGATGCAATCTTAAGACTCATTGCATGTAGGATTACTGATATAAATCCTCTTTTTTCCCTTACAGATCCCATTTCATATCAAAATCAATGCTGTTTTAATGGTATTCTAGCAGTGCTAAGCAACCAGCCATTAGCGGAGCTCTATTGAGCTGGCTGCTGTAGGAGTATGTGCAACTCCAGGCCCTTAATGAGACTCCAGCCAAGCCAGGGTGGGATAAAGGCAGTATTATCATGCCTGCCACATGAAGAGCAGAGGTATGAACTCAGCAAGCCATAAAATGACCTAGCTTTTAGGCATTTTATATAGACCTGCACTTTTAGGAGTGGTTCACGCCAGCATAACCCAGGACGTTTCTCTCTAGAAGTGTCTCTGCCAGGGGGTAGGCACAGCTCTTTTAACAGCAGCTCAAGCTTATGCCAACTTAACCTGAACTACAGCGTTAGGTGAAATGTAGAGATCTAAATCTAAAATAATATTCCTAAAACCTCATGCCTAACAAAGATAACATCTGGTTCCTTGCAAATGCAGAGGTGGCTGGTGCTGTGTTAGAAATGCCACTGGAAAGTGATGGGGCTAATAAATCACTCACTCAGCAAGTGGAAGAGTTGGGAAAGAGTTGGAAAGAGTCTCCTTTACCTGGGGGTCAAACTCACATTGGCCTGGTTTTAGGGCTCTTTGCTGGTCCCAGCAAGTCTTGGGAAAAGGACAGAGTTAAGGTTACAGGGCTCCACAAGAGCCCAGACAGGAGCATGCTCCCACCGGCTAGTCAGGGAGCTGCAGCATGGCTCTGGAAGGAGGGAAACCACCACTTCTGATTTCAGCTCCGACAATACTGTAATTTAGTCAGTGACCTTCCATATGACAAAAGTTCTCCAACAGTTTTATTTTAATCTCTGAAAGAAAGAATATTCTTCAAAAGAGCATTCTGTACTGTGGGTCGTGCGTGAATGCAGATAACCACCTCCCTCAAGCTGGACACAAGTAGTAGAGCACTTGCTCCAGCACTTGCTGACAGCACATGGGCTACGGTGGTGACTCCCTTCACAGCAGGTTGGCTCTCCTGGATCCCATTCTGAAACCTCCTCCTGTAGGATGGATTACATACAGGCTGAATATCATGTGCTTAACAGCTCTTAAATCTGTCACTAGGTGACACATCCAAAGTACTGCCACTTTGGTATTACTGGAAACTGAGCCAACATCTTCCAACAGCCACGCAAGTGTGCCTAGGTACGTATCCATCCCTCTTGCAAAATCTAAGAGCAAAATTCTCGAGCACTCAGAAAATGAGAT
Organism: Rissa tridactyla; assembly: GCF_028500815.1. NCBI lineage: Eukaryota > Metazoa > Chordata > Aves > Charadriiformes > Laridae > Rissa > Rissa tridactyla. The sequence continues at coordinate 32,133,659 of NC_071467.1, read as the reverse complement.
TCACAATTTCACACTCCCAATTACAGTGGAAATAGTGACACAGAGGAAACCCCAATGCCTTCGTTCTACAACCGTGTGAGCAGTCCTAATCAATGCACTTAGTCGCGGGAATAATTGCAAGTCTCCTGAGAAAACCTGTAATGCTTCAAGGGCTCAGCTAGGTACAATGCTATCTGCATTTTGCTCTTAACTGTGTAACAAGATTTTTTATCAGGCTTGCAATTTATAAAAAAAATCAAACCAAAACACTTCTGTAATTTTCTGCTTAAGACTGGTTTCCTCTTACTGGGATCCAATTCTGAGCAATTTTATTCCAGGTCTTACCTGGCTGGCTCAAGCATGAACCCTCCACGTAAGCTGGAGCAGATCATGTTGTATGATCTCACTCAAGACTGTACAGTATGATGAAGAAATCTCTCAATTTCAAAAGTTATTTTCAAAAGAATACAATTTTCAAGCCAAGTATTGATAATTTAGGAATGTCCTCACAATCAGAATACAAACAAATAAAACCCAATAATAAAATGCAAGAGACAAACAAACATCGAACACTGAAGTAGGCATTTTCATGATACCACGGGAAATTTCAGACTAAACTATCTCTGTAACCAAGGGCAAGACAATTTTTTTTTTCTTTCAGTAAGCCTGAATTTGTATAGCTTTCTAAATGTGTTACTTCTGCCATGTAAAACAACATACCACTGTTCATTATTCTACGTGATTTACAGTTCCTCCTTCTTCTCTTTTTGGTTCTTAGGAAATCCCAAATCCTGTTTCATAATGTACAATAAAATGGTTATAAAATTATACCGACGTTATCATTTCAGAGAGGTAATAAGATCCCAGTGCTATCAAAGTCAGTTTTAAAAGAGTGCACATTTTGCAGTGATGTACAAACACACACTACTTGTTTCCGTAATTTAGCCCTTTGTAAGTATTGCACCTTGTTAATAAGGCTACTGTCTATTTTCTTTTAACACTAAAAATCACATATAGACAACATCACTTGTGGCTTAAAAGCACAGTATTCTGGAAAGTTTTCAGGTAAACTTATTTATTTCCTTGCATACTCAGAGCTCGTATGCCTCCAGTTGCCTGGAGGAGTGTCGAGTGTACAAGGCATACAGACAGAACTATATAAATTTATATAATGCGACCTGCTTGTCATGCTTTTTTTTCTTCTGATGTGCTCAAATAAGTTCCTTTGCGCTTGATGGCAAATGGACACCTTTTACCAACCGAAGCAATGCTTTCACATGCTGAAATGTACAGTTCAACTTGTCGTCCTTCTCACTTTCCCTTTGCAATGCAAAAAATAATTAAAAAAAAAAAGGATTTTCTAAATCTGCCTGGTCTTCTAAATACAAGATAAATTGCATAAAATCAGAAGAAGACAGATTGTCTTACAAAGTGCATATTTCAAACAAAGCCGTAAGAGTGTCTGCTCTTGCCAAGGCCTGATTTCAGAGGAGCATAAAAATCCATGCCTAACTTTAGAAACATGGATAGTTTCAGCAACAAACTCTGCAAGTGAAGTTAAAACACCTATTTGAGTGCTCTGATGAGTCCAAGCCTACATTTTGTTGTGGAATACCAGTGGTTCTACCTCTGTGCAGCCAGACCTGCGAATTTATAGATCATGTGCACCTCTCCACTGAAGGATGTGGTGGCATCACTGTACGAATTAATTACTACAGTTAAATGCTGATACTAAAACTTCTGATGCCAGGTGCTATTTACATTTTTAGGTCCTAATATTGAAGATTGTGATTTTTATTCACTACAGTATAAATATTTGGGAATTTGCAGAATGGAGTCCCCGGACATAGGAAAAATTATTATGGACCAAGAATAATTTCTTTGCATACGAAAAAAAAAAGAAAAATTTGAGAATTTGCATATGTATTTCTTCATAATACTACTTAACATGGTTCAATAAAACCTTGGGTTTACTGAAGCTGATACCTTTGCAGATATGAAAAAAAAAGTGGTGGGATGTTTTCTTTTAATTTCATGTAGACTTTGCACTTTGCAAAGTGGAGTACTCAACACCTCCAGAATATCACGCTAACGTATTATTTTTTTGCTTGCTAGAGTAATTTGTTAAGGAAACAATCCAATTAGAGACAAAGTATGCTTCTACCAAGCAATTATATGAACAAGAAGCCTTTATATTTACAGTAGATCCTGAAAAGATTTATACAAATGTATGGATTTATATTGTAATTAGTTTACGGTTCAAGCTCATTTTATGTATTTTTTAATCATCTACCATCTTTTTTTTCTATTTGGAACTTTATAAGCTATAGCATTAAGTTCGACCATATTCACTAATTAGTGCTTTGTTTTAATGACATACTGCTCTTTAAATTTTGCCCAGAATAGAAAAAAAAATAATCCCTTTCTTAGACATCTTCCGTTCAAATAAACCTGCATCCTGCCTTTACAGCCCTCTTACATTCCCTGAGGAAATTTGTATTAACTATCTTTTTTTTTTTCTGTCTTCCCGAGGCAGTTTTTTACAGACATTTTGGTACTTTTTGTTTATCTGACCATTGCACATCATACACTAACTGCTGCAGGGTGTAACATACTAAGATAAGGACTCCAAAGTCAAACCTGATTTTTTTAAGAGGATTGGCAAATGGTAAACACTAACATTCAAACATTTTAAAATGTTCAAGTCCATCTTTAGCATTGAATTACATCAAGAATTTGGATTTAATCTCAAAAGCCTACCGCATTTAGTGTAATCTTGTGCATACGCCCAAGTAATAGGAAAGCTGAAACAGCATTTCTACTGCTAAATTAATTTCCCTCAAGGGTATATGAGAGATCTCACATTCAGATTCAAACACAGTAGGAAAAAAATTCTTGGTGTTAAGACGTATTAAAAAAAAGCAGAACACTGGCTTGTTACTAAATTTATCCATTCCCTTACATTCCATCAGCTAACTGGCCAAATGAATTGTTGCTGTGAGCATGAGCAAGCGCACGAGCAAACCATATTATATTTTGCTTGGTGCCATCAGAAACAGACCGACTTCTGTTTCCAGGGTTTTTCTGGATTGCTATTAAAAATGGTCTGGGTGAAGCACAAAGAACAGGATTAGTGTTTTTCATACTGAGGAGTAAACTCAAAAAAGTTGCAAGTGGAAGATACACATTTTTTTAATCTTGCATTTGGATAGCAGCAAGAGGGAGCACGGTCAATGCGAAAGCACTGTACGCAGTCTAAGACGGAAAACCCAGCTCAAGCGGGCACTATCCACTCTAGCTGCACATTGCCGCCTTTGCAATCTTGAAGCTTTTCAAGCTCCACACAGATGCAGACAAGGGGCCGCTTACGTCTGGCAGATACAGAATGTATTTAAACCCTCAGCTTGATTAATTTTTGCTCATGACTTACTTTCTAGCTATTTTGCTAAAGGTGCCATAAAACTCTCCTGAACTTAGAGCAGAACAAAATCTATGCTACGATGCTTTGCAACAGCCCACAGTTAATTTACCAGAAAAATCCTGACACTTAAATCCCATACTCCCTACAGGTCTCAGCTGCAGTGCTACCACCTTCCAGGAAGATTGAATAAAGTGTAAATATAAGACCAAGATGAGACTTTGCAAATGTTTCCTTACCAAAATATTTCTAAGAAAAGGCGCAGCACAACTTTCTCCAACAGATGACTGGAGTTTGAACCAAGAGACCTCACTGGCAACCTCTTCTGTCTCCGCACATGGCTAGCAAGCTTTCCTGTTTCTGAGATGGTGTTTCAACATATTTACAGGCAGGGGAAGAAAGAAACTGCTTTGTATTGCCACACTTCGAGCAATTGTCCTGAATTCTCAGGAGGGCCACTCTAGCTGGTCCCGGACCATGGCAAGAACTAGAAAACTATCCTGATGCACTAGATCAGAATGAAGGAAAAAATAAAGTCAGTGACAAGGACACCTGGGATGTTGCATGGAGCTGGAATCCGTTCTTCCATGCAGGTTCTACAAGAACTTCTGGCTAAAGCTTTGCCTCCTGTTGTGTTGCCTACCTAGTCGTTACCTTAAAAAATGAAGGGGAGAAAGAATGAACAAAGTGACACTGGTGAGAATAAATGGGTGCAAGGAATCTGTAGCTCATTAGAGAGCCAACCTTCATACCAACCTAATGATTTGGAAAAAGTAATTCAACAGACAGGCATTCTGCTAAGCTCAATCACACAAGCAGGGCTTACAGGTCTGGCTTAGACGACAATGGGTACCTGCTAGGTGACGACTGGTATTGGTTAAAAGTAAGTGTAAACCTGCAAATTGGAATGGCAGAGTATTTGCTCACTTTGCATCTTGTGTATCCGGTTACATTTGTGCAAGGCACTAGAGAATCAGGCACATTGTTTTGGGCGGAAAGCATTGTACAACTAAGATGGTCCGAGTTTCTCACATCCAATAGCTTCATACAGGAGCAGCTGGAGCACAGCCACATTTTAAAAATTGCCAATAAAGTTTCCCACTTCTAAAATTATCTCCTTTTCCAGATCTTTTGGGGGATGGGGAAGTGGGAAATAGCTTTGTTATAGCAAGAAAACTCCTGAAGAAAAATATTTGGGATCTATACAGTTTATCTCCACTCTGATGCTTATGCTGGCAATTTCTGTTACCAGCATCAATACTAGTAAGTGGTTAAACCCAATAAAATAGATCCTTCCATTTTTATATCTCGAGGGGAAGTTCTGGCTCTTGACACACATGAACCCACGTCCAAATCCCAGTAGCATATAGAGACCGCGTGATAGTTCAGGCCATTCTTTCTGACTTCACCAGGAGGTCAGAGACAATGACCTACCTCCCACAGAGACACCGAAAATAGGGGGAATGGCACGTTCGATGATGATAAATGACCAAAGCATTCAGGCCAGCTCTTCCTTGGGAAAACAAAGAAATCTGACTCTTTTGGAGAGGCTGGTGCAGAAGCCTGAGATGAATCGGACATTAGGAGGACAGCGATGCAGCTTAAAGCAACACTGAAGCAAGAGACTGAAAAGTGGAAGAGGTTATTCCAGATTCCGCTCGGTTCTGCCAGCACGGGAAAGGCTTTGCTGACATTTCTGTTCGTGCTGGGTGTGACCCGAGGCCGAAAGGGACCTCGGCGGGCGCCGAAATGCTCGTGCCACGTGAAGTATTTGGAGTCCAAAGCACAAAGCGACAAGTGAACGCTTCACGCAGGTCCAGCCGGCCGTGCCTTCTCGCTGTTGCTGGCCACGGACGAGACACGGTAACTCGGGGAGTGCCTGCTTTTGAATCAAAATGCCACAGCCGTAAGATGCAAAACTGATTTAATATAAACTGCTGATTAAAGTTGTGTAAAAAATACTGGTAATTTAGCTTTGTCCTGGCAGGATTTATCAGCTGTCTTCTGTCCTCTGTTTTGTTAACACCAACTTTCTAGCCCATTTTGATGATTTGTGGCTTTTTGTGCCGCTACGAAATCCGTATCAAATTTTTACCAGAGGGCAATCTGGTCTGGCAACAAAACCATTCTTCTGTGCAGAAGTTTATAAAGAATAATCTTATTACAATAATTCGTAAAGTGCCCTCAGGAAAGGTGCTCACAATGCCATGACATTATAGAAACAATATACAATCTGATACATAATTTTCAAAAAAATCCTCCAAAGCAAATAGGGAAAATATAAAAGGAGGGAACAACAAATACGTAGGCAAATACTGTCAGACTAACAATAGGCAAATTAATTATGGAACGCTTTATAGTTAGTCCTGGAGTGCTTGTAAAAATGGAGGGGCAAATTGGCAGGAGTATCTTGGAGAAGTCCCAAATTTTCTAAGTTCTACCAAAGTAACTATACTGTCAGCAAGCTCAGTGTTCGAAGATGAAAGACTGTGAATTACTAGGAGGTATTTTACTACGGAAATTGAATAAAATACAACATCCAAAGAAAACCCACGACCCACATTTTACTAAGAGGAAAGACAATAAACCAGTGGCTATGTATATCCACTGACCTTTAGTGTCTTGTTTTACATTTATAAAGAAAACAGTCTTTCTCCTCCTCTCTCTGTTGATCCCAGATTTTTATATATATATAAAACTATATAATATAGTTTTTTATATATATAAAAAAATACTCATACACACACATGTGTATCTATATCTCAGGGTCTTACTAGATTTCAGAGTCTATTTTTCTTTTTTTTTTTTTTTAAATGACTTAGGAACGTAATTGGGCAAAAAATAATCAAGTAATTGCGTGCATGCAAGCATGTCTTGCTACTTGTGCATGTAAATTACACAATTTGTAAACAACTGCAGAAATAGCATGCTCAAATTAGGCACCTGATTGCCCAATTAACTTGTTCAAAGAAAATCAGATGATAACCTTCGGTAGCTCCTGTTACACATTTTACTCCTCAGTACCACTTTGCTGATTTCGTAGCGTATATTCTAAACATCTGCATTGTTATTTTGTGCTTTTACATGGGCATAAGCAGCGATGCACGCTTAATAAAGCTATCAAGTGAACTTTGGGCCAGATTCAGAAAGCTGTTTGGATACTTAGAATCCCTTATTGCAGTGAGAATGAGCTGGCTTACATAATTAAAAAAAAATAATTAATAAATCTGGTCTCATTTCAAATGGTATAAAAAAAAATAATCGAGGAATTTGTGGGCCTTCACGCCTCTATTAATAGGCGAAGTTTTGCTTCTGTCTTTGATTTTTTTTTAAGGTGTCTTGTTTTGTTTAACAGGCAAGTATTGTTTAATCATATACATTCATACCCTAATAAATCCTTACTTTATTTTTGCACTGAAATAATTGTTAATTAATGGTAATTCGATACAAGTTGAGCCAGAACACCAGCTTGCCGCATCCCGGTGTATAATTTCTAATGGACAGAGAAACTAAAGTACCCAAATCTATCCAAGTAGAGGAACTTGGCCATTTGCGTATCAAAATGAGCCAAGAAATGGACTTTTACCATAAATACGTTGCTCCTTTGCTGTTTTACTTCTTTTTCTGAGATGATGTTGTGGAAAGGGGGTATTTTCTTTTTCTCCACCAATTTTTTGCATCAAATGAATCTTAGTAACTTTAAGGGGGGGGGGGGGGAGGTGGGGAAAGCTGAGCAGACCATTATCTTAACAACACTCTCTCAAATAAGAGAAAAGGAAGCAAGAGCAGAACTGCTGGGCTGGATCGTGTCCCTGAATAGGTTTTACATATCATCCTGGTGGCTGCATTTACCAGTTCTTTATAGGCCTCCTGCAGCAACAGACGTGCTGGTCCAACTGCTCCCTCCTCCCTCGGAAACAGGGGAGCGGTAAGAAAAGCTACTGGAGCCCCATTATATTCTTACGGGTTTCAATCAAGCATCGCTGGATTTCTTCCCTCAACTTCTTGTTGCGACTGTATCGGCTGGTGACTTTCCGTTGCTGCTTTTCTTCCTCGAGAGGATCAAAATCCAATTTGGTACTTAAATTACTTTGTTCCACTCCACCGGTCTGTGCCTGGTTTAAAAACCTTCCAGGAGCGCTGCTTGTCCTTCTTGCAAACTCAGACTTTGCTTTTCTCCTATAAACAAACCAAAGAAAATCCCAACTCCTCCCCTGGCCCCCTTTCCAAAAATATAATATAATCATGATCATTTGTATCAGGAGAATTACTTTGCAGTCTCCAGTCTTAGTACAGCTTTTGTTGAGTAAACTGTAGCTTATACGACTCAGAAGTGTTTATTAGAAAGCTTTCAAAAAGAGATCTTCGTTTCAGGAAAGGAAAAATTGTTCAGTTTAGCAAATACAGACGTTCACAGCACAGAGACTGAAATGGTTAAAAATGATCCTACGGAGCAAGTAGCTCAGAGTTAGCAAAAAAATTAACTTTTTCCTTTCTTTTACAGGAAAACACTAATAGCTGCTCTGGTTTCCATACTTAATAAGACAGAATTTTGTTGTATGTTCTTGGTTTTGCTTTTTTTTTTTTTTTCTCTATTGCTCCACACAGGTTTTGATTAGTGCTTCTCCTTGGCTAGAAGTGCTTCACTTTGAAATACAAAGCTTTTTTTTAAAAAAAAAAACCAAACAAACACCCCAAAAAACCAACAAAAAAACCCTCCCAACACCACATCACTGGAGGGGAAGTGGGAAGTGATACAGTGCAGCTGCAGCAATCTGGGTCTGCTGTTGTCCTCCCCCATCCCCAAATCCTCTGCATAATTTCAATCCTTAGTCGATGAACCTTTGGCAGGCCTTCTTCCACCGGCAGGCAGTGCACCACATATCTCTGTTCTCCATCCCATAGACCTTCCGACACTTTTTCCCCTCCCCTCTAGGCTTCCTGTCAGAGAGAAAGGGAAGCAGGTTAACGAGACGCTTTCATAGCTTTGCTTCATCACCCTAAAATCAGGACAACAATCCCAATGGAGCGTAGCAGGCAGAGAACCCGCAGCGTTTCAAAGGGATTTGGGTTGTTTTTGAGTCAAGCGGGAGCTTACAAAGCAGAGACACACGGCCACGACCCCACAGCTCCAAGGGACCAGCCCATCTCCTCACCTGGCTTCTACAGCCTCTGCAGCAGCTGCTGAGCCCTCTCCTCTGCTCCAGGGCTGATCCCAGGAACATACAGCCCTGACTTCAGCCAGCGGCTAAACCCGGTCTAGATAAATGGTATTTTAGCCGCAGGAAGTGCCAAGCCGTAATGGACAGTCACAGCTATTCTACAGTGCAGTCCAGGTCACGTCAGGCAGAAAGTCCGGAAAGCATCCTGGGCTGCATCAAAAGAAGCGTGGCCAGCAGGTCGAGGGAGGTGATTCTGCCCCTCTGCTCTGCGCCGGTGAGACCCCACCTGGAGTACTGCGTCCAGCTCTAGAGTCTTCCGCACAGGAAGGACATGGACCTGTTGGAACAGGTCCAGAGGAGGGCCATGAGGATGATCCGAGGGCTGGAGCACCTCTCCTATGAGGACAGGCTGAGAGACTTGGGGTTGTTCAGCCTGGAGAAGAGAAGACTCTGGGGAGACCTTACAGCAGCCTTCCAGTACCTAAAGGGGGCCTATGGGAAAGCTGGGGAGGGACTCTTTATCAGGGAGTGTAGTGATAGGACGAGGGGTAACAGTTTCAAACTGAAAGAGGGGAAATTTAGATTAGATATCAGGAAGAAATCCTTTACTGTGAGGGTGGTGAGGCACTGGAACAGGTTGCGCAGGGAGGTTGTGGATGCCCCATCCCTGGAAGTGTTCAAGGCCAGGTTGGATGGGGCTTTGAGCAGCCTGGTCTAGTGGGAGGTGTCCCTGCCCATGGCAGGGGGGTTGGAACTAGGTGATCTTTAAGGTCTCTTCCAACCCAAACCATTCTGTGAATCTAAGTCCTCTTTGCTTGAGAGCTGTGGTACAAATATTTTGCATAGCTCTGAGCAGCAGACCTTGACTACCAGCAGGTAGCCGCTATGCAGAAGGGAAAAGCTACCGGCTCCGATGCTTTACCAGTCCTTCCTGCATGGCTTGCTCTGAGCTCACTGACTGCAAAACAACAAAAAGTGACTGAAATCAAGTTTTAACCCTTGCCCTTATCTGCAGCACGTTCATCCGTGCTCCTTCTCTGTCCTCCCCAAAGTCAGCAAGGAAAGGCAGTAGTGGCTTTTAAAGCTGTAATGATTGTCATGTTTTCCATCTTATAACAACACTTAAAAGTTCACAAGCTTAGAAAATGATCAAACTGTTAAAATGGAACTTTTTTTTAATTCAACACACAGCAAGCCAGCAAACCTGAGGAGCAATACTACAACAAGTAACCCAACGCTTGCTACAGCAGTGCCCTCTGTCCTGGCATCTTTAAATTAAATAACTGTCCAGACAGAATTGCTTAATATCCATATTAGATGCTGCATAGCACCCATGGGAATTGCCTGGTGATTCCTCTCTTGCGTACCTATGCATTTTTTTGATTACTGAACATTCATGAATGGGCACAATCCATGAATTGGGGAGATCCTAAGTTTGGTTTGTAGCATACGCAATGATCTGAGAGTCGTGAAGAAAATGAAAAGCGTGAAATCTTCCTTTTGTCTCATTTTAGGGTACAGTCGCCTTTACGACTGTGAGAAATAAGGAGTTTCTTTACTGTAAGAAATTTAACATCACACTTTGATTTTTTAACATAACTTTTAGAACACTTTTAAAGCAGGCAATCAGTTAGCTTTAATGGAAGTGAACGTAGCTTATGTCTAGGAAGACAAGGTATAAAAAGCTTTGTTTTGATCTAGTTTATTGTAAGATGCGGTTTCTTATAATTCAGCTGAAACCAAACAGCATACCGACTGGATGGGGATGAACACTCTCGACAGCCCAGCCTTTCAGGGGAAAAAAGCAAAGCCCCGTAATGAAGGTCAGGATGCTTCAGCTGGAGCAGGGAATTTGGGCAGCGTCGCTTTACGGGGCAATTTAGATCCGCAGCTGAACTCCAGACGTGCCTGGCGTAAGGCCGGCAGTTTTGCTTCACAGCCTGCCTTTGTCATTTCGCAACAGCTCACTTTTCCCCCGGACTTTACCTTTGATGGTAATGAAAAGCAAAATAGGTCCAGAGCCCTTACTCTGAAGCATTCTAGTAAGAAACAGCCTGACAACTGCAATCAGGGTTGGTGGAGTGTTTTTTTCTGTTCCTTTGGCCACTGACATCTTATTTACTAAATGCCCTCCGGGTCTGGAGGCTGCTGGCCTGTCAGCAGGAGCTAATGGTCCCATACCTCAAGCCAAATGCTACTCTAGGCGGTGATGAAAGAACTGTGTGGGACTGTTTCTGCTCTCCACTCCCTGCAGGACGATTATGAGTTGGTGAGACCTGTCAATACAGACAAAAAAGCTGCTTATGAAGAACATACACATACCAATGCAGTATAAACACTTTTCCCAGAAAATGCAGTTCATGACACACGGTGGAAAGGTTATTTTATCACATACAACACAAGTAAGTTGTAGGTCTATTTAGAAAGATGACCATTTGGCATTAGGTATGTTATATTAGTTCCATTACGTTTCCCTGTACTTCCAGTCATCCAGACACAGCCAACCAGAACACAGATCAGCATCATTTCAGGTTTTGGGAAACAGAGGAAATGCATTCATTCTTATTTAACAACGCTGAACAGCTCTTGCGAAAGCTTTCTCCAACTTAAACAGAGAAAACAACCGGAAAAATAAACTCCAGCCTGCGCTGAGATCAATACCAATAACCCCCGGTAAAATAAAGGGATTTCAAGTGTTGCTCCTGTCTGTGACACACCACTCTTTGCGGAGAGACAAAGAAGGGGCTTTGCTGCAGGACAGTTACGATGCGGCCCTCAAGGTTTTACTGGGAGCGCAGGGCGGCCCTTCTGATCAAGGCTGCTCACAAGATACACTGGATTATTGCCTTTATTCTGCACTGTAAACCTTCTCAGCAGGTGTCCTCCTTTGCAAACGTTCCCCAGTGACAGGTTTAGTTTGGTCTTCTGACTTTCCAAATAAGCCTCTTACATGAGCCTGGGGGTTGGCAACATTATTTGAGTAATCACATGGCATAAAGATTGGTCTTAAATAATTGCTAAACTATTTACTGCTAGGGTCTTATTTGGCTCCTGAGTAAGGGCCACAACTACTTTACATCTAAAACACCAGAAAAAAATTTACAAATACTCATTTTTTGTTATGTACAGAATGTAGCAAGCTTCATTTGGGCATCTGGTGCATGGAGTCACTGCCTCCTGCAGCCAGGGACCGCAGATATTGTCATCGTTCCCTGCATTGCTACGGCTTTTCACTCCTGCCCTTCTGAAGTCTCATAATGTCTGGCAGAATGGGAACTGAGCTGACTTGAAGAGAGTTACTGAATGTGCTTTGATTTTTGATATAAAGTCTATTTTATAGCTACTCCACAGTAGCAAAAAACTAACTAATACTGTAACGGAGTGCAGACACTCTTTCAACTTTTACTCTTGGCTGGTAACTACAGAAATTTCTGATTTAACTGCATGTGCAGCTCATGCTCTGATCAAGTTTGGCCCTTGTATGAAATATATCTCCAAAACTTGAAAGAAATTTCCTCTCTCTCTGCCTGCTTACCGTAAGTCATGATTTAAACACCCAGAGACTACCCTGGCTCCTTCTGTCCTATCACTCCATGATACTCAGGGCAGCTTGTTATCTACTACTTTTTTTCCCTATCCTTTAGCAACCACTTCCCTTGTTTTACCTACGAATGACTGAAACACTGAAGATAAAATGCAAAGCGCTAACGCTTTTCTCGCCTTTGGCATTTACCACACACTGCACGGTTTTCCAGTCACTACGGGCAACCAGCGATCTCCAGTCAATTCTGCCAGGGTTCTTACATGTTTTAAAAACCAGAAAGTTTTCATATCTACCACTACTAACTGATAACATATTCCTTAGTTATCACTGAACGGAAAAGTACTTTGATGGGCTCCTACGTTCTAAGCAATTACCCTGATTGCTTCCCAACACAGAACGGGCTTGAGCCGTAACTGCAGCATGCAGCCTGCGTCCCCGATCACCTTCTCAGGAGAGAGTCTCTGCACGATGGCGTCCACGACTGACAGACCAAGACAGCCAAACTGCACCGAGGCTGAGCTTTACTGTATTTTGATATGCTCTGCAGCAGGTCTAAGCAATACCGCTTGGCTGTAACTCCTTTGTAGGCGACACTATGAGCAGATTAAGAGGAGGGTGTGAGAAGGCAATCCTTGCCCTCGGAGGCTTTTCACGTTTGAAGTGTTGTCTAACGCAGAGAATTAATGTGCAACGATAGCGTTTGTTTGAAGGGAGGACCTGGTGTTTCCAGTTACATCTCCTGGGGGAAACCGCGGAGAAGATTTGTCATCTGTAAACATCAGATTATCAAACTTAAAGATCCTCTTGCCTGTTCAGCCTTTTTGGGTCTTATGAGCAGAGAAGTAAAAATCAGTATCGCACAGTGGCGATCACGCTGGCATTTATTTTATCCTACATTATATAAAAGTGGAAGTATGTGGTCATTAAGTCCTTCAGTACCTACAGATACAGACTCCACTGTTGCTCATCCCACTTGCATCATTTAATTCGTCCTCCTCGTACATGCCCATGCTGTGCCTTATTTTTTCTCCTACTTCAGCCTCAAGTGGTAGAGCAAACATGAACTTGTCCTTTCTGCTTCATGCAGAGAATCGTACCTAGCCATGACGCGTAGCTGTGCCAGCACTCGACCTTCTCTTGCACCTGCAAAGTTATCTTGGGAAAATGGTACGAAAAAGTGTATTTCCCATCTACCTTGGGAATCTAACTCATGCACGATTCAGAGCACAAAGTGTAAGGACTTTGGAAGTTCCTCTAATTCTCCTCATTCATGACTACAAGACTTCGAGATAAATGCCTATGGTTAGATACCCCTGAGCCTAAGGCAGCTGCATACTGAACCCTGACGGATCCAGCTGTACATTACGGCTTGTTTCGAGGCACTCAGGAACGGGCTGATAAGCACAGTCACATTCACAAAGACCTTTGGGTGCTGCTCTGCTAAAGGCTGCCCGAAAGCGAGGACTTAATGCAAGTCATGATGGCTGTCTGAGCACCCCAGTTGCCGGGGCAGCAAGCAGGGAGTGCTCAGTGGCATCGGAATTCAATGTCCATGGGAATGAATGGGGAAATGCCTAAGGCAGCTGTCAAAAAAACGACAAAAGAAGACTATTTTGAAATTTCATCTTTCTCATGGACTTAACTGTTGACATACAGGTCTAGAGAGGAGACCATTCAAAACCAGGATCCAACAGCCCTCTAATGGGTCAAGGACGGACTGGCCCCATTCCAACACCGCTAGTAATGTGAAGAAATGTGTAGACCTGGGCACTTTTGCAAATCCGTACCTAATCCTTTACTGCTCAGTGGTTTGTCCAGGCCAAAGAAGTATCCCAAAGCCATTTCAGAAAACTGCTTGAATAAATATTAAGGGTCAGATAAAAAATAATGGTTTGAACTTACTCTCTGAAGTTCCCTTGGGTGCTACAGACACGTGTCTAATCTCAGGGACCACGTACGTATACAACTGCATGAGTTTATAGTGCGTCACATAGTCTGGGCTTAAATAAATCTCACAAGAGAAGGAGAACGTCCCCTATCCTATAGCTTTCCAAAAGCAGTTACATTCAGTGTAAGGGTGGGAATTGAGAGAGCCCTGTTTTCATAAGGCAACATCTAATTTACTTTGAAACAGGAGAAATGAAACTTTCATTTAATATACGGTTATTTAACATCACTTCGTGTTTGCACCCTCACTTACTGCACATAGTTTTTCACTGCAGGCAAGCCCTTGTAATTCATAAATGATCTCACTGACGACAGAATAGTCTAATGTGTGCAAACCCAGAGGGCTTTTTTCTTTTTTTTTTTTTTCCGCTAAACAGTCTTATCAATGTTGTTAGACAGAGATATAAAAGCAGTTCATATGGTTCCCTGAGCGGTTTATAATTCTGCCATCATCAGTGCTTCCCCACGTTTTTGTACTGGGATTATTTTTAAATTGTACTTAAATCATTGGCATCTCCATACAATCCTCAGAAAGTGATCTGGCATTTCTTAAATGCTGTTGAGAACTCTCAGCTCTACAGCCACAGATCAACGTTGTTGCTCGAACAAATAAACTCAATGCATACGTGTCTAATCCTGTCCTCTTAAGCGTCTGATTTACAATGTGGCTAATTGCATTTTTAGATTCCCAACACTCCTGGCACCAATTTCTGCTACTCCACAAAAGGAGCCAGTTTCGCAATTACTCTGCATCAACCCCATTGTTGGGAAATCAAATTCTCGAGGAACTTTATGGATATCATGCTCTGTCAAGCCACTCTTGTTCAAATTGCTGCCAGCATGGTGTCTTTCACTGTTAGTTGTTCCTTGATGGAATTTAATAAATATTCATTGGCAGAGTGCAGCGTAATTGATTCAGCCACTTTCATTTTTTATCGGCCCTGCAGGATGCCACAGCCTCTGCAGAAAATCTCCAAGATTTGCCAAAGGTTGACAGTAAGAAGCTTGGGAGATTCACTTGATGAAGAGAAGGGAGAGAAATAGTATCTCTTATCGCCATGTCTAATATTCCCTGTCAGGAGAAAAAATGCTATGTGGTTCTTTGGGTGAGCAATGTGCCTTATATAACACACTTTAAAAATTCATAAATCCATAAAGTGCCATATTAAATGAAATATTATGATATCAAAAAGGTTTATGATTACAGAATATCCATTTATACTGAAAAATGCGTTTCAATAAAAATTAGGATACATTACATTAATATTTATTTCTATTTATTATACAGAAGATTTCCCACTACTCATAAACAGTGATTTACATTTACTTTTAGTATTCGGCATGCTAGGCACTAGAAGCCCAATCCCTTTGAACTCTTCATAAAGGTTTTTAACTCCCCCTACAGTATCCACACCTGTAGTGTGTTACATTTAGGACCACTGGAAGTCTACGTTTAAGCAAACATCCCACCTCTGCAGTCCTGTTCATGGAATTAGGCCTTGTACACTAGCTGCTTGGAAGAAAGGGTCAGAGTTGACTTCAGATCTAATACGTGCATCTAAGACATCTTCATTAAAAACGACAAACTGCAATATGTATTAATATCAAAACGCAATATGGATCAAACATATTTTCTGTTTAAAAATATAGAATTTTCTGATATCAATAAGGACTTACAAATATGTAGCCTACTAGCATCAGACTTTGCATTTCGTCTTATTGTTTCTTTCAGTTGCCTTTGAAATATGCTCCATCTGCAGAGTTTGTTTAGGTAACAGCCCTAACTGCTTGAATCCAATTAGCCTGTTAGCCTAACCATCACCTCGCTCATTTTCCATCTAGTTTTGTAAGAAATCTCTTAGTGGCACAAAAAGGAACGCACGGTGCCAGGCTCTGCACCTACCAGAACGTTCTTTCGTAAGCATATAGTTTAAAAAATATATTATAGATCCAATTCTCTGCTTGTAGACACTGATGCAAAAAAAAAGTAACCGTACTGAATTAAAGAGACTGGCAAAAGTGTTAAAATCAGCCATCCTGGCAAATGGAGGCACATATTTAATTGGTTTCTTTTCAGTACCTGTTATGTCAGATTTAATTCTATTGTGATACACTGTGAAACAAAACAAAAATTTCTAAAAACTTATTATTTTTTCTTTCTTTCTTTCTTTCTTTCTTTTTTTTTTAATGTTGTTCACTTACTGGAATGCCGGTGAAGGTAACTGGAGGCGACTGCCAAGAGATGCTAAAGCTACTGCCATTGGGAGTGAATTTTGCTGACCCTGGAATGTTCACCGGAGGAGTGGCCTGTGCAAAAAGAAAATATTATTCCAGTAAGAAGAACCATTCCTCTTCCAAAGCATTTCAAGGGATCTTTCACTCCATGAAACCGTACATCTAGGAGAGACTTTCCGAGGTGGAAAAAAAATGCATGGGAACAAGCATTTTACCCTTATGAGAGGGATAATCGTGGACAAACCAGTAAGGAAGGGACATATTTATATATCACTGTTCTTAAAACCTTGTTTAGAGACAGCCCATAGCTCTCACAAAAATCCACACAAAACCCTTAAAAGCTAGATCTGATTAAAAAACCCCCACAAAATCAAGCGTTATATACAAATAACTTTTAAAATAATGCCAGCTAGTAGCTAAAAATATTACAAACGATCACCTATTCCACAGTGACAAACAAGGCAGTATTTAAACTGGTGGCAGCTGGTTTAAACAACTGAAGACCAGTTGGCGAGTCTTGTTGGTCACTGAGGTTAATGATCAACAGTAACGGTTGTTAAGAATCATCCCAATTAAAACAGTCTTTCCTATTAAAAACAAGGACCTGAAAACCATCCTTGGGATTCAAAAAGCAGCTCTTAGAAGCCTAAGCTAAAGCAAATATTCCAAGGAGCCCTGGGACCCTTGAACTCTTAGTTCTTCCCGGCTGGACTGTAACAGCCAGCGCTGCCCTGGGGTGCGACGCCCAATAATCTGAGCTCAGACCGTTGAGCACCTTTCACCTTGCGCCTTCCCTCCGGTTTTCTCACTGCGATCTGAGCCCTCAGAAATTCTCCCCTGCCTGTTTTTGAATCCCATTTAATTTACAGATTCAGGAAATTCGTACCTTTGCAGTCACCCTGCCTAGCAGGAGAGCGAGCAGCCACCATGAACACAGGCTCCCTTTGACTCTGGAATTTCAAGCTTTCACCACAAAAAAAGGCTCCTTGGTTTAAACTCATAAAGACCTTGCTATTGAAAATGAGTTTTATTTCTGCCTTTCAGTTGCCTGCACCTGACAATAACGCAATACACTTATTAAGTAGTGTTCGTGTTTGAGGCTGCTGGAGTTGTCTCACTGCTTCGGGGAACAGAGCGCTTCCCTGAGCCACCAGGCAGAGAGCAGTGGTGACAAACTACAACCTGATAGTCCCCCATTACAGATAATCTTCAGAGTTAACAAGTGCTGAAGCAATCCCCTGGAGTGTCTCCAAGGAGAAGAAACTGAGACCACCGGATGCCTCCATCTATGGCAGCGATGCTCTGCGGGCTGCCGAGCCTGCTGACAGCTCTGAGAGAATCCACACGGACACGAGGAGCAAACATCCACTGAGCTCTATAAAATATAAAAACCTCGCTGAAAGGTATCAAGAAAAATTTGGGAACTCCAGATGGTACCAGCAGTGCTTCATCACAACCCAGTTCCAACAGGCAGGAGTGGATGACCACAGCACTCCTGCCAGAAAGAACCGGAGGCGGCTGGGTGGGCAGCAGGGTGGCACTGCCTCTGCTCAGCATCCCACCGGGGTATCAGCTCAAAGCTGGGCTCAGCACAGTGACTTCCTCAGGTATTCCAACAAGACCTGCAAGGAAGTCCTTGATGCTGAAAGAGCCTGCCCGTAGTTCCTCTGTAGGTAAACTTAACAGCTATGGGCACCAGTTTCACAATGAAACATAAAGGAGGATCATAAAATCATAGAATAGTTTAGGTTGGAAAAGACCTTTAAAATCATGAAGTCCAACCGTTAACCTAACACTGCCAACTCCACCACTAAACCACGTCCCTCAGCACCACATCTACATGTCTTTTAAATACCTCCAGGGATGGCAACTCAACCACTTCCCTGGGCAGCCTATTCCAATGCTTCATAACCTTTTTCCTCAAATCCAATCTAAACCTCCCCTCGTGCAACTTGATGCCATCTCCTCTTGCCCTATTGCTTGTTACTTGGGAGAAGAGACCAACCCCCACCTCTCCACAACCTCCTTTCAGGTAGTTGTAGAGAGTGATAAGGTCTCCCCTCAGCCTCCTTTTCTCCAGGCTGAACAACCCCAGCTCCCTCAGCCGCTCCTCGTAAGACTTGTGCTTATGCACGAAAAGTTTAAAATTGCTGTAATCTGCAGTTACCTAAAATGCTCGGTTCTTTTTTCTCAGTGCCTAAATATCTGCCTCAGACATGATCAGATTTAGGCAGTCAATCGCCTTCTTCAGTTGCTTCCCAGACGTGCATCTTTGCTTATCAAGCACAGTCACCTTTTTCAGGCTGACATCTTAGACAATCTCTTCCACAAGGTAAGCAACCACAGCATTACAACCAACTGAAGAGTTTCTACGACCTCACTTTGCTTACAGACCTTCACCTAATTTCCAATCAAAATACATTCGTGGATAATTTATCATTATTTATTTGTGCCAACGTTGCCCTTATATCCAAACCAGCACAGGCTTGTCCTCTTCTCCTCTCACTTTCTGCCCAGGCAGCAATCCCATCCTCTCCTCGCCCCTGCTTTGCCCGAGCTGTCGGTCCCTGGGCTGGAGAGGCACCCCGTGTCCTCCCTCGTCACTCTGATCACCTCCTTTCTACCTCTTCTAATTGGAGCCCAGCATCCTTGAACTTGGTTGAGCAGAACTCTATTCAGGATCTCAGCTGAAGTTATCCGGGGGTCTTGTACACGGCATTAAAAATCCCTGCCTCTCCTAGGTATTTCTTACTCAAGAAAGCTGGCAACTTTTTTTTCCTCTTTACAGACCTGTTGTTGTTGGCTGTGCTTCTGACATCCCCTGAGTTCGTTATCAGCAATGTTTATTATAGTATTTTTCATAGTATTTCTAGTAACAAAATGATTTAATGAAAATGAGATCCGGCCCAAATACAGCTTTTCATTCAACTCCACTAATAACATTCAATAGCCCTTTCAAAATAACTCACTGCTGTTCTCCCTGACTCCCCAGCTCTCTCTCCTACACTAAATTTAATCTCTAAGCCTAACAAACACTGCCTATATGTTTTAAGATGAAACGCTCTCCTCGAATCCAGAGGGATTTGTTCTTCTGTACTTTGCTGTTTACAAAGCGACCTTGCCCAAGGAAGATGTTAGACTGTTCTAGCATAATCTTTCTTCGGGGTTCCTCCATTGCAGTTCGTCTCATTTGCTGTACTTCCCACAATTTCTTCAATCATTCCTCTAAATCCTTCCTCATCCATAGGTCTAGGTCAGAGAAGAGAGTCAGGACTTGCCAGATCACTTCCCCTTTAATACTTTCTTACTACAGGTATTATATTTGCCATTTTCCAGTCATACGGGAAATGGCAATTAACAGATCTGTTTAGGATTTCTGTGACCCAGCCTTGGCTTCCGTATTTTTTTCCATCTTTTAACAGGAATCTTGGGATGGACATTATTTAGCCTCCCTTGTCTGAGTTCCCTGAGCTGTGAATTTTGCCTCTTCAGTCCCAAT
The DNA here is from genome assembly GCF_028500815.1 of Rissa tridactyla. Lineage (NCBI taxonomy): Eukaryota > Metazoa > Chordata > Aves > Charadriiformes > Laridae > Rissa > Rissa tridactyla. The sequence continues at coordinate 32,113,875 of NC_071467.1, read as the reverse complement.
GAAGTAATTTTCACTTTCATGCTCTCATTCATATGAGAGATTGTCTTCATCACTAATTCCCGTTCAACACTTCATTTCAGTTTTGATACAGATAACATTTTTATCAGAAGTAATAAAAGTTTTGAAATTCTGTACATGGCTCATTCCAGCAAGGAAATGGCAAGAAGTGTGGTATTAAAGATGCTGTCATCATTCCCCACCATTCCCTCTTACACCACAGATTAGTCCCAAGAACGCTTAAATGCTACCAGTGAAAGCTGGGCTCAGTTCCCCCTCTTGCTGGTCAGAGTTGCATCGCCACTTTGCCCCCTGGAGGAGGGCCAGAGGGACCCTAGCGCAGGGTGCCACTGACCTGCGCTGCAGAAGCTGACTCCTTTGCAAGGAAAACCTGAATGTGAGCTGGAGCAGGGACCGCGTCTGCTGCTTCCGACAGGAATGCCTTCAACAGCGTGGACTGCGTCACTCCTCGCTGATGAAACCAAGTATTGAAACCAGAGCAACGTGAAAAGGAGACAGGCCTCAGACACTTGTAGCCTCGTGTCGTGGAATACATCAATTCAAATCCAATTGAAGCGGCTTAAACATTTGAACTAGGATTTCCTTAGGCAAGTGCTGTACTCAACGGCTGCTTACAAAACAGGATCAAATCTCCAAATTGCAGGGAAGACTGTCACGACTGCAAATCCAGAATGAAGTGAGACCCTTCTCAGTAGCCTAGACTCTGTGAGAGGCAGGGCTTAAGCCAGACTGAGAAGAAGAGTCTTCCTCCTAGCTGGCTTCATCAAATCCCAGGCTGGTGTGCTACCCAATGCAGCTCCCACCTGAGATGCCCAGCGTCCACCCATGTTTTCTGCCGCGCACGAAAGTCTGTGACAAGCTTGTGAATTCTGCGCGGTTCCCTCCGCCCTTTTAGCAGGTCTGCTCCAGACGCACAACAAAAAGGTTCCGTCTGCACCATGCCGTATACCAAAGTTATTGCATCTGATAAATTTAACAGAGTTCAGTTCTCCGGTGCACACACAGGTCATGGACCACACTACTTCAAAGCTTCTATTCTTCCTTTCTCATATGGCATCCAGACCAAAATATGTCAAATTTTAGTGCACTTTTACAATTAATGCTTTCTGTCTGAACTTAGTTGGAAGTTTTTGGAACAGCAGTTTTTGGATCTGATTGGATTTTTGCCATTTGCAAAGCATTACCTCTAAGAGTAGGAGGATACCATATATGTCTTTTCATTCTTCCTGCTCTACTTCACATACGCAAACTGACATCCCACACTGTACAAATAAAGGAAATTAATTGTTTCTGGCATCCCTTGGGTACTTGCCTACAGACACATCCAGTACAAGCAGAGACGAAATGAAGACTCTGGGAGGGATTCAGCTGACGGAATGAGAATGTTTACAATGCAGGAGACCCCATCTGAGCACGTCACTTTGGGCCCTCCTTATGGTCAGTGGAGAATGAACTGATGTAGGCAGCAGGATGCACAGAGCGACTCTTCTCAACCTGAAGTATGCACTTACGTGTGGCCGGATAAATAAATGTGTGGCACCCCAAAATCCACCGACTGTGGTGGGAGCACAAACAAACAGACAGATTAGCTCTGAAGCGGACACCTAAATCTAAATGAGACAAACCCCTTGGGCTGCCCTGAAAACTTTTCAACTCGTTGAAACTAGACTTGGCTTTTTAAAAGCCAAACATTGTGATCTGACATTTCTTTAGACATTAATGACATGAGTGCAATCAGTGGAGTTCATTTTCACTAGCGTTACCTGGTAAGCATGGTCCGTGTGTACGAGGTAGAGGTTGGTAGGAGCTGAGCGGCTCAGAGGTGTCATCAATTTAGTCTCGGTTTTGGCACAGGAAGTTTCAGGACGGATTGCATCTTGGGTGGGAAAGGAAGGAGGAGGAGACGCTAAAGATGGAGAGACCGGGGAAAGACTGCTTAAGCCATCAGCTACTGAGTCCGTGTTGAGCCTGATTTCTGTATAGTAAAAATCCTCCTCTCCGTCGCTGTAGTCAGACTCTCCTACACGTCTGTATCAAGACAAAGAACGGAGGACTGATTAAACAAAAGCTGGAACCCCAAGGTAAAATTTAAATTCCAGATGCATGAGCAAATATATTCATACTGTCAATAAATTAATATTCCCAGTTTCAACCCTACCTACTTGCAAATCTGCATTTGCAAGTATCAGCATTCTGGCTGCAGGGATGGGGGAGAGGAAAAGAAAATCATCTAGTCTGAAGGGAAAAGAAGCAGGAATTAAGACTTTTTTTCCTCTCTGTGTTATTCTGACTAATTCTTTGACCTTGGAGTAGACGTTTAACTTCTGTGCTTCAGCTTAAATATCAGCCTCTCATTCCTAGCTATTGAAGTTAACAAGAATCTCAACACACTTTGACTTCAGAAATGACAGAGCAGCCACAGACGGATGGGTAAAGATAACAAACACAGGCAAGATATACTTCACTAATGTTACGGCAAACAAGATGTAATCTTATCATAGGTTACTTAATTAAACCAAATAATGTTATGGCCGGGGTTCACCGTAACTTTCCTTGGCGTAACCAAGGAAGCTGCTAGAAAACAGTCTCACCGCACAACTCGCTCAGACACAGGCAGAGAAAGGACACAGACGGGCTGGCTTGCCAGTGCACGACTTTCTGGTCCTACCCTCCAGAAGCAGATTTACTGAAGGAGGAGATGTAAAAGGCTTAATTGCCCCTGCGTGCCCTGGCACTATCTGCTGCAGGTTTGAGCATGAGTGCTAGGAGCGAAGCAGCCCAGTCCAATAGGTAGTTCCCAGTACACGTTACCTTGAAGTCCGAAGCAAACCACTGTTTTAGCACATTCATAATCCACATGCTACACAGATGTAACTCACAGCTCACATATGTGTATTTTCTCCTCCATATGGGAAATCTGGAAGCCCTGAGGGTCCTCCTGCCTGCATGTCCATACCAGGGCTGAACGCTGGGCCCCTCTTTTCCCAGGCATGCACCTCGAGAACAGCCCCTAGCCAGTTCCGCGGTCTGCTTGCCCATGTACCGCTACCTGTGGTCCTCTTGCCACCTTACTCAATAAAACTCGCAGAGAGCACGGGTTCAGCAGATTTGCAAGGCTCTACCAGAAGTACCACCTCCTGGACCGCTGCCAGTCACTCACCAAAATCCCTCTCTCCGGTAACGTTACAAGCTCCAAATTCCAGGGAAGTTCTGCTGTTTACTTCTCCCTCTCCTGTGCCACGATAAGCATGTCCCCACAATACACAGGACAAAGAGTAACATTCATAACTGCATTTTGAGAGATTTGCTCTGTTTCTGATAGCCTCACTCTTCAGAGCCTAAAGTCCAACAGCAATTACCATGACCTTTGCAAGACTCCCCTGAGTTCCACACCACAGCTCTTTAATTTTTAAGCACTGGATAACACAGACTTACACAACAGGGATGTATTTCCCCATATCTAAGAGGTGAAGACCATGAGTCCCCACTGTAACTACGTATGAGACAGCGAGGTCACTCAGCGCAGGAGATTTCAGTTGCAAACTAAAGCTCTGAAACAAGCTTGTGTCGTACAAGATTCATTCACTTCTGCTTCTAGTCCAAGTAACGTACACCAAGAAATTGCAGCTCAGTTTCTTTCTCTTAGGTTTCTTAGGTGGGTTCTTTGGTGGTTTTCTTTTTTTGACCTGAATTTGACTCAGAACTAACAGAAGCACCTGATCTGATGTGAAACAAGGCTGGAAAGTATTTCTGCAGGACCCTGAAACCTGCTGTCTTTTGCACGGCGTCAGCCTGGATGCGACACGCAGATAGCACATGTGAAGTAAACGCCACTGAGCTGTGTGCCCATTAGGCATGTGCAGTGTGACCCAGAGCTGTTTCTGATCTTCTAGCAAAGTTCAATAAAGTTCAGGAAAGAAGGTGCCTTGCTGTTGGAATAAGTTCTCGTTCACCTTGAGGCACTACCCCGCAATTTCCTTAGAAACTGAGGGATCTGAGACAGAAAAGCCAAGGACAATCCAGTTCATCTCCCCAGCCAGGTGCGACTGCTCCCCCCTTCTATACCAAATCCTTCAGACTTCGGAAGAGCCTCCTCTCTTACCCAAGGTGAATGGTCCGTATGTGTTTCTGGATCCCTGCAGCTGTGCTCAGTACCTTCCCACAGTTTTTCCACAGGCATTTGAACATCACCTTCATGGAGTTCTGAAAATTATGAGTAAAGCAACATTACTTGCAGGGAAGACAGAAAGAAAACCAAACCACCCAAACCAGACATACAACTACACTGTGAAGATTCAGAGCCTCTAACTTCACATTTTTAATGACGTAACAGTCTCTTGTCATCAGCGTCATCCTACTGAACTCAGCAGAATCCCAGCGAAAAGCAGCAGGAGCAGCTTGTGACAAAACTTGACCTCTCTCCGCTCTTTGGCAGGGCTTTTTCATTCGCAAGTTCCAGTTTCTGTCTCCCCACTCAAGGAGACAGACAATATAAAAACTTCCTACGCTTCTTTGGAGAACTTTCAAAGAACAACTGATGAGGACTTCTCACGTAATGCGAGGCATCTCTTAAATTAAGATCTTCCTAAAGCAAACTCTTATCAATATTTCCCCTCGTGAATTTTGCAACACGTAAAAAATATTGTGCCAGAAAAACGTAGCTTCTGCAATGACAATATTCACCCATGAGCTGGCAAAACCTCCTTCTATTTCATTCAGAAGCTGCTGTGACCCTTACTTGGCAAAGAGAATGAGAAGCCATCTGTCTGCATTCAACGTTTTTAAAAGAATATGTGTATAATCTCATTTTAATATTCTTGTTATATTCTTTAATATCATTTCATTGGCCTAAACGGAGTTGTTATTGATTGAGAGCACAGCCAACAAGGCTATAACGACACCAATCTTCAATATTTTGAAGACTCGGGAGAAAACTAGTCTTAAAGCACAGTATGCGGTAGCACATAACACAGATGCTGCAGAACTGTATAGATTTTTTTTAAAAGCTAATTTTACTCCAAAATTAAACCTACTTTATAATTTTAAATTAAAAAAATCTAAATAATTTGTACTTCTCAAAAATAATTTTCTCTATTATTACAAAACACGTTACTAAAGAAAACATGAGGAAGAGCTTCAAAATACTGTATTATTATCCTATAATTTTAGTTACATGTAAGATTAAATGAATAAATTTATATAAAGCTCAATTAAAAAAAAGAAAGGGAACAAGCACATCCTCAGAGTTGATTCAGTGCTTTCTTCAATTTGGACCCTTTGGAGCTGCATGCCAGTAGATGGTAAGTTTTAGCATCTGCTAGAAAGATAATGATTAGAATATAACAGGTTGCCCAGAGAGGTGGTGGAGGCCCCATCCCTGGAAACGTTCAAGGTCAGGTTGGACAGGGCTCTGAGCAACCTGATCTAGTTAAAGATGTCCCTGCTCATTGCAGGGGGGTTGGACTAGATGACCTTTAAAGGTCCCTTCCACCCCACCACATTCTATGATTCTATGATAATTTTAAAAAATCTCAGCCGATGGGCTTTTTAAGATACAAGTTGATTGTAGTAGCATGTTCTCATTGTTACCTGGCCGTTTAACAGTCTAACATCTCCTGTTTGAAAGTATGGATGCTAAGGGCTTTAAGATTTGAGGTACCTGATCATACTGTTTGTGTGAAAACTTTCTACTTTGGAATAAACTGCACGTAACTTCCCTCTATAATGTTTTGATCTGAGAATACAGCTACCATTCCAATAGATACAGAATTCTTTTTTGCTAAAATTAAATATAATCTATCTAGCAGTTCTGATAGAGACATTTTTTACTTTTATAATACACTACTAAATACTATAATCACTCAAAAACCCACAACCAACCACGGCAGCAAGATGAAGACCATGCTTATCATTTACATCTTAGGAATTCTGATATGACATCATGAACACCATATGCATCTTTATAAACGTAGAATGGTTTAACATCAATCTCCAGTTTGATGGTAAAACCAATCTCCTAGCTCCATTTGGCTTTATTGTCAGTGCTAGGAGTCTGCAAACACCCATGCATTTTAATGTAACTAAATGAAATCTTACTCAGTAGAAATACAGAACATAAAGCCTTCTTCCATTTCTGACTAGTCCCAAAATTGCCTAATCGGGCCTAATCTTTATTTAAGAAAACAATGGAACATAAATGGTTTCGTGAGGAATAACTACATTACTGGAAACTTTTAAGCAAACAACTTTCTTAATGGGAAGTGGTTGCTAACATGACATTTTTCAAACACAAAATGAAAGAAATGTTAATAAGTAAGTTTACCAATCGATCTTTTTCCAGGTTTATTCCTTCTGACTTTTGCAGTCCTGAAGAAGAAATAACCTGAACATTTTTATTTCAGCTTCTAAAGGCGTGAAGCTGCTCAGATAAAAGACCGTGTTGGGGCCAGAATAAAAAAACCTGCAGGAAACGCAGTTCATTTATAAAACAAAGTTTGGCAGGTGACCTTATTATTTATCTAAATCAAACATTTGCCCTACGGAGCAAAATCCCCTGGAACCATAACAGATAGCATAATAGGTCTGTGGTGGGTAGGTAAATAGAAATATACGAAGACAACTTATACGACAGTAAAGACGGCAGCTGCAAACCCATCTGTCTCATCGCAGCTGAGCAAGAAGAGCGATGCCAATAAGCTGAACTTTAGCTGAGAAGTAAAAGGCAAAGCAGCACACTTCTGCATTCCTGCTCCTCCTGTCCCACCTGCCCCCCCAAACATCAGCTCTGTCTTTAACAGTCAGCTCTAACTTCTAATTTATTATAACAAAGGTGTCTTCCAAAATATTTTTTTTTTCCTTTTCAGTAAGAAGCGTGAACGTTTTACACCCTTATCCCACGAACAAGGGCAGAACAGCGTGGGTCGGCAAATAAGCAACTTCTGGAGCAAAAGGATAAATCTGAACAGGTTTAAACAATCATTAAAACTTCTTCCTGCTTGTGATGAAGGAATTAACTGTCTCAGACTCAGCCAGAAACAAAGTCACTAAGGAGGATAAATTCTCTGGTTTTTCTCCTTACAAAAAGCCCTTTTTCATCTTGCTATGTAAAATCTGTCCTGTTGCCTTGGGAGGGAAGGCAACTTGGACTAGTGCCATCTCTTTGTTTTCTTTTTCTTTGAAAGGAGCTTGCTTGCTAGCATAACGGTGCTTTTTTGGGGTTAGTTTTGGACTTTGGGTTTGGTTTTTTTCTTTGCTGTGTTTTATTTAGTCTGCTTTTGCACTCCTACTGAGGATAAATTTGGCCACTGCTAATACTGCAGCAAAAGCCATCAGGTTTGATCTCTCTCTCTGTCTCCTTTTTTCACTCCATCTGTTTGCACAGAGAAAGCTTCACAGTATTAAGGTATCTGACATGCTGTCAGACAAACAGCACTTTCAGGGAACAAGAAGTATTAAGGCCATATCCAGTTTTTGCGATGACATCTAAAGGCTGCCTGTTGCATCCTGCATACAAAGAATTTGCCAAAGTTGGATAGAAATCCCTTGAATGGCCAGAGGCAACACCTTCTGGAAATCACTCTAGTGTTTTCTGAGCAGGAGGCTCTGTAGAACCTCACCATCTGCCAGCAAATATGCGGTGCTGGTGGCAGCACGTGTGTGCAGTAGGTGACTAGGTAGAACAAGACATAGTGACTCGGCTAAGTACCTACGTTCATCGGATGTCGAGGAGGGATACACACACAGAGCTGTTTGGGTGACCTGTTCCTTTCTCAGAGCAAAATACGTCTACCAACATCCCATCTGCCCATGGGTATGGAAATTTAACGCGAGGCTGACCTTTCTCTTCCTAGGAATGGGTTCATCGAAGAGAAGGTTGCTTGTTTCAGCTTCATCAATACCATCGTCTGGCTGGGAAGGTGTCCGAAAAGCTTTGAAGCTGTCAGCTGACAGAGGTGGAGATGGGGTGGATGGGTTGGACTGGTCACTGGGAGCGTTCCAGCTCCAGTATCCACTGCTGCTGGTACTAGAAGGCACAAATCCTCCTTCTTTCCAAGATCCATTTAGGGATTCTGTCAAGAACAACAACAGCCATCATTACAACAATATCCTGTGCTAGGGCTAAGCAGCTCTTCTATCTCAGGCTTAGATGCCATGTTGGTAATTAACTGTACGTTCAACAAAGGAAAGCAAAAATGTTGGATGTAGAGAGGACAACCACATCTATCCCACTGCACACAAATGACATATTCCACATTTAATGTTTCAGGTATTTTTAAAAAACAAGTGCTTTTTAAAAAAGAAATGCTGGGTTTGGAAACATAACCTGTTCTGGAGCATAAACCGCAATAAGCAGTCAGATATTGCATGCATGATTAAGGGAAACATTTCAAATACACCCTTGACTTTCAATAGGAACACATGACTGTGGTGGGGCATCACAGCAAGCTCCAAGCCACTGCACGGCCACCTCCAACAGGAGATCCCCTGGGAAGAGGACATATGCCCTGAGCCCCAGGGCACTAACCAGATCTGCAAAAACATGATCATCATCCCAGTACTGAAACACCAAAGAAAACCATAATTACACTCTAACTGTCTTCTCATTATCTCCCCGTGTACACTCCCCTGCCTAATTTGAATCTCTAATTGAAGTGGTACGTATCCTTGGAAGGATATCCTTTTTTCTTCATACGTGTGTATCGTTAGGCATCTGGTTTTGGAAGTGGGATGCATAATGCTGGATCACCTCCACACCTACTCGCTGGAGAAACTCCCTCCTCACTTGCAGTGGTTCCCCTGATATCAGGTGGGAAGCAGATGCTCAGACTAACAGGTTACTCTACAACACGGTGGGTGGGAGTAACAGCACTGCTCTGAAGTACAGCTTGAGCCATGCTTCACGTGCTGAGGTCCTCAGGCATTAGACATTGGCATGTCACTCTTCCCAGTCCCTAAAGGGCTTTTTGCAGGAGAGGAGTACGTAGGTGTTAAGGTTTGAGAAAACCCATAACAATTTATTGTCGATTAGACAATTATTCTATCACCCAATGACTCCTCCCCACCTGGGAAGGGAAACCAGGGAAAACATGGAAATACAAGGGTTAAAATATAAATAGATTTAATAGAATAATACTAAATAATTAACAATAATACTAAAGAACCAGTGTTGATCCCGATACTAATATAAGATATAGAAGGATTATACTCAGCCGATTCTATCAGCAGGAAGCTGTGCGCTCCCAGCGGTGGGCAGCAAGTGTTGGACACTGCGAGTGCAATGGCTTTGGGAGGAAGGGAAGGGATCAGGGGTCCGGCACTGGGGCAAGAAGTTCTCTGGACCACTGCCATCAAGGGAGAGAGTAACTACGCAGCAAACTTTCTAATTTATATTGAAAGTGTCATACATGGTATGAAATAATCTTGTTGGCCAGCTTGGGTCAAGTGCCCGACTCTCGCTCCTCCTCATCCCTGCACCTGGCAAGGCTTGAAAACACCGAGACCTTGAATCCCACATAGCCTAGCCGGTTATAAAGTAAATATTTTCACAAATTCCAACACTAGAGTCTTCCAAAAGTGGAGTTCTCCCAACCATTAGATGAGAAGTTAGTCCCGTGTCGCTCAACCCAGGACAGTCAGCCACCAACTCATCAAAAGTATGGCCCACACGTGTCCAGCAGTGCCACCAAAGGTGGCTCTGCCTGAAGTTTTAGGTTCTCACAGGGCTTGGGGATGTGGGCAGGGACGGTTTAGGTGCTGTTTCTCCCTAATTCAGGCATTGTAGGCTTTTCCCAATGACAATGTAGGTGCCAGAGTATTGTGCAATACCCAACTTTGGAGTTGGCAAGCAAATAACATCTTATCTGCTCATGAAACATTATTTAAGTGCGAGACAGGAGTCTTTTCAAGCCAGCGCCTGCCTTTAAGAGTTCTGCAGAAGTCACTCCTTCATTCCTTCTCAATTTCTTACAGATAAATTTAACTAATGACATCAGCAAGAAAGTAATGTCTACCACCTGCTACTAAAAGCTTAACCCCAAACCAATGAATTATTTTTTTTTCTCCTAACTCAGTTGTTTTTGGATGAAATCCTTGATCGTTAACATCAGCTGCTCACAAAACAGAATGCAGCGCTCCATCATGTAAGCACATGCATAAAAATAACCCCTTGCGAGGGCAGCAGCCAAGTCCCTGCACTTACTGATTAGGGCCACAGAGAATAAATGGGATCAACCCTCCCTCCCCCCGGCAAATTCCTCTTTGGAAAAGGACATATACATTTCCGGTAGCTAATAAGTTCACACATGAAAATGTCATGTTTTGGTTCGTGATTACAGCCTTCATGTGACTGTAATGGAGGCGGGTTTTGTTTCTTTTAAGTATTTATACTTGCGTCTCGTGCCAAAGCCAAGAAGTACATCTGGTATCAACTTGTGACCTCAGCGTAGCTTAAAATTTCCACTTCAGAACACCAAAGGAAACAACACCCTTTCAACTACTTTCTGACACATTTATGGTGGTACTTTGTATTCTCAGGGTTTACAGTTTCTCCTCACCTTGCTGAGAAAGAGATATAAATCAAGAATTTTTAAAAGCAGTATGGAAAAGACTGAACGAGGCTAACACCAGGGAAAAAACAAACACTGGTTCTCATTAATACTAACAAATCTGTCAATGAAAAGAAATTTAAAATATAAATAAATGCAACTTACTCTTATTTTGGGGCTCTTTTCACATTACTGGAGTTGCGTGAAAGAGAACCAGACCAAATATTACTCAGCTGCAGGGAATCAAGGGCCAAACTCTGGTCCAGTTTACATGGGGGGTCATCCCCAGTAATTCCAGACAGATCAGACTTTAATCACAGAATTGCAGAATGGCAGCGGTTGGATGGGACCTTCGGTGATCATCTAGTCCAACCCCCCTGCCAGAGCAGGGTCACCTAAAGCAGGCTGGACAGGAACGCATCCAGGCGGGTTTTGAATGTCTCCAGAGAAGGAGACTCCACCACCTCTCTGGGCAGCCTGTTCCAGGGCTCCGCCACCCTCAAAGTAAAAAAGTTTTAATATTAATGCTAATGTTTGTTTTGTAGGGTTTTTTTCACTTCTAGGCAAAATTCCATTTGTTTAAACAAATGTTCCTTTAATTACACTGCTACTTACTGCCCTTTTTTGGAAAAGGATGTAGAAAGAATTAATCATTAGTACATTTGTAGCTCGTATTACTGAGATCAGAGCCTAGCCCTGCAACACCAATTGAGCTTTGAATTATCAAATCTTTACACTTTCATGGAAGTCTTTAGTAAGGCTTCACTCAGGAAAAACTAAGATATTCAGGGAGAAGGTGCCCAACAACAGCTTCAAAATGTTGTCTGTGACTACTGAAAATACGTGAACTACTTTTTCAGGCTTGTTTTCCCAGATTTCGGGAAACAAGCAGACAAGCTATGTGAAGAAATATCAAAGAGCACTCAGGCTGCATGAAGAAATATCAAAGGCAGTTAACAGCTACCATTTACCTATTAGCAATTCAAAAGGGCTTGTTTGGAAGATCTTTCCAACCGACAGCATGCACCACTGCTCCTGACAACTGTCATCTGCTCAAACTCTTTAAGGTGGCAGATACTGCCTTGCCCCACACGAGAGCAGCTCCCCATGAGCAGGGATGCAACGTGGGACATGCACGTGCCTCAGCCACTCTGAATCCCTGCCTGGGACATCAGCACAGATCCACCTTCATCTGTGGTTTTGGCTGTGACCCGGAGCAGCTGGAGAGCAGGAATGTTTTCTACCTTCCATTGGCCTTCCCTGGGGGCTGGCAACCTCCAGCCCTGAGGTGGGACAGTCGCTGGGGATGTCACCGCCAGAGGTTTCCCAGGGCTCCTCAGGGCAGTGATACTCCATAAATGCTTCTGGTTTCAACATTTGCCAAGTGTGTGGAAAGCACACATGTAGGAGCCATGGGTGCTCATGGCTAGACTTCCAGCGAAATGGGCAAAATTTAAGTTTTCTGGAAAGGAATGAAAAAAACCACACTGTTTGTTCAAAAGTCCTGAAAGCTGGGACATTTCTCATGGTACAGATTCCTTGGTACAACATCCATGGTACAACATCATTCAGCGGATTGCCCCTGCTTCCATGAAGAACTGCTAAGACTATTTACCCATTAATTTGCAATCAGTTAGTATTCCTCAAAGTACTCCAATTATTTACAGTAGAAGGGCATTTAGTGTCAATTTAACAGTTATGAGTAAGAAAAGCCACTCACACAAAATACTGAGACATCCTAACAAGGGTGTCCTAATTTAAATTATTCCTTAAAATATAACACTTTTAAGAATTTCTTGTAAATGCAGTCAAGCTTGCATAGATTAATTATATTTCATTAGCAATCTCATTATTACCATTAACTTTATAGATTTATTTTCATTTGTGTGTCTTCTGCTATACCATGAATGGAGTAGTCTTTTAAGGGATTATGGATTTGATGGTAGACCATCAGAGAGTTACAAAGGGCAGAGGAACTGAGGGTCTAATCCTGCAACGGCAGAAACAGACCTGTCGCCATGCAGACTGCTAGTGCACAGCCTCTCTGCTGAGGGCTGTCACCTGGAAGTGCTTTGCCTCATTGCAGTGTTGAGTAAAATCTGATCTGATTTCCATGAGGTGGGGACAAGAACCACAGAATGACAGGGGTCGGAAGGGGCCTCTGGAGATCATCTAGTCCAACCCTCCTGGCAAAGCAGGGTCACCAAGAGCAGGCTGGACAGGAACGTGTCCAGGAGGGTTTTGAATGTCTCCAGAGAAGGAGTCTCCACCACCTCTCTGTGCAGCCTGTTCCAGTGCTCCGCCACCCTCAAAGTAAAGAAGTTTTTCCTCATGTTCAGATGGATTTTCCTGTGTTCCAGCTTGTGCCCGTTGCCCCTTGTCCAGCCACCAGGCACCACTGAAAAGAGTCTGGCCCATCCTCTTGACACCTGCCCTTTAGATATTGATAAGCATTGATGGGATCCCCTCTCAGTGTCCTCCAGGCTAAACAGCCCCAGGTCTCTCAGCCCGTCCTCATAAGAGAGGTGCTCCAGTCCCTTGATCATCTTTGTAGCCCTCTGCTGGACTCTCTCCAGCAGTTCCCTGTCCTTCTTGAACCGGGGAGCCCAGAACTGGACACAGTACTCCAGATGCGGCCCCACCAGGGCAGAGTAGAGGGGGAGGATGACCTCCCTCAATCTGCTGGCCACACTCTTTTTAATGCACTTTTTAACCACTGCTTTTGTGTTTACTGCGTATGTGCAAATGCAAATTAGCTGTTTGGAAAATTAGCGTTACAGTGAGGTTATCAGATCTTCTGTAGTGCTTATCTCCCATTTATGACATGAGGCATCTCCTGTTTCATAAACTGGAGCCACTTTATGGTTACAGAAAAGGTTTCTTCTAATTTCTGCTAATGCTGCACCAAGACCTCGACTATGCGGGAGCAAAGCTCCCTCAGTACGATCCCCAGCACGTAGGCACCACTGCCAGTCCTCCTTTGTCCTCCACCATAGCCACAACTCCTGGAAACAAGCCCCCCGTGTACACAGCCCCTGCCCAGGCGCCGCTGTGAAGGCTTACCGTTGGGTCGGACAGGAGGGCTGCGGACCAAAGGGCTGGTGGATAAACTGGTGAGTACCATGGCTGCTGTTACTTTATCCATGTCCAGTTCTTCTGAAGATTTTCTGAAACACAGTGAACAGGAGGAAGGGAACACATCAGCAAATGCTTAACTTTTTCTAGTATTTTTTTTTTTTTTAATAACAGACCAAACCCTAAGTCAGTAACTGAAGCAAGCCACCAAACAGAGTTCTCAAAGCTTTCGCCTTCTGGCAACCTGAGCATACCAAGTGGCTACTTTAAGAAAACAAGTTCAGCGTAAATAAGAAAGGCAGTGGGAAAAGAGAGTACATCTTTGTATAAAATTGTCAGGATTACTGTGACCCTCCATTAGTTTGACCCTGTTCCCCTTTTTCAGAATTTCATATCCTTAAAGCTAAGTGTCTAAGTTTTTTTCCTTGGATGAAGACATAGAGATGCAAAACCCTGTAAGATTACCAGTAACATTAATAACTGTCGTGGTTTCGGCTGGCATAGAGTTAACTTTCTTGCTGGCAGCTGGCACAGTGCTACGTTTTGGATTTGGGATGAGAATAGTGTTGATAGGGTGACGGTGGTTTTAGTTATTGCTAAGCTCTCAAGGCCTTTTCTGATCCTCACACCGCCCCACCAGCAAGCAGGCTGGGAGGGCACAAGAAGTTGGGAGGGGACACGGCTGCGACAGCTGACCCCAACTGACTATATGATGTTATGCTCAGTATATAAGGCTGGGGGAAGAAGGAGGAAGGGGGGACATTCGGAGTGATGGCGTTTGTCTTCCCAAGTAACCGTTACAAGTCATGGAGCCTTGCTTCCCTGGGGATGGCTGAACACCTGCCTGCCGATGGGAAGCAGTGAATGAATTCCTTGTTTCACTTTGCTTTACTTATAAAACTGTCTTTATCTCAACCCACGAGTTTTCCTTATTTTCCTGATTCTTCTCCCCATCCCACTGGGAAGGGGGAGAATTGAGCAAGCAGCTGCGTGGTCACAGTTGCTGGTTGGGGTTAAGCCACGACAACCTACACTGCTCGCTGTAGGGTGAGGAAGAGCTATGAACTGGAACTGAGGGATGTGATTTTTTTTCTTTGTTGCTTCCGCTTAACACTATTAAACTTCCCGTACTCTCTCCAAAAGACTCATCCTGAATTTCTCCTAGTCAAATTATAAACTAATTCTTTAATATAATTAGTAAATTGGCAGAAAACCAGTGCAGTGGGGGAGTTTTTCTGCAGGTGTGATGGGTGCCTGAGCCAGTGGGACAGTGCAGTGGAAAGAGAGGGACCCATCGCTGCTGTAGCTCGGCCTCGCTGGGAACCAGCCCTAAGTCACTGCTTCGATTCATGCAGTTGAGGCCGATGAGTTCTGGGGGAAAAAAACAACCATAAAAGCAGCATAGCAGCAGAGGAGAAGGCATGGGAAAGGGGTAATAAGGGAGAGGAGGGCAGCCAGCTTTCCAGGGGAGGGAGAAGAGGATTTGGAGACAACGGCTGTCTCTAGAAACCAGGCTTCAGTGACCCACTGCTCAAGGAGCAATGTTTATTTTAGACAATGCAGAATTTTCATGGTCTATAAAAATGTACATACTATCGCTTTTTTTTTCCCCAAAAGTAATTTTTCCTGACAGGTTAACAGTATAACATACAATTCTGAAGAGTGTACATACCAAAACAGAACTGGTAAACCCACTAGGTTTAGGAGACTTTAGCTTTCCATCCTTGTGGGACTGTGGAACCTGGACAGATAGCTTCTTGAAAACACCTGCTTTCAAACATACAATTGATCATCCAAGCCCATCTTCTAATTTACCAGAGATCAAGTTAAATTTGTTCTTATAAAAGAATACATTCCCCCCCTCTATGCTGCATTGTGGGGTTTCTAGAATTTCCTCCGTGCCTTGAAACGAGCTCTACTTAACTGATCAGGTTGAGTCTTTATTTAAAGCCCAATATAAGAAGTGTTCATCTACCTGATGTTTTCTGTCACCTGTTGATGGGTAAGTCACCAAAAGTCACCATGCTGCTTGCAGTCCCCTTCCTAGAATCCCATTTCACCCATCAGGGTAAAGGAACATTAACTGGAAACTATGCTACAGTCACAGCCCCTTGATATGTTAGTGAGCAAACCTCAAGCTTGTCCATGAAAAAGTGCACAGCTGCTTTCTGGCTGATGCAAGGACCCGCACAGATGCCGATGAACACTCTCCCATGCCGTGCAACAGCTTAGCTCTCATGACTGTCTTTTGCAACACATCAGTGCCTGGAACTGAAACACTCATGGTGGTTCCTGCTACATTCTGAATATATCCATAGAAAGCCTCCTTTCCTTCAGCCAAGGCTTTTGCGAAGAGCACAGCAGCCATATGGTCATCATCAAGTACTGGAAATGTCTTGGATATCTGCTATAATCAGCTAATACCCGAATCCATCACCCATCAGGTCTTCTCGCCTGCAAAGGAGTACTTTACTCAGAATGCCAAATTCCTCTGGGTCCAGAAGACCTTTCCTCAAAGATGTCGTGGAGATGCTACATTTTCTGGAGACCAACCCTGCCAGATGATTTTCCCATTACCTAACATCCCAGTATGAAAACCCACTCTCTGGGAAGCATTCAGCTGCTCTGTAGTCCACTCCTGCAAGACTACACTAACTGTCCCTACTCCTTTATCCAGCCATGGATGAACCACTAATATCTCCATTTCTGCAACGTATGAAGACAAAATGACCACAGGTTCCTGATACACTGGAGAAGCTGATCGCTAGTGTTTGGAATCAGGCCTCCAACAGGGCGATTCTGTGTGTGTGGTAACAGGACTAACGCGCTCCCAGCCAGGCCTCTGCAGAATTGCAAAATCACGCTACAGCAGTTGTTGCAAGTGTTGGCCAAGTTGGTGTCAAGATGTCAGAGTCTAGACCCAGAGCTAATCCCAAAGTTCCTCCAAATAGTCTATAAATTTAACTTCTAGCTCTGCTGTATCAATGCTTTTCCCTTCTACAATGACTCAGACTGCTGCTCTGAAAACCCAACCTTTAAAAAACCCAACCTTTAAAAAAAAACCCTTTAAAAAAACCCCAACCAATAATTTCGTCAATAAAGTCCCAAAAATTGTCAGCACTGGCATCTGTGTCTAAGATGAAAGTTTTCAGGGGTAGGCAAAGGACAGGAGTGGTCATGACCACCCCCACCCTACCTCCAACATTTCTAACCATGCTAAACCACACTCTTGCAATTACTGGAATGTTTTGTTCTACCTGATCCAATTTAACAGGTTTTCAATATGGAAAGACCAAATAAGTAAAACTTTGGACTTTTTCCCTGCCCATTTCGAATCACAGTCATTTTTACTACTTACTGCTCCTCTGCTCCTCAGCTGCAGCCGGCAAACAAGGAATGCTCCGTTCGTACTTCCCTGCCACAAGAATTTTAGCAGCTACAAGTGCTGGCTTATGTGACTCTGCTCCCAAACACATTTTTACAGTTTGGCTTATAAATGTAAACACACATATTTCACATATCACTCAGCCAGCACCACTGCAGGAACAGCAGCAGCCTTGGAGGGAGAGGCAAAGCATAAAACTGAAGACAGGAACCACTCAAGCCATCTGCATTTAGTCAGCATCACATGCGAGTCCATGTCTTAAGACTGCCCCAGTCTTTTCCAGCTTTCTCCGCTGGAAAGTTGAACCTACACACAGCTGTTGAACAGTATTTGCACTCAGAGGGGAGAATAACTTGTCCGTTACACATCGATTGTTCACAAACCATTTATTCCACCACTGCTAAGGTGATTTTCTGCAGAGCAAAGTTATAATCCCTGCCATTGCTTATCCTGTTATTAGGTGCAATGAAATCTAGATCAGTTGTAAAATCATCTACGGCATAGCTATGAAGATTTCTTTTCTCCAATCCCACATTCCAGCCTCCAAATGCAGCCTCCCAGCTTCTGGATGGATATGTTTGTGTCAGCCCAGTCTGTATTTGAGACCAAACTGTTTTGGATCTTTTATTTCCAAGTCTTTGTAAATCCAAACACATGCAAATAACTGAATTTTAATGAACAAGTTCAGGCATAAGCAGCGGAAGTTAGAGGCCCTTGAGGACAGATCTTTTACCACCACCCCATGTCTCAGCTTCATGTCTCCTTGCTTCCTCGGCAGGGAGAATGGTTTCACGTGATCCCTATGATACTCTAACCTGGTTAGCCTGGTATTTAAAATAGTCCTTCTCTTCAATAGCCAAGATCAAATTCAAATTAGTTACTACACTCACTCTTACTCAATCTTTTCCTTTGCTTTGCTGATGAATTGACCATTTTTTAAAATTCATTTAATGGTGTTAAGAAACTATCACATCTTGTCAGTCAGAGCCCTCTGCGAGGAAAGGCTGGATTTAAGCTCCAAAAGATGAGCAAAAGAGGGTCCAAGACAAGTCCAAGGCTACGCAAGTGTCCCAAAACTGCTTGTACTATAGCCATGTCGAAAGACGACACAACAGCCCATGTCCTACTGTCCCATTGCCTCAGCCAGCAGCTGATTCCCCCTAGGACTTGTGTTTCCTTACAGGACTGAATCCAGCTTAAGCTTTTGGTGTCGTTCCTCCCTACTAGCAACTTTCTGGCGAGGGGATGTCTCCCTGACCTTCCTTTGCAAAAGGTGCACAGGTCCTCTTCTGGCCACCATCACCTTCACACTCCCTAGTAAGCCTTATTCCCACCTGGACACACCTACACCACACCTCTGCTGTTTTTTCTCTGTATCAGCCACACTATCATTTATAGGTGGAACTACCGGGTTTTTTAGGCTTTCTCTCAAAAATCCTTAAAAATACATATTTCATTCTAGTTTTCAAGTCTTTGGTCCATCCTTTACTATTTGCCCGGCTTGGACCAAAAAGCCTGCAATTCTTCCTCTTGGAAAGACTGCATCTTCGGTCAGTACTTTACCCAACCATATTTTAAGAGTTATGGAGAATATTCTTTCAGCAGAGAAACTGGTAGTGGTAGCAGGTATTTTTTATAAAATTGACCTTATTGAAAAGGAAAACTTAAGCTCATTTTAAGCAAAGGAAAAATAAAAAAAAACAGAGAGACATTTATCTTCCCTGCCCACAACTCCAAAGGTTTCAATTAATTCCCTGACCCGTGACCTCTGACTCCAGCGCCGCGATGCTCAAAGCAACGATGCACGGGTTTGCCCTATGGGAAGTGCCCTCCTGTGCTCCGGAGCTGCCCTGACACCGCGTGAGTGCGGACCAGGCAGCGCTTCTTCACCAGGGCTACACTCCCACTGAGAAGGTGGGAGGGGAGAGCGGGGGCAGCATCCTCCAGCTGGCAGGACCACCAGGAGATGAGCCCACAGAGAAGGGAAGGGGAAGGACATTTCCAATTACTTCAAGTGGAGGTTGGCTACAGAAGCTGATGGTCACAGACCCAGCCTTCTTCTGCAGAGCCACATCCCCCTGCTGTTCCAGCGCTGCTGAGCTTGCCTCTCCTTATCCTACTTTCTAAAGAATAACCACCTGAAGCCCACATGCCCGAAACATTCAGATTTATTAAAAGGTTTACATTTTTCTTTGTTTTGGCAGAGGCATGCGCTTACCTATTTCTTACTGCTATCCCCACCAGAGGGACCCAGTAAAAAATAATTAGAATAAAAATTTTTAACTAGGATTGATCAAGAACAGTGGCAGCCAGGCACAAAAATGCTAGTATGCTATGTTAGCTGGCTTCCGTCCTCCACACAAAAACCAGCTGATGACAGTGGTTCACAAAACATCTTGGACCTTTTGTTAAGGAAATAACGTATAAATATGCATGCATTAATATGCTACAATTAAGACAGAATAACAGTATAGAATCATAGAATGGTTTAGGTTGGAAGGGACCTTAAAGATCATCTAGCTCCAACCTCCCTGCCATGGGCAGGGACACCTCTCACTGGGGAGGTGGGCTGCTCAAAGCCCCATCCAGCCTGGCCTTGAACACCGCCAGGGTTGGGGCATCCACAACTTCCCTGGGCAACCTGTTCCAGGGCCTCACCACCCTCATAGTGAAAAATTTCTTCCTGATATCTAATGTAAATCTCTCCTCTCCTCCTCCGGTTTGAAGCCATTACTCCTCGTCCTATTGCTCCACTCTCTGACAGTGAGTCCCTCCCCATCTTTGCCATAGGTCCCCTTTAGGTACTGGAAGGCTGCTATAAGGTCTCCCCGGAGCCTTCTCTTCTCCAGGCTGAACAACCCCAACTCTCTCAGCCTGCATTCATAGGAGAGGTGTTCTCTCCCTCCCATACTTATAGTTCTAAATGCTCATAGAGAGACCCCTGAAGTCTTGAATTTTGACCACCTGATTATAGCCCCATCACACTGATGCCGTCATACTGAGCACTGTATCGATACTGATAGATAAGCATGTTGTTACAGGCTTTTATATGCCAAAAATACGATTCATCATACAATGAATCATTGTAATCAGTGCACTAGTAACAACAGAAGTACTTCTGAAAGAAATAAAAATCCTAAATTACATTCTACAGTTAAGTAAAAAGATTTTAGGTTTCTTCAACTCTTCATTAATGGCAAAGGCAACATCCTAACAAGGAACCGTCAAGAAAAGCCATGTATGTGGCTGTGACTCCAGATATCTAAAGTAACTACAACTAGTCTTCTGTCTTGAGAAAAGATCTACAGTATCATGCCGCAAAATATCATTAATCCATAAAATACCTTACATTTACGATAATATTTGATTACCATTTAACAACTCAAAATATTGACAGTACAGATAAATGAATGATCTCACTAGTTGCTGTTAGGTTTGTTTCTTGATTATAAAGATTTAAAATTAACCTGCTTGCCAAAGACAAAAGGAAAAATTGTAGAGAGAATGATCCATATAACCAGTCTGTGTTCCTAAGTCCTCTTTGGTAAAAGCTGTAACTTTTCACAATAAAGCAAAAAGCAAAGGGAAATATTTTCAAAGATTATATTAAACCATTACAGTACTATAATGATCATCTTAAAACTTAAGGGAGCATTACTATTTACACATCTAAAAAGAGAACTGGCGTTTGATATCCGAAGCACAGACACAATAATAGCATGCGCTAATTAGAAGTTAGGGATTTCTGCCTTTGCTCATCATGGCCAAACAGAGAATTAACCTTTTCCACTCTTAATTTTGTGGTATTTGCAATCTAGTTCATACACAAAATAATTGCCATTTCTGTGTCTCTCTCTGGTGTTCTGGTTATACACCAGCAATTTTTTAGGATACTGACAGAGATTAGAAATTAATTATGATAAAGTTGTTTATTATACTAACACAGGAACTTTTCTTCTAAAAACATATATACCTGAACTTCTCAAGGAAAAAAGAAAAGTGCTTCAAAGGCCACCTCAAAGCTTTCTACCACCCCCAGCCAAGCTGAAAGATTTTGTGATTCAATTATTCCAAGGACCTTTGGAAGCCTGGCGGGTCTGTTAAGAGGCCAAGGAGAGCTGATCGAGTCATCAGCAATGCAGACACAGACTTTCTATCTGGACTGTAATGGTTTAAAGACAATAAAAAGTCTCTGCAAATTAGTGGTATCACATGGGAGACATTCACAGAGAGTGGTTCTCAGCATCCTGGAGAAGAAAACACGGTTAAGAGAAGAAATGAAGAGAAAGTGATGTGTAATGCAGGTGTGTTTCTCAAAGTCTTTTATTCTTCCTCACATCAGACCTTCCACTGCTCCACAGAAAGAAGACTCTGTAACAAACAGGTATTTCTCTATACCTAGACAGGTTGGAGATTTGGGCAGACAGGAACCTTATGAAATTCAACAAGGGCAAATGTAGGGTGCTGCACCTGGGGAGGAACAACCCCATGCACCAGTACAGGCTGGGGGCTGACCTGCTGGAGAGCAGCTCTGTGGAAAGAGACCTGGGAGTCCTGGTTGACAACAGGATGACCATGAGCCAGCAATGTGCCCTTGTGGCCAAGAAAGACAATGGCATCCTGGGGTGCATCAAGAAGAGTGTGGCCAGCAGGTTGAGGGAGGTCATCCTCCCCCTCTACTCTGCTCTGGTGAGGCCGCACCTGGAGTACTGTGTCCAGTTCTGGGCTCCCCGGTTCAAGAAGGACAGGGAACTGCTGGAGAGGGTGCAGCAGAGAGCTACAAAGATGATCAAGGGACTGGAGCACCTCTCTTATGAAGAAAGGCTGAGGGATTTGGGTCTCTTCAGTCTGGAAAAAAGACGAATGAGGGGGGATCTTATCAACACTTATAAATACTTAAAGGGTGGGTGTCAGGAGGATGGGGCCAGGCTCTTTTCAGTGGTGTCCGGGGACAGGACAAGAGGTAACGGGCACAAACTTGAGCATAGGAAGTTCCCCCTGAACATGAGGAGGAACTTCTTTACTTTGAGGGTGGCAGAGCACTGGAACAGGCTGCCCAGAGAGGTGGTGGAGTCTCCGTCTCTGGAGACATTCAAAACCCGCCTGGAGGCGTTCCTGTGCAACCTGCTCTAGGTGACCCTGCTCTGGCAGGGGGGTTGGACTAGATCATCTCCAGAGGTCCCTTCCAACCCTATGGTTCTATGGTTCTCTAGCCATTATCATTAAAAGCACTAAAACTTGACAGAATATAATCAATTGGCTTTTACAACTGTTTGTATTTAAATTACAAAGAAAACATGATACTTGGTTCCAAAGGCTGGCAGGTGTACTCTCCCATACTCGGGGGTCTCACCTGTCTCTCGGTTGCCTCTGCCCCCTCCTCAAGACCCCGGAGAACAGACAGCTTCCTGAGCCAGGCACATCCCCAGGGAGCCCCTGAGCACACTTTCCCAATGTCATCCTCCTCCCTGCGGGGCTACAACCCAGTGATGCTACTCTGGCTGCTCTGTAGGCTACCACTGCACCAGACCTCTCTGGTGAGCACTGGCAGAGCTGCACCAGCAGCAAAAAGGACGCGAAATTACTGCGATTTCTGTCATTTGGTGCAAACGCATCCCATGGACACGCTCTGCTGCCGCCATCCCCTCTACAGCCTGGTGGCAGGAATAGCTGATTTGCCCTCTAAGACTCCCCAGAAAAGTCCGTTTAAGGGAAAGCCTGCAAAACAGATGGAAAATGCCTTTTTTGTTTAAGCCTTTTTTTATCACCACTTCTTAAGCAACTCATCTGCCTTCCTTGAAGGCAGCTGAAATTTCAAACCTATCCAAATAGGAACAGGACTGAACTCTAGGTTGCCTTCTGATTTACAAAACGCAGGATACAGTGTGCTGGGGGTGAGGAGGGAGAGGATGGGTAATAAAACACTGCTTTCATTATTGCCCAGTGATAAAATCGACAGTTTTTAAATACTCTGCATAAATGGAAACAGTTAAGCAAGCCAAATTCAACACTTGGAGGTAAGCCGCAGTGTACAGGAACAATTTATTCTATGTATTGAAGAAGTTCATCCAATGAATAATTTTTACTTTTCAAACAGCTGGGACATATCAGGAGAACTTATCTGGTGCAGAGCCCTCGGGGCAACGACAGAAGCTGAAGTAGGAATACGACACAGAAACTGTCTGCTTCAAAACAGAACAACCAAATAAATGGTAATTACTTGATAGATTATGAGTGCAAAGCAAAAATTAAATTCATAAAGGAATAACAGAACCCTGCAGAGAATGGTTATACCTTACCGTCACCCACAAGCCTCCAAGATTTTCTAGAAAGATTTTCTGTTCCATCTCCTCTATTTTAGAGGCCACTTGCTGATGCAATAAATAACTCAGTCTCTACAAACCAAGTATAGAGATGCCCCGAAGCAACAGACCAATTCTTCCAAATATTACCCAATATATTCATGTTCATCCCTTTTCTGCCTTCGCCTTAGCTACTGTTTTAGCTTGGTCGCAGGCACACCCCCTTTCATAAATGGGATTGCTTTGATGGGGTACTGTTTACAGAAAGAACATCTTGCACTTCTGATGCTTTCTTCAGGGAAAGGGGCTGGACCACTTGCTCCGATGCCCAAGAGGTACCACTCAATGCAATACAACTCATCATGCTGAAAACAGAAAAAGATGGAAATGGAAAAAAAGAACAAAACCCCGACGGTCGCAGCTCATGAAGTGCATGTAATAAGAACGGTGCCAGGAAGCGGTGTGATGTGCTAAGGGGACAGCTGATGCCAGCTGGTAACAGACAGAGAGGGTTAGACACTTTGCCTCCCCAGGTAGCCAGCGTCCCAGTTCCAGTGCCTGCTGCTGTTTGCGACCCTCACCCGGCCCCGCAGTCAGAGCCCCCCAAGTACCACCGCATCTGATGTCTCTTTTTCACAGTGCTCTCACTCCGCCTTTTGCAAAACTGTTTTTCCTGTAAATCTTCCTTAACTTTTGAGAAGAATTATTTTACCAGCTGAAGATATCCTTATGGCAGATGCTACGCGTACTTTGTCTTTCCCAAAGTAAAATACAAAATACAAGGCCAGAAATTTTTTGCTCTTCCTTCTTCTTTCCCCCTCATCTATTGCAAACAGGATGATTCTTAGTTCTAACTTAGAACTAAGAACTAAGTTAGCTTTAACTTCTTTTAAACTCTTTTAACTCTTTAACTCTTTCTGCCAAAGAACTAAGTTAGAACTTAGTTCTAAGTTAGAACTTAGTTAGAACTTCTAAGTTAGAACTTAGTTCTAACATTCACAAAATATATTTTATAATATCAATGCCTATATACAGTCCTAACAGATCTACATGGATCATTGGTTTAGCACAATTTATCTCTAAAAAGCTGCTGTAAGTCAACTTTAAAATAATATTTAACTGCTTTTTTCCTTCACACATTAAAATACGGGGTTTTTTTTCAAATAAAATATACATTGATGAAACACTTGAAAAAGCCTGCAAGTTTTCCTCTCACCAAATCAGAGCCACAAGCATGCTGTCCTGTTACTACATATAACTGCTAATGTGAAGAAGATGGCGAGCACTTTGCTGAAATCAAATCAGTCTCAAAAATGACCCACAGGGTCAGTTTCTGTTCATTGTTAATATTTACATGTCAGTCTTTTGGGCTTTCCAGCTCCTTATTTGTTTAAAGCTAGAAGCAAATAAAATTGTAAAGAAAAAAACTACCAATTCTGGACCAGGCTGTCCACAGCCACCAGTACTGCTGAAAGAGATTTGGAGACTAGAGGCAGAAACACCTCTGAGATGACCCTCCGCTTTCTGCCAAAGCAAGATATTATATCCTAAAGAACGGAATTTCCAAAAATTAAACCATTGTTTCTATGGCATACTTGAGCTAAGAGGTCACAGCACTGTAAAGTATCTCCCAGGGTCATCCTTTGCTATTGCAGCGATTCAGGAGACGCACACCACGGCTCACCTCACAACAGGTTGGGTTTTTGTCCTTCTCAATCTTAGAAACCTGTTTCAGAACAGGGAAGGCACAGAGCTAGCTCATTTTGTCCTCTCCACTCTCACCTTCCCTTCATCTCCATGTCCTTGGACCAGTTCTGCAGGGCTACGTTGACAACAGTACCTGTGATATCTAGCTGACAGCTGTTTTGTCTAAGCACACACATTCCATGGAGAGTTTCCAGGTACACCTATTCAGATGGGTTCTCTTCCCACTTCCCTGATCATCCTACAAGCCTGTGTTCATCCCGTGTTGATGCCAAGTACATCGATCACAAACAGAGCTCCAAGTGTTATTGATATGGTCTCGCCCACATCTCCTACAAGGACAGTATTATTTCCCTGTCTCTGCTGAAATCTCTTTGATTTGACTCACAAGGATAGCTCAGTCATCTGTAATGAACAATACAACCCCACTGCCCTTCTCTTCATCACTTGTTTACAGCTAATGAAGTTGGAATTAATTGGTGCTAGAGAATTTTTTTTTCTTTTTGAAAGGCTGACTAAAATGTTTCCTTCAAAATTCAGTCACAAACACGACTAACATTTCTCTTTACACCCAACCTGATTACAGGCCAGATTTTCATGATTTTCCTTTCTTGGTTTTCATTTTCTCAAGAAGGAATGTTATTGAGATAGCAGCACTTCCAGACAGTTTTCAGGGAGGGCGGTAGGGTATACAGTGCAAATATCGGTAATGCATAAACTCCCACACTTTATATGTGGGGCTCTGCAGGCCATTTGGTCTGGTACTCTGTGGCCAACACTGACTGTTTCAAAGGATGATGCAATAGGGATGTGCCCACAATCAATATACTATACCATTCCAAGGAATTATGAATTTTCTTACATTCTGTGACCTGACCAGATTAAAAAAACACAAACAAAACGTAGATCTTCCAATACATTTTTAATCAGCTATCACCCTGGGTACTCTTCCACATTATCTCCCTCGTCTGTACATTGTCCTCATGTCTGGGCTTCAGTCATGTTCTACGGCAGGGAGCACTGCAATCTAGTTACGTTATCCAGGAGACAAATATTACCTTTTATCAGGTTTGATTTAGTTACTTTTCCAATTGTTCTGTTGTTTTCACAATACCAGACATGCACAGCAGAAGCTCTAAACTCATCACTGCTTTATTTATTATGACATCTCCTCCTATAAATCTCTTTTTTGATGTGAACATACACAGTAACTTCAGTATTTCTTTACATCAAGCTCTTTCTATGTTTATCAAGCCACTGTTCAGGATATGCCCCATTGCCAGCGAAGAAATGGTAACAGGATTTCCTGAATGATAATGTCTCAGTCAGCCAGAGACCCAGACACTGACACAATTTATAGCAACCCACAGTTGCCCCAAATTGTATGTGAAAAATACAAAGCGAAGCCCCCAAGGCTATTCCAGTGGCAAGAAACTACCTTCACCGATTCTATGCCACGATGATTCAGGAGAGAAGCTGAAGTTCTGACTGATGGGCCATGTGTTGAAGAGCTAAAGAAGGACTGGGTCCTTCTGTTTTAGGAAAGAACGTGCTAGATTACAGACTGAAATAGATACCACCACATTAAAAATACATTCTGTGGTAAGTAAAACCACATTGCACACACTCTATACTGTATAATCCCTTTCTACTCTATTATCTCATTTCAGGTGACATGTAGTTTACCATTAAGTCTTTCAGATTTTTCAGGAGGGTTGCAGGTTTCTTTATCTCACAGTTACAGATGAGAGGTTTGCGTTGTTTGATTGTCACCCAAAATTCGAACTTCACATTATGAACTGTGAAGTACCACCACCAGATCTCCAGACCCAGCTAACACAAAGTGTCTCAACAAGGGCACCTGGTCTTGAAACAAACAGGGCACCAAGACATCTCTTCTCTGAACCATCTCTTATAAAGATGAAATATATTTAAGGTAAACACCAGTCTTTCTTCTTGCCTTTAAAACAATTGTTCAACCCTTTCAAAGATCCTTAACAACTTAAATTCTTCCACAGGAACCAAGTAAAACCTTATGGATGGCCATCTTCTCATCCCACGATTTAAACATTTGTTGCATGGATATGAACTGAAGATATTTAAAAAATGGTGGATATAAAACCAGACACTACAAAACTACAAGAATCTGCCAGGCCATTCGAGGAGATGGATGTGCAGTTAAGGAAATGTCTCGGAAGCCTCTGGGCAAAGTAGGACCTACTGGGCAGGAGCCGAAGGTGGCTGACACCGCAGAGCCAGGCCAAAGCATCCCTGGGGCTGCCGGAGCCTTCGGCACAGTCAGTGTGTGGAAAGGTCTGGGCTTCCGGAGAGTATTGATACCTGCGTGTGTGATGTACAGCGTGTGCGCCTGACTGTCCCGGAGATCCCAGGCTGGAATAACCACACTCTCCACAAGATTATCTAGGTATCTATGTACAGCAGAATGATTTTGTCAAGAAAATGAGAAAGTCCTCATATAGACTATGTATTCTAGACAGCAGCCAGCATTCACTGATGTCAGGCACTAGACTCTGTTACTATACATATTTACTGTACATATTTCTTCATTATTCGATGCTAACTACTGTACTGAAGATGCTCCTCCTTAACAATCCCACTGATGATGACTTAAAATAATCTCCTGTGCAAAGTCCCTCTTTAGTCTGTAAACGACTAAAATTGTTTCCATATTTTCCCAACTCAGGATGTTCTCTTAGGGTACAATTTTCTAACTGATCAATGTTTGCCATGAGCACTGGTGGCAGATGAGTCATTATTTTGTTTCATTGGTGTTAGCATTGTTAAGCGTCCCGCACCTCAAATTATGAGAGTTAAAATTCACAAAACTAGACCTTCAGTTGTGCTTTCAAAACATACCAAGGGCATGATACAGGGATGTTTCACACACAAATCTGTCAACATTGCAGCTGGGAATGATGGTGCTTCCTGGAATAGCGTGAAGTGAGAAAGATTGGCCACGGTACAGAAAACAGTACTACGCACCACAGCTTTGCATTACACTACATTACAGACCGTTAAGCAATTTGCCATAGTTCACTTATACTATGCAACGTTATTTTATCTGTATCAAACCTTCAGCTCTACCTTAAACTAAATAAGTTTTATTTTGGACTCCTCCACCACCAATCCATGTAGATTTATTTATTTATAAGCAGTCCTAGCATTTAAAACCCATCAGCAAACAAGTGGTGATTTGTGACAACTATGGATATACAACAGATTCTTTTTAAAGCCACTGGGAAGTCATGCAAGCCCTCAAGAAATTTCAGAGCTCTGATTTTTCACCCTTGATCCCCCTTCTTTGAAGGAAGGGAACACATTGCCCTTTTATGGAGAGATTACAATGAAAAAAAAAAATCGTAGTTTTTATATGTTGATTATATTTTTAAAATACACACAACAATCCTGGTGGAACAAATCGACCTGAAGTTGGAATCTGACCCTGTAACTGAGATGACTGCAACATGGTAACATCAAATTATCAAAAAATACAGGTTGCACAGGCAAGCAAGTGGGGGGATAACACACCATTTGAGAGCAGGGGAAGACTTGTATTTAATAATCTGCAAGTGGCAATATATGAAACACCTTCCAAGTGATAGAGGACCCAGAAAAAGCTGGGGGCAGCAATTACCACCCATGGTCTTATCAGGACAGTGGGAGATTTGTGTAAACCAAATCTGCACATTATTGCTTTGCCACTTGTTTCCAAGTAGTTTACCTATGATCTGTAACATCATTATAGGAAAAGGCAACCAAAATAGGTACTTCTATTTTGAATGAAATAAAGATATAACTTTACAAAAATGTGGAGATATTATGAAAACAAAAATGGATTAGGAAGTCTTATGAAACTCGTTTGTTTTTTTGATAAACCACTGTAAGCATACAAGATGGTCAATTTAGATGGATTAAAACTGAAGGGAGGTATCAGGAATATTCATAAGTACTCCCAATCTAAATGTTTTTCTAAGATGCTTTTAACATCAAACATTCACTGTGCTATAACAGGTTTGCTCTGTGAGTCCAGGGGAGGGTTTTGTTTTTTTTATTTTTAATTGCTTGAATGCTTTGCATTTAAAAGAATGAAACCACTGACACAATACGTGGTAGCAGAAGAATGCATCTGGCTTAACTCTACTGTCATCTTTAATGTTCTTGTCTGAAATTCAACCTTTTTTTTTCATTTCGTGAAACTAACTAAACCGTGGCCTGCAGGTATCAAAGGGAAATTGAGAATACACTGCCCAGCCTCTGGCTAGTACTAGGTCCAGCTTGTTCTCCAGCTTCTTCTGTTAGAAGGAAGCCTCTCCTGGGTAATGCATGTATGTGTGAGTAACTGCTTATGAAGCCATAACACTGTTGTAACTTTTAAAATAACACAGCAGAGTATGGTTTTGCCTTTTTTTTTTTTTTTTTTTGTCTAGGAAAATGCTGCTTTAACAAATACTACAAGCAATAATTATCACGACATAAACCAGCCAGTCACTTATTGTGGTTATCTGGTTTTATGCTCGTGTTATTCAGTCTCACACTTCCATAAAGTTACTCCTGATACTGAGAGATACATGAACAACAGTAATACTCACCTGAAGAAATCACAGAAAAAAATTAATTGCGATGAAGATACCTTCTTCACCTTGAAGACACCACCTTCACCACGTTCCATACTGTCCTCTGGAAGCTGTATTCCGTATTAAACTACAGATGCACGTTGTAAAAATTTACCGAGGTCTTACTGAATAGTTATAAAACGTCCATGTTCTAGTTGAAACGACTAACCTTATTTCTACGTCTATCTACCAAAGATAACACAGACAAGATGGCCTCATTTTCCATTACAGAATTAAATTCTCCTCCTATTCCCATACAGAGAAGTGGATTCTTTCCACTGTTAGCCAACAATGCACAACATTTCCCATCTTTTTTCTATTTCCACACTATTAGCAGTGGCTTAACGGTCTAGTTTCTTTGTCTTCATATAACAACCCTAGAAGCGGCCGAGCATGTGCAATGCTCCATGACAACAAACAAGAGTATTTACAGAGGTGTTGACATTTAAAGTTTTCCCTAAAATTATTTAAATAATTGTTTTCACACACAACACAGCAAACGGCACCTCTTTTTTTCAGAATGGAGGGAAGTCTCAGAGGAGCGCTGTTATTAGTTTAGTCTTAAAATCATACCCACTGGAAACATAGGCTTTGAGAGCCAAAGGGAACTGCAAATGCAAAACATCCCGCTTTGCATATTGTCAGACAGACGGTCCATAATTTCAAACATCTTCTCTTCCTCAGCTTCTCCCCTGTCATCTTAGTCCCTCTGTCTTGTGAAGCTCTGCTCAGGTTTTCCTGTACTCTCCTTTTTTCTTGATGACGGACTTCCCCTAGCACGCTTGCCTTT
This sequence comes from Rissa tridactyla, assembly GCF_028500815.1. Taxonomy (NCBI): domain Eukaryota; kingdom Metazoa; phylum Chordata; class Aves; order Charadriiformes; family Laridae; genus Rissa; species Rissa tridactyla. The sequence continues at coordinate 32,083,423 of NC_071467.1, read as the reverse complement.
TTCTGCAACCATCAGAGAATTTCTGGGAGAAAAAAACCTCCTGCTACATTTTAATGAAAATTCAAAGGTGAAGATAAACGAAGCCATTAACAAATAAATACATCTTTTAGTAAAAGGGAAGAAAAGGACTAGCTTCAGTCAGCGAGAAGCTGGCAGTCAAGGTCTGGTGCCTGCTTAAGATCCATTTTGATGGAGTCCTCTGCAGTGATGGACAACTGCAACCTCCTCCTCGCTGCTCTCCTGGGAGCCCCCCGTTAGGATGTTAGCTGCTTTGGAAAAAAGAGACGCGGCCTTTCCAGAGAATGAGTTACTTCTCCATGAGTCACTGTCTGAAAGCAGCATTTACCTGACAGCAGTTTTAAATATGATATGAACAAACATGACCACTTCCAGAAGTAGATTACATTGCTCCCCTGTAGATACACTATGTTTTGTGTCACCCGGAGGACTGCAACTAAACACTCTTGTTGCACAACATTACTGTGTTTTGCCATTATTTAAGGAATAAGCTGTCTTTAGAATATCCATAATTTCTGGGGTTTTTTTTCACCCAGAAAAATCAAGGCAACTGAATTTATTCTTCCTCCTTCGCACATCTCAATACAATCTGCAACGCAGCTTCAATCCCCAGTGCAGCTGACAGCACAGCCTAACTGCTGCCTCTTCTCTACCATCACCTTTTGGCTTTTCAAAATAGATCAATCGTATTATTTCTCTCTTACTTTCCTTCAACAATCTCTTCCTAAACGCACACACAACCTTGACTCTCTTCCCCTCCTAAGCACAACTTGTCAGGTCACCGATTCCCCCGGCTTGCTTAGGGCAATCTTTGCCTTATTTCGCCTCCAGCGCAAAGTCTTTATATAACTTGATGTTAAGGAAAAAATGTAGGTAGGAAAGCTTCCCTGGATGCAAGACCCATCCCATCTCCTCCTACCTTTAAAAGCCCCTCCTTCACCCTCCCAGTCCCACTGGCATCGTGTAGCTGACACCAGTGACTATGGAGGTGCGTCTGACAACTCGCCCAGCGAAGAGCTCCCCTGGGCAGCGGGAATCGCTCTCTATCCTCCACATGACAGGCTTTTGCTGTTTGCACAGCAGCTCTTAGCAGATGAGCAAATCTGGGCCAGCATCTTTCTTTACAGCCCGCTGTGAGTAAGGAAGGACAAGTTTATCTTCGCAGGCTGTGCCGTCTTCAATTTGTGAAGTTCTTCCCTTCGCTGATGCCGAAGGACTCGGCTCAAACGCTCAAGGCCAGTTCTCATGCCAGCGGGAGCAAGCTCTGGTAGTGAACCGTGTGAGCTGAAGCCCATTACAGCAGCATGTACCGACAGCTTGCCGATGTAACGCATGACCCCAGACCACCACAGCTTACCCTCCTGTTGTTGATGATGTCAGAAGTTTTGCAAATTATCCCAAACTCTCCCTTTTTTCAGAGAAAAGAAGAGGCTACTCTTACAGCCCTGATGGTTGTGGCTGCAACTTCAGTAGCAGGTTTGACTCACCCCTTGGCTTGCACTATCAGAAAGGTATTGATCACTGACAGCATAGACACACACACACACAAAATATCAGTGTGTTTCAGGCACTACTCCATAGGGGAGAAAGGAAAAAAAGGACCCTGAACTGCCTGACTTGAGACTTGGAGAACCGTGGGACTCATAACTTGGCCAACTAAAACAGATTAAAGCAACATTCATGACAAACAGTTTGGGGAGGGAAGTGGAACTTCTGTGCTGCAGGGATGACTGCTAATAGGGAAGAAATACAGGGCAGAGCCTGTTTGCAGAGCCCGCGTTAATTGCAATGGCTGGAAGTTTTACTGACTTTTTGATAATGTATACAATTCAATTGGGGTAAACTGGGATGAGAGAGAAAGGGCACGTGTGCATGTGCACAGAAAATTAGAAAAGACGCATTCATCGTGCAAAATAATTTTTTTTTTTGTTCTACAACTCATCTTCCATCCTCCTGCATAGGACAATATAGTTGAATTTTTGATTAATTTCATATAAAACAAGATAAAGAACCACGTATCAGATGCATATTTGTCCTTCACTTTAAAGGACTATCTTTAAAAGAGAATTTTTAACTTATCATGCCAGAAAAAAATCATAGTCACACGTTTCTGTCTGTACATGATCCACAAAAAAGATTTGCTAACAAAAGGTATTTGGCTATAAACAGCAATATGCAGAGCACAATAAATCACTTTGAAGCAAGCACCTGTAAGGTCACAGCCTCCAAAAAACACTCCACAAACAAAAATATTATTAAAACAATAACACACGCTTTAGGACTGATTTTTTGGGTCTGGCTTTGCAGCCAGGGCCGTGTTCTATGGAACCGAAAATAAACTCAAGGGCAGATTCAGATCGTGACGGTTTCCGTACGGCTGCTCTCCTCCCTGCCCTCCCTGCTCCGTGCCACTGAAGGGATGCTCTGTCACAAGGGATACGTCAAGCGGCCGACCAGCAGGGCTGTTACCCAACGCGTCCATCTGTGGTTCCTCTGTGGGCTGCGACTGCTCGCCTTAGGACAGCCAAGCGTGTGTCGGCATCCGCGCTTTGTATTTAAAAGGCTCTCCTTGTTCTCTAAATAACTCACAGGATGACGTTTGTGTGACTTCTCCCTGCCGTACCTGGCTCACGAAGAGCAGCACACAGAGTGCTGGCAGTACAACACCCACTGTGCTGCCTCTGGGACTGCAGTACCGGGAACTGGCAAAATCCTGCCTTTCAAAAGCAGAAACCCAGCACAAAAAAAAACCCCAAACATCACAGAATGGAAGGTGAAAATGCAAAGGCTTCATCCTCAACCGTTATATTTTTTCCTGACTCTCCATCCAGGCTGACATCTGATGACCAAGCGTGTGTGTGGTTGAGCTGCCCAGCAGAGACACCAGCCCAGGAGGAGAAAGAGAAAGCTGCTCCCTCCTGCTCCCACTGGCCCGTCAGCCGCCTGGCACTGGGATGTACGAAACTCCCACTGGTTTGAACTGGTCTGGTTTCTGTGCTGCTGCCTGGATAATGGGGCTGCTGGTAACCACAAAGGTTTGTGCCCAATTTAACGGCATTTAGATAAACACGCACTTAAGTAACACGCATGCCTTAGCCAAAGACGAGTAATTAGAAAGCAGAGATTTTCAATTAGATAGTGCTGGGTGCAAGCACAGAGTCAAATACATTTAAAAAAAAAAAAAAAAAAAAAAGAAAAGAAAAAAGCTTTGGCCAACTTCTGTAATTCACACCTTCCTTCAGCATACCTCCCTCCCAAGCAACACATTTGAGACAAATTTAAACTTTTAACTATTGATGTGAGAACCAACAATTGTAGCATAAAGGTGTGTTAGGGCTGTTTAAGCATATTCATGTGCTGTCAACTCCAGCAGACAGATGCTATTTTGGTATCCAGACTCAGAGGAGCATATCTGAACTACCTTAATCACTTGACGGTGGAAGACCTGTCAAAAATATCATCTTTCCAAAATACTTCATGAAAATCTAAAGTAAAATAGAACTATGTTGTTGCACACGTGTTCACAGTCATGATTTTTCCGGCATAACCAGCAATTCGGGGCACACACTTGGAAGGACCAGTTTTTCAGAAAATGTTAAGGTGGCAGCTTTCCAAAAAAAAAAGTTAAAAAAAAAAACCAACTTGTTGCAATCAGACAATGTGATCACCACAGCGCCACGCATCACTCTTGAATCAGAGGTGTGCAGAAGTAAAACTGTTTTCACATTTTAGCCTGGAGGGCACCTGAGTTATACAAGGAAACCTGAATGTCTAGCATAACTCTGCTGTGGTATTATTGCCATGGTGAACAGTCAAAATTTTGGATAATCCAAATGCAGTAATCAAAAAAGTAATCGCAGCCTTCAGTTTTTGATTCATCTTCTTATTTCTTATTCCATGAGAATAAGCAGTTTCTTTCTCAGTTGATTTTTTTAAAACTACCATTACTGAAAAAAATCACAGGAGACTCTTTAGAGTCAGAGAAACCTGTGATGTTTTAAAAGTTGCCTTCACAAAAATTTTCACAAGTGACTTAAATTCAGAATATAATCCAGCAAGCAAAGGCTGTGTTCTCACCAAATACAACATGGAACAATATTTCTATAGTATATGTAATATGTTCTCTAACACTGAAAATTGCTTGCAGTAGTAGTATCCAGTATGTCTGAATCGTTACGAGTGGGTTGGGGGTTATTACAATGTCAGTTTTGAAAAGTGTTATTTGCTTTAAAAACTGGGAGAAGAGAGACCGCTATGAGGGAGTGAGACTTTCTCTAATGATTTTTGGCAGTATTCTGAATAAGGCCTGTTCCCAAAACTAAATCACAGCAACAAAATCTGTGGGGTGAGTATTTACCCTTGTTAACTCGAGCCTCACCTCAGCGTCAACTTCTATGAACAGAAGTCTGTAAAAAACAAACATTTACAGAAGCTTTTTTGCAACCAGAATTTTAACTGTACTCTTAAATCAAGCTTTAGAGTGAGTATCCATTTTCCACCTTTTTCCCATGGAAGTTGTGATTTTTACTACTTTATCAGATGAAAATCACACATTGTCAAGCGTGCCTTAGAACATGACACAGCAAAGCAGTATGTATAGACAGGAGGATTTCAGCACACTTTCAGACTGCATTTTCCCACGTTAGATTCCTGGGATAATTCACTAGCTGAAATTTTGTTTCAGCAGCCTGCACTCCTCCGTACTAAACAAAAAGCAGACACGATAAAAGGGGTAGCCTTTTTCCCCCCTATATCTGCACTCCAGAAATATTTCATGAAGCTATATGCTGCCTTTTTCTTCTCTTGGTTAAGGCGTCGTTTGACAAGGGGAAGTTTAACAAGTTGAACCGCAGCTCTGAATGTGCAACAGCAATCGATTATGTAACACTTTTTAAAATTCATTTACAGCAGTGACAAGAATATAGTTATTGGTGGAAAGAAAAAATAAATACCTGCTCTACTCAGAAATCAGCTGACAGCCCTGGTGAGTTGCTACTTGATTTAATTTCCATTAATTTTCCACCGGAGAAATTCCTAGCAGGGAACACAAAAGACTCAACAAGAAGTTTCTGCAAATACTTGGTTCCTTTAGCCAAGCGATCCTTTCCTCTGTGCTGTTTTTAAGCCAAACATGCTAAAATCAACGGCTTTGTGCATGACCGTCTATTCCAAGCCTTGTGGAAACCACCAAAAAGCAGGGTACCACCAGTGCGCTGCCCAAAATGCTTCGAGAAGTCCTCAGATTAGAAAAATCAAATGGTGGACTAATGAAAACCATGTACTTTTTCAAATTTTTTACTTTTTATTATACTTTTCATAAATATCAGGGGTTTAATCCTGTAAAATTCAGTTCATTCCAACAATCTTACCAAAACACATAGTTTTTTTTCTCTACAACAGAACCTCAATCCACCCAGAAAATGCCTGTTTGGCATCTATTACAGGATTAAAATGCATTCATCCCTGTAAAAGAGAGTGTGATGAATCGCTTTGATTTTATTTATTTATTTATTTAGGAAAATTAAATGCAGGATTAAGGAACAGCTAAGTGGATAAATTGCCTTACATTTCCATACCAGGAAAAAATGTTCCCATTAATTTAAAACTCAGTTCTGGAAACTATGTATTGGGAACGGTCACATAAAAATGCACATGTCCGGTCACTTCAAAATAAATTGTTTTCAAAATGAGAGTTCCTGAAATACTCAATAAGTAAACACGAGCACACGTTAAAATGCACCTGTACAGCACAACACAACAGAGTTATAATACATATAATATATATACACATTATTATAAATATGTATTTGTGTATATATACATATACAAATCAGCTCCGAATCTGCTGACACAGGTCCCAGCAGGTAGGATGGCTGCTGCTGGGGTGAAGGCAGCACAAGGATGCTGCTGCTCACCCTTCGTGCAGCAGTTCAAGGTGAGGCGCAGGCGATGGACCACGGGTGGCGGTGCCAGCGGAGGAAGTTCAAACCTGCATCCCCCATCTCCCAGGCAAAGCTCTTACATCTGCAGGAACCTGGAAATCTTGGCTGCGCCTCAGGGAATCAAATCCCGGCCCCGAATTTAAAAACCACATTCTGTTGAGTTTGATGATATATAAAACCAAGAGGTAGTTTTCCTCCTTCCACCCTCAGGCCCGTCTTCTCCCACCACACCTACAGTCAGCAGTATCTTAAAAAAACCAGCAAACAGTAGAAAACAAAAAAATATTCAGAAAGCTTTGGTAACAAATCTAGGACACTCATGCCTGTATTTAAGTTTTTAAATGTAGTAAAATACTGCCTCCAGCTAGCTTAATTCAGTTTCCTGGGAAGAAAAAGGGTATAGTTGAAAGCACTGATTATTCTCACTCTCCCGCAAGCCACTTGCAATCATACTTGATTTGTGGTTTCCATATGCTTCCCTAACTACCGTAATTGAGGGATGCTTTTTGGTTGCAGCTCTGAAACAAATTTTTGTACCCTTATGAGGACTAGCAGGAAAGCAGCACTGCATCTCCCTCCAAGTCCCCATGCTCAAATACCTACATTTTTGCCTCAATGCCTAGAACTCCACATTTGTCAGTGCAACACCCAGTGCTGCTCCTTCCGTAGGATCTGCAAAGGGAAGCGCGGGTTTCTGTCAAGAAGCGTTTCTCTCACAGAAGCCTTTTTGCATTTTAAAACAAATTGCCTTTAAAGCATCAGTAAGCTTTACGAACCACTGCCATAAGCAACATAGACGTGTTTTTAAAATGCTGGTCCTTTTGAGGATTTTTAAACCGAAAACTTGGGACACCAAGCTTCAGTTGAAGGACTGGTTAGAAATATGTGCAGAGCCGGCTGACACGGGGTGGGATTCAGCTCCAGTTTAGGACATCTATGCTTATGCGTACAAGTGGACTATGTGCTTGTACTCCCCACCACTGTCAACAGCAACCTGGTCACAACAATTAGCAGAGCACAGGGCGCAGCCATTACCGGCAGGGTTAAGATTGGGCTTGCCTACATTTAGGTATCCAGCATCTTCAAGATGCCTTTGCAAACCCCCCTGCCATTAACTTCTGCTCCCAGAGCAAGGTCTCGGGCAGTTCCTGGGTCACATCCAGAGCTCCTCACAGGCATCTCAAATACCAGATGGCACGTAACATGGCACTGCATCTTATGTCCAGCCAACGCCATCTCCCGCTTGGTGCTTCCTTCAGGGTAAGACCACAGAATCATAGAATGGTTTGGGTTGGAAGGGACCTTTAAAGGTCATCTAGTCCAACCCCCCTGCAATGAGCAGGGACATCTTCAACTAGATCAGGTTGCTCAGAGCCCCGTCCGACCTGACCTTGAACATTTCCAGGGATGGGGCATCTACCACCTCTCTGGGCAACCTGTCGCAGTGTTTCACCACTCTCTTTGTAAAAAATATCTTCCTTATATTAAGTCTAAATCAACCCTCTTTTAGTTTAAAGCCATTACCCCTTGTCCTATCGCAAAAAGCCCTGGTAAAGTTTGTCCCCATGAACTGATGATGATGAAATAATCTCTATGTCAGCTGGCCCCGGTATTGAGGAAATATCCTGACCGCAATGACAGTTTATACGAGATATTTACATTCCACCATCTGAAAGGAAAATCCCGTTCTTACTAAGTTTTTCATAATAAGAAAACTCCTATATTTAAACAACAACTTCTACCAAGGTACTTGCTGTTGACTGACAAGCTGAATCATAACTACATTCCTAAAATTAAGATATACCCTACTATTCTGTAATATTTAGCTCTTTCCAAAAGACCCCCAAAAGTACAGTAAAATAGTCCTAATTATAAATATGGAAAGGCAAAAGAGTGAAGGAGTTTACCCAGCATCAGCTACACCATCAGCTGGTGCTACCAACTCAGCAGTGAAACCCAGAGCAGATCCCCCTCCATCGTTAATGCTGGAACCAGCAGCATCCCCAACAGCATTTCAAGGCAACTTTCCAAAACAATTAATTAAGCTTTACTTCAACAAAACCAAGGTGTGGCTTTGTCTCAACACGCCTAAGTTTGGGCAGGAGGCTTATTTTTGCTTTTGACTCTGAATGCAGACTGCTTGCTGTCTTGAAGATTAAGTTCACCCTTGAGCACAGCTGTACGTAAAATGCTGTAAAATACTGGAAAGTAAACAGTGTTTATTCAACACTGCAGGTTTTGTTCAGAGGGACATGCTGGGCTGGAACTGCTGAAGGCACTCCCAGTTCACCTCTGAATAAGCGTATTTTGGCACTGCTCCCACTCACGGTATGAAATTAGAAGATTACTATTTTGAAAGTATACAAGCTATCATGGTATGCAATTTGTCTGTTGCAGATAAAGCAGACTGTAAGGAAGCGGGTGCTTAAACTGCAAGTCTATTTGCTTTGCTCCAGGTTTTCCTAACGCTCAGGAGCAGGAGAAGGACAGGGAGCGCTAGCAGGCTCCCAGCTGAAGCCTTTCCTAGGTGCTGAAGAGCCGCTACCTGTTCTCCATGTGTCCAGAATATTTTCACGAAGATAAAAAAACCCAAACCTATTTCTTCACCCATGCAAATTATAGAGACGATAGTAATTACACTAAGTCCTTCTACATCTTCAGTAGCAGGGTTTTTTTATTAAGAAACTATGTGTATTATTACAGCATACAGAGAATACTCTTTCTTTCCCTTCAGGGAAGAGAAGGGGCAGCGCACTATTTCCATACTCTAATTGTCCCCCGTGAGTTTTAGAAAATTATGATTTTCTAATTTGGCAACTTTTTGGTGAACTTACTGATCAAACCAGCTCGATCTTTGAATCGCTTCACCCAGCAACATGCTCTTTTAGTATTAGACCCCGGCAAAATTTCAGCTGTTTGGTCATTTTGAGGTATTCAGGCAGACTCTGCCCCCAGACCCCAAACACAAAGCCGAAAGGGGGACACGGCAGTATTAGAGTAACCAGGTGGCATAACTCAACCTCCATCTGTATTTAATTCCAAGTTTCCCTGTATTTGTATTGCTCGCCATACTACATTTACGAAGATACACGGATCTAAAGGAAGCAGCTAAAGTATCTTACATCAGGAATGAATGACACTATAAAGCTGCTAAAGATAGTAGCAATAAACAGGACTTCAGAAACAGAGAAGTCTTCCCTGTCCTCACCTCAGGAGGTGGGTGTTGCGCTGAAGAACAAGGCACAAGGTATCTGTGAGAAACCAAAATAACGTCAAACATTTATCCGACATTCTGCTTCTTAGAGAGGTCCCAAAGTATTTTTGAGACACTAGGCACAATTCTGCTCTCACCATTCGCACCCCACATCTCAATCTAGTGTTTTGATCTTTCGAAAAAAAATCTGTTAAACACGTTTCTGAGGAGAATTTCAGTGAATGTAAACATACAAATCCGCCAACACCTCTAGCCCGCGGCTACGCAGGAGACACAGCATGGCAGCAGCAGTTCCCAGATAGTTTATCTGATTTTCAACCAGCTGCTCTGTCCCATTTGCAAAATGGCATGATTTCTGTCAAAAAAAAAAAAACAACACAAAAAACAAACACCAAACCCAAACAACAAACAAATCGAAAAACCCCAAACTGGATCTTCAGCTATTTCAGGAGGTCAATTTCCTTTACAACGCAGGCAGAATTTTAAAATTATTTTTTAAATTTGATTAAGGAAAATCCTAACTATCTCATATTTAATTTAGCCAAATTCCTGAAAACAACAAAGGGCAAAGGTATTTAGTTCTCAGATATTTTCTCACGGATTATTAACAATGACTCTAAGCATGGCTTCTAGAAATATAAGAATATGCTTGTTTTTTTCTAACAGTCCACATTTTATATTTAAATTCCTATTAGAAATGAAAACCCAGTTATAGGGTGGAATAATACAGCCTTGTCCATGCTACACCGTATCTAAACAAGAAACGTATATACAGATATATATTAGGTCTATACACCCACCTTCCACAAAAATGCAACTCAGATTGTTGGTGCAAACTAGTAGTGCAAAAATGTTAGGAGCAGGAATAGGGGGAGAAAAAAACCCCAACCTGCTTATCCTTTCGGGAACAGCAGACATGCCATTTTCTAACAACATTGTGAAAGCAGAATAGAGTTTTCACTCTTTTTTGTTTTGAACTGATGCTTGATTTTATTTAGTAGAAGCTCTCATAGGTCTTTAAATAATTCATAACGCGGCGCCTGTTGTTTAGTTCAAGGAGGGAGCTTGGAGAATGTTAATCAAACCAGGGATGAATTGGCACAGCTGTAATTCTGCCAGTCCCCTCCCCGATGAGCTCATCGCCCGGCGCTGCAAATTAGAATGACATCATGCTCGCAAAGCTCCGCGTGCGCTCACACTCGCTCCCTGTCTCCTCCTCCCCACGCAGGATTTCTGCCACTTTTTCACATAGCTTTTTTCCCCCAAAAAAGATCGTTATATACACATACATCTAGGCAGAAGGAACAGAAGCTGGAGGATCTGCTGCTGCATCCTTGGGTTTTGTCCTGTTAGGTCTGTCACAGCTCCTGCGCAGACACAGAAGACAGATTTTTCTGTTTGGAAAAGCACGAAACTGTGTATTTATCAGTCCAGCTCAGAAAATACTTTAAAAAAAGTATCAGAGACATGCCTTTGAGTAAGACCCACGAGTACTTTTCAAAGGACTGCTCAAGGCTTTTACTTGATTTTCATCAAGCACGCAACGTCATGACCTTTAGCGTGCAAAACCCCTCTCAAAACAAGGTCTCAAACAGATGTGGCTGAAAAATAAAATGTTCGTACAGCCATGCTGTTGAAACCTCTCATTTCACTAACTCTGTTTCAGTTCGCCATCAGACACTTAAGGTGCAGATACAAAAATATCCAACACAGGTGAACAGTCAGAACCTATTAATAACGGATAACTTAACAGACACACTGAACAGTTAATAAAAAGCCCACAGACAGAAATAACGTATCGGAATGAAATACTCAAAGAACAATTTTGATACTAACCTGCAGAAATCCAAGGTGTTTTCCTAATTGTCCATGAACAGAAAGGGCAGCTGCGTTTGTTTACTTTTATGAATATGCCAGCCCAGGTCCATAACCAGCCTAGCAACTTCAGAGAGTACTTCAAGCATTAATATTAACAAGCTCATTTAGGTCTATTTCATACTCTTCAATAATTAAAGCTATTATTTTACTGGAGAAGTTTATAAAATTACTGATTGCAGTAGAAAGCACAGCTCAGTTGTCCGATGCAGTCAGCGTACCACTCAACGAAACAAAATTGGAAACACCTCTCAGTCTCATAGCATCTACTGGTCTGGTAAACAGCCCACGCAAAGATCAGGTTTCCTTCCTCGTATGGAATAAGGGCATACTACATAAACCCCCATATGAGAAGGTAAGGGGCAAGAAATGGAATCCAAGAAAAGTTTTAAACCTTATCACTATGTTTTCCTCGCAAAACACACACACAAAAAAATGCTTTCTGCAATTTTGAAATTTTCGATACTTCCTTCTGTTGACTTCTAAAAGCCTTTATAAAAACTACCTAAATTAACATATGAAAAGCTAAGTAGCGTAGTTTTAATGTGCAATATCAGCTCTTGCCTTATGTAGTCCACAGCAAAACCAAAGGACCAGGTTTCTGCTCCATGAGTGACAGAATATGGCCGCAGGAGGTTTACAGGCTGGCTAGTCGTAATTCCAAATTGCTGGATTTTCTAGGCTTCACGTTGCCTGTTGAACTATGCTACCTAAAACCCACAGTTTGGAGAAGGAAAAAGGCACACAGCAGATTCTCGGCAACATCTGAAGAGCTTTGCAGACAGCAACATACAGAAGAATTAAAACAGGCCTCTGAAGAAAAATATTATGGCTTTGTAGATTCACAGGAAAAATAGAAAATGAGAAGAAACCAAACACGGACAAGATAGAGAAGCTGTGCACTTGACAGCGATGCAGGATGTGGGGCAGCAGGATGCATTCAGAAGTCAGCACCACATGGCCTAAGCCAAGATAAAGGGTGCATTGCAGCAAGAGGGGTCTTCTAGCCACCATGGAGGCACAGCTGCTCACCTCAGAGGGGAACACAACCAGGGTGTTTTGAAAGTGTTAGAAACGTCTGAGGAGCACTTGGAAAACCCATCAGAAGAAAGGAACAAGTCAGAGGACATGAGGGGCTGCAGAGGGGCAAAGGACCCTGAGGAGGGATTGAAGAAGCTGGGACTGTTCAGTTTGAGGAAGAGGAGGCTGAGGGGAGACCTCATCACTCTCTACAATGTCCTTTCAAGTAGTTGTAGAGAGGTTGGTGCTGGTCTCTTCTCGCAGGTAATTAGCGATAGAACAAGAGGGAATGGCTTCAAGCTGCAACAGGGTAGGTTTAGACTGGACATTAGGAAAAAATTCTTCACAGAAAGAGTGGTCAGACACTGGAATAGGCTGCCCAGGGAGGTGGTGGAGTCACCATCCCTGAATGTGTTTGAGACTCGTTTAGGTGTGGTGTTAGGGGATATGGTGTAAGGGAGAACTTTGTAGAGTGGAGATGATGGTTGGACTCGATGATCCCAAGGGTCTTTTCCAACCTAAATGATTCTATGATTCTATGACCATTACAGCCTGACATGACCCGCCTGGTGTGGAAGCAGAAGGGGAAAAAGCCAGGCACTTAGATTAGAGGACCTTTTTAGGTTAGAGGACTTTAGGACTAGACTTTGCACAGCGTTTTTAGTGTCTAGTACAGTGGTGTCATTCCTGGACCCTTTTCAGATACTAACATAAAAGCAAAACAGAAGAGGCTCATTGCTCACTGAACTGTAAAAGTAATTTTTCCATGAACAAGCAGGAAGACTCATTATTTCAAACTAATACAAGTCCCAAGTACATTTTCAGATATGAGATTAAGAAAACTCAAATACATGTGCCCAGAAAAGAATAAATGCACTAATAAAACCATACACCAAGTCCAAAGCAAAGGACTGCAAGCATTCTAAGATTCTATGATCTCCTGGGGCTTCTATGATTTAGCTGGGGCTATCAGGTAGAGCAGCAGAAGCTCATTGAGCAACCTGGTCTAGTGGGAGATGTCACTGCCCATGGCAGGGGATAAAAATCATACATCATCTTTAAGGTCCCTTCCAACTTGAACCGTTCTATGATTCTACGATTCTATATCACAGGAAGGCACAGTAAGGTAAGGCATGATCCTCTCAGAGTGGGGAATTTCTGTGGGACTTTGGGACATGTACAAACACAGGATGCAGTAGAACAACGTCTGCACAAACGCTTCGGCTCTTCCTTGAATCTCCTTCCACTCCGAGGGATCCTGCCTAGCCTTCCTATGTAAACAGCTGCACATTGATATGCTCAAGATTTCAGAAAATAAGATTTCAGCAGAGGAAAACACGCCAATACATCCCTTCTGATCCAAGTGCAGATTTTAAATCCTGTAAACAGACTTCGTATTATAAAGAACTGTTTGGAAATCTCCCATCTTAGCATCAAAGTATTTAGCAATTAGCCCCCAGATCCAAATTCTGTGGCTTCATTATACCACATTTTGAGGATACATACTTGTCCTTCAAGATTTACTCTTCTTAAAATGCCAAACAGCTTGAACCTCGCTCTTCTCCCCTCAAAAATGGGATGCTTGGAATTAATCTGGACAACGGCTAAACAGAAAGAGAACGTTTAGACGAAACAACAGATCGTTTCATCTCTCTATGCTATTACCTTGCCCCAGAAGATGCTAACAAAATGCATCAGTAATGCTTCCACTTAAAAACCGTAATTTTAGGTTTGTAATTTAGGAAAAAAAACTTTTTACCTAAGCTCTTTCCCATCTTCTTTCCCTCTGCACATAACAGCAGAAAAATTTAATGCAATTTAGTGACTAATGGCACACAATTTTAGTCTTCAGTGCTCAATAAGCCTCTCCAAGTAGAAAATATGTAAATGAAGAGTTACAATATGGAAGAACTCTATTGACATAAAAGACTTGTATTTCTGCTGCTTTCAAAAGATGCACAGAGTGATTTCCACCTGGATAGTGAAAGTGATAGGTGCACTTTGATTACTTATTATTAATGTTTTTTAAAAATAATCTAATTCTGTGAAAGTTATTCTGAAAATCTATGGAATATAAAATGTACCCTTTCTGGGGATTGTTTCAACGATACTACTACTATATATATATATATATATACACACACACACACACATATATGCTGTCCATATATGTATATATGAACAGCAAGTGTAACTCATTTACAACTTTTTAAAGGATGGTTTAAAAAAAACTCATAGAAGCACCGTAATTGCATGCAAGACTTGCTTATGTGGTTTTTTTCATAATGCTACGTATTAATTTACATTTCTTTGATCTGCATAACACAAGATCAGAGCCAAGGACCGCTGCCGGTTTTTCGCAGGCAGGGATCTAAACCGTAAGATGCAAGATGGGCAGGTGCCCCATCACCAGCTGCAAAACAAGGTGCATGACCGAAAACAGACGGAGGTGGTCAATCTGTTGTGTAACATTGGGCAGAAGTGGCACTTTAAGGAATATCTAAAGACCTGTGGAACAAATCAGGTTGTGCAAGCCATGGGACACACATAGCTTGGCACAAGGGCACAAGCAGAATAAGCAATAAAGGAACTTTTAGATGAAATAACCAGAAAGACTTCGAGAACAAAGATGGTCAGAAGTAATCAGAGCTAGACAACAGAGAAGGACAACCAGAAAAGAGAGGACAATGTGCCAGGTGAGAGGTGGACGTAAAATCACGGCAGAGAACAGAGTCCCTGTGGACCAGAAAACACACCCGGGGTGAAAACAGGAGGGAAGAGATCCCCAGGGAACAAAACAAGGCAATCCACAGGACAGAGCTCAGAGAGACATGGAGGCACCAGCAGAAGCACTGAAATGCCAGTGGGCAGAGTGGAAGGGTGCCCTGGTGAATGCAGGATTTCAAAAACCATCAGAGAAGACAAAATCACGCTTCCTCACTGGCTACTTCGTTTCTCTGCTTGTACAGCTTCTCTTCAATGTGCCCAGTGAAGCATAATGAAATATTACTAATAAAAGAGTACGAAAAGAAAATCAGCTTTAAGAAAATCAGCCCAGGTCTTGTGCTGGCCTGCTTAAACAGGGAAAATCACAATTCACCAAAGCACAGCTCTAGTCAATATTTTAAAAAAAAGGTTTTAAAATAGAGCCAAGTTACTGTCTGTTCTAAAAATGCTTATTCTCCAGTTAAAGATAAACAGCATCGGCATAATCAGGAGAATGCTAACTCTGCTCTTCTAAGCTCCTCCTGTCCCTAACATCTGCTGTAAAAAGAGAGGTTTACTTTGGTTAAATACAGCTTTTCCAGTTTCAATAAGATAAGGCAATACAGTAGTTTGCAGAGCTCCGTTACTCGAACTTCATTTAATATTGGCTGCTAGACAAACAACAGACAAGAACTGCAGGACACCAACGCGCTACTTCAGATCATCACACCACTTATTAAATACGACGTTTTCTTCAGCTGAACCATGCACTTAAATAACTATTTATTTAGCTCTGCTTCCTTTGACTAATGGCAGGCATTTCAAATACTTTTTTATTTTCTTTGGACTCAGGGGTTTCCTCTATGTGGAACAAGAAAGAGGAGTTTATCAGACTGAGATTAGAGTCTTTTAAGCATTTCCATTCTATTCTATCCTTGCGATGGGATGCTTAGTTCGAAGAGTCTTGCTGAACAAAAGCAAACCACTGCGAGAGACTGGCAACCAAAGGCGTAGGAACCACTGATGCTGTACAGAGCCATTTTCACCACTGTGACTGTGATTGACATGAATTTTCTGTAGTACTGTTTCATTTATTTATATATATATTTATAAAATATGCACACATGCTGTATAGTCCATTTTAAGAGTCCCAAAAGCTATTTTTCAGCAAATTAACCTAAAAAACATTCTCTACAAACCATTCTCTTAGATGCTTCTTTGGTGGGCATTTATAGCATGACCAAATTTGCAGCTGTATCACAACTGGAGATGCAGCAAACAAAGGAAAATCTGAATAAGCCGGAAATGGGAAAATTAGAAAATAATGTGGAAATTATTATACAGTTGAGAAATGGCCTGATGCACAAAAATTTGTATTGACATATAGCTTTGAGAAGAAATTCTTCTTCACCTTCTCTCTTACATTTCTAACCTTAAGGTAAGGGTGTACAAGTAAGAGAAAAAATACACGTGATACAACGCAGTGGATCTCAATTATCTAGCCCTTCATTTATCTTCAAGTACCCAACCACCTGGACCTGGAGTGCACTCAAGTGGAGTCGCGTGGCAAGTCCTTGCAACCACCTTCCAAAAACGCTTCCAAATCAATTCCTGCTTCTGAATCAGTGACACTGATTTTTAAAGATCTGTGAGTGGAGGGTTAGTACCTCCACACCTTTCAGGCTTTTGCCCAACGGGGGCTAACGGCTGCATGACTAGTGGCTAAGCCAAATCACTCACTGCAGGCACTGCCGCCTCCTCCTCCCCAGGGATCACACATCCCTCAGTGACAACACTCCCAGAATCACAATTTACTTAATAGGTGACCACTATTTATGACTCACAAACTCATCTCAAAGTTTAAAAGGTACGCTGGCTATTTAAGCTCCTCGAAAAACCCTCTCAAACTAATTCACTTCGGCCCAGACATTTGTGAGTTTGGGTTTGACCCACAGGGACGGGCAAGGTTGTTTATCTGGAGCTTTTCAGTTAAATCCGTTCAGCAGTTTCAGCTCTAAAACATGATTTCAGCTATAAAAACAAACCATTTTTTGCTGTACGTTATACTAAAAAATTTTATGTGCCTATAAAATCTGCAGTGACTTAAACGTGACTTACTCTGGCTTAAAGATCTCATTGAGAATAAATGTGCTTGAAAGAAACTGGTGAAGTCTGAGCGCCCACCTTCCTCCTCTGAGCACACAAGAATTTTCAAAGGCTGCAGAGGGTCAGCTGTAGAAAGTGGCCAACCCCTCGTGTTCCTCGGAGGTGACCAGCTGCGTGTCCCCCCAGCAGGTCCGCTTGCACCTCATTTCTGTAACGCGTTTCAGTTACAATACACAGTGCTAACTGGCAGCTGTAACCTCTTCTACAAGCACCATCAGATTCCAAAGACTATCAGTGTCCACAGGTGTTTCCTTTGTTATTTTTTTATTTAATTGAAAGCAAACCAACTAGATCATGGCTGCTAGAGACTTTGTGGAGTCTGTTTCCCTTGAGGTTTTCCTCAGGAGCCGGAGTGACTTGGGAGCCTAAATCCCAGTTTTAGTATTTCTCCATGAGGCTTAGGTTGATAACTGTGTAACTGCTGAAAACACGGTACAGGTGCTTTGAACCCCCCACCTCCTTCTGGCAGAGGAGTCACTCAGGCCAGTCCTGTGGCCTGAGCTGCAGAGAACATCAAACTCATGAACATTGTTTCACCTGAAAAATGTACCCTTCTTCTGCTATTCATTTTTATATTTGGGGTAAGTGAGGTATAAAGGTTGCTATCGCAGATGCTAAGCTCTTCATAAGGTAACCTACAAATAAAGAATGACTGATGCTTTTATTCTTCTTTTAAATCTCCGCTGCTGTGAAACACACTCTTCTGTTTGAAGACCAACCTGACTGCAAAATCAGCTTTAAACCAGATGGAAAAATAAAAATCTCAGTTCTTTGTCCCCTGACCACTATTAAAATTTGCTCTTTAACACCTTATGTGGACTGATCAGAGACTGGCAATAACCTAAAACTGCGACACGCAGCACGATGGGTAGTCAGAATCCACTACCAAGGCTAATAACTCCATTGTGTCCATCTAGACAATTCACTTACCCCAACATTTTCAGAAAGCTTTTGATTCCCAGTTTGACAAACTCATGCATGGGTCTCACCTCAAAATGTCACGGATATCTGCAAGTCTGGGTTCTCAGCACCTTCAAAACCCACGCTTTACATGAGTTAATCACCCAAAGATAAAAGGTTTTAAATAAATAAATGACATTTTAAGAATGCATACTTTTGACCATCCTTTGAATCTAAATATGAGAATAGAAAAAGCATTTTAACATCTAAGAGAAGCCATGGGCTTTTTCTTTTTTTAAGGCCATTAGGCATACAAAGCAGGAACGACACAGATTTTTTTACCGGAGGGGGTGTAAGCTTTCACATGGAGTAGAAAGTATTTTGGTTTGGATCAGAGGTCTTCCCCTATTTTTCAACTTGACTTTGAGGTGGGATTTCAAACGAGGGACCTCAGATGGGAAGTATAAATGGGGCATAAAAGTTAGAACAGAAGCTGGCTGCTGGGATTCAGAAGCAGAAGGAGAGCAGGGCTGGGGGTCAGGAAGTCTCCACTTCTAATCCTGGTACAGCCCCTGCCTTGCTGGGCAGCCACTTCCTCCTGCTGTATCACTTCTTGAACATCTTTAAAGCATTTTTGCTTACTGTTGTCTGTTATTTTAGAACATGTTAGTGTCTGTACAGCACTGAATCGTAAAAATGCTGTACTAAGCACTATTGCTTTTATTGTCAGCACAGTTGCTACCCTGCACACACTGATATGCTCACTGATTGATAAGCGGACTTGATAAATTTTGAAGGTATCACCATTTGAATAATTCCTTTTTTTCCCCAAAAATAAACTGTCATCTGTCTCTGCATGCATGAAGTTCAGTTACAAAGCAGAAAGCAACCTGTCTTCTAAATTATAGAGCGCACTAGCAAGATGCGCTGCAGTACATAAGCACGTAACAGTGCACACACATGGACAAGGGAAAGAACAGAGGAAACCATTCCTAACAAATGCAGTTAGCAAAGCAGCCATTTGCAGAGCGATTAATTTTTGGATGCCCTGCCTTTCAACTGGATGATACACCTAAAAATATTCACTTCTTCACTTTTAACAGAGTACCTGTTCAACCATCCCCAGGTCTAACTTCAATCCGATTCCCACAGAAAACAATTAAAGTATCTTTGGGAGGGGAAGGGAAAATAGAAATGACCTCTGAGACCCATCTCAACCACAGACTCTCTGAATTCACACTCACAAGGCTCTACAGATATGCATGTATATTTTACAAATACTATACATATATATACACTTATACAAAATGAATGCTTCATCACCACTGCTTTGCCATCTGCAGTTTGTCAAAACCTATCTAGTGCATCACTATTCAAACGAATAGTAATCAAGTTTCAAAGCCACACGGATGGACGGTTGCCAACCCACCCCTTCCTTTAGAGCGTAAAACAAGGCATCTGCTTTATACCTGCTGTAAATAAACAGCATTCACAGCACCGAGTCCTCAAACCAAGTCTCCCTACCTCCGGTGGCACTCTGCTGTCGTGAGCCTACGTACATTTTGGGGAGCACAGAGGGAAGGAGACACAGGCAGGAGGAGCAACTGTATATATTAAACATTATAAAAAAGAGACAACCCAGTTTAAATTGCAGAGCTAGCATTGGTGACAAGAGTATTGCTTTTACAAGTGAACAACAGATATGCCTTCTCTAAACTAGTTTTAGTGCCATTCTTCAGTGGACATAAGTGGCATTTCTGGGCTTCCAGCCATGCATGAACTACAGCAGACTGGGTCGGGTCCAACGCTGAGCCCGTACAATGCATTAATGTGGAAAATATTATGCTCCCTTTCCCAGAAAACAAATGCTGAATTCGGTTTTCAGAACCCGTTACTTCTATTACCACGTGAAAACGCCAGCAGTCTCACCCGGTTATTCTACTCACTAACTTCACAGAGGTACTCAACTTGACCAGCTGCGGAGCTCCTCTAATCTTCTTCACCACTATTTTGTCTTCTATGTTAAAACTGGAGAACAGAGGAGTGGGAAATAATAATAAAGCCACAGGAAATGCTGATGCTTAAAGGGCATCATCCACAAATTCTTCATGAGCAACACAGAAGCCACAGGCATCTTCGGTTCGTGCTTGCGACGTGCTCAAGGGCTTCTGCCACTGTGCGTCTCTGCTAACTGGCATCAGTCCCCTTCCCTTCCCATCCCTTTCCATTCCTTCCCATCCCATCCCCAACTTGACCCGCCGGTTCCCTGGAGGGTGCCTCAATCCCTTGCCCTCAGCAGAAGGCCACAGTCTGAACATCTATGCCATCATGAAATGGGATGTTTATCCATGGGATGTTCATTTTCAACTTAATTCATGCAACCCATATTAAATAGTGATTGGATAAAAGGTGTCCCTTCCACTCACCAAAAAAGCGACTGTCTTCCACTATGTAAAATGATGGAGGGGAAAATAAAAAAAGAGTGGATTTATTGCTTTCCATACCCATTGGGGTACAGGGAAGGAGCAACGGATGTGAAAAGCAATGAGGGAGGTTTTAGCTGTAATTGCAAAAAATTCTAGCAGTAAAAATATTTAAACCGTGGAACCGACTGCCTTTCTGAATGATGACCTGTCAATAGGTACCAACTTTTAAGAACAGATTAGACAGTTAGCAAAAGGGATACATACAACTGATCTGGCTGGGGGGCAAGTGAAGACCTATGAGACCCGTGGAGGACCTTTCACCTGTATTTTTGCTGTTCCAATGCTATAAATCAAAATGTGCCAATATCTATCATATCTTCTAAACACATCTCTGAGGCAACAGTATTTAAGCTACCAGTATAATAAATGAGCAATTATTTGGCATAGATGATGATATGGGAAATCTGGCGATACACCAGAAATAAAACATGCAGTCATGCATCTCCTAAAAGATAGAGTTTGGGAAAGTATTCAGCATATTTTTTAAACAGAACATGGTACGAGTTTAAGGTTGTTAAAATCTGTTCAAATATTTTCCAATAAAACAACAGCAATTCTCTCTATCAACAAGACAAAGCTCTGAGATAATGACAGCATATCCAGTTATCCCATCAAAATAAACATAAAATAAGAATTTACTCTGTGTACATACATACACAGATGTTTCAAGGAAATAAACAAATCTTTACCAATCACAGCATAGCTTTCTGTAACATCTTTTATAAATCCCCAAACTACTTCTACGCACGTTGGGTACTGCAGATGATGGTCAGACCTTGTTTTGATTGAAATCAATTAGGGAAGATGTATGGTAGCAGAGCCAATGTGCTTCAGTGGAGCTACACCAGTTGCAAGAGCAGCCCCTTGCATGGGCAGCTTGGCATCCATCTCCATCTCCAGTTCTTGTCCTCTAGAGGTAGCTGCCCTACTGAGTAATGAACAAAGCTTTCTGATAGCCTAAAAAAGGCCTGGTTTTGTACGCAGGGACAAACCAAGGTACCCTCAACCACCATAAAATGTAATTTTCATAACAGGTAGCCACTCATGTTTCTGCAGAACAGGCAGAATGGGGTCCCCATACTGCTATGAACAGGCTCCTGTAATGGTCTAGAGATAACTATGCGCATTTTGGGCTTAAGTATAATGTAAACAGAAACCAACTCATTAGACTTAGCAATATATACTGACAAAACTGGTTTAGGAACAGAGGAAATTAGCCATCTGTTCATAACGGTTGTTCTCCAGGCTTTTTGTTGTCTACTCTGCACTTGGCTTGTGGGTTTTTGGTTTGGGGTTTTGTTTGGTTGGATTTGTTTGGGGTTTTTTAGTTTGTTTTTTTTTTTTGTTCTGTGTGTTTGTTGTTGGTGTTTTTTTTTAAACTAGAAAGATAAGCTTCTTCAAAGTCTAGTGTTTTCCTTAGGCTGCACTGCTTACAGCAATCGGTAACAATTTGTCTGTCACTGCTTACATACAGACAATAATGTGTATGTTTTTTGTGGCCTGACCGCAGGAGTTACTCAGAGAATGTTAATTATCCTGTTGTTGATTTAGTGTTGTATAGAAACATATCCTAGCATGTATACACATCTGACCTTGCTTATGAAAGCTTGTTACTTTTGGCTAGATCACAGCAACGAAGATACTTACCACCAAGCAAAGCAGATTTTGAACTTCAGTCTGTTGTTCACTGTTGTGTCCATTCGTCGTCCCCCCCCAATAAAATTTGGATGTAATCAGCTTATATAACAAACGTTGATAAATTTACAAAACCAGTAGTGAAAAAATGATCATTGGGTTCGCATAATTAGTTAGCCAGATCTGCTTTCTCCTACCTACTTCCTTCCCTCCACGAGCTTGCACTGCTCTCGGGAGCCTTCCTTCCCAATGCAGCAGGGCAGGCAAAGGTTACCTGGATATCTTCCAGGCTCACAAATTCACTCAGTGCATAATATGAGAACAGGAGCTTTTCACCATATAATTCCTTAATTTAGCACAATACAATTTCTCCCAAACACTGCTTATAGAATACATCATAGAAGCCTGAGGAGTCATTTCAGAGTATTTGGAAGCATATCTTTTGGAGAGGAAGAAAAATGTATTCCTCATTGGAACTGAAGGGAAGGTTTTAAAAGTCCAACCGTGAAAAATGTAAAGTATTTGAAAGAAGGCGAGGTTTGGAGGGTTGCTGGTGTTTTTAAGGGATGGCTAGAGCAGAGGCATACCCGCAGGAGAAACAGCACGAGGAGAAGCAGTGGGAGGAAGAGAACATGCAGCAAGAGATGGGTAGGTGGGATGCTGTATAGCACAGTGAGTCAACAGGAGATTTTACAAAGCAGGAGGGCAATCTAGGCCAGATGCTTTTTAAGTTCCCATGACATCAAGGGATACATTTGGCTCGGACAAGCTTTAATTTAAAAAAGTAGGTAAGAAGGGCAGAAACACATAGAATGGCCCAATATTTGCCCCTCGATATAAGGATGGACAAGATGACAGGTTGTTTTTAGTTCTGAAGTCTGACTAAAGATTTTATCTCCTGTATTTCCTGTTTCTGATCTATTTGACATCAGGTAAATAAGCCATACTTCTAGGACCACAGAGAGGCAAATAACAATAGAGCCAACGGTACTTTAAAAGGCACAGATGGCACTGAAGGACTGTGATGAACTGTAGCTCCTTTACAAGGGTTGCATTTTACCAGACACGTACAATAAAAACTACCTGTGCGACAGGGTCTCCTCAGCTGTACCTGAGCAGTCCCCTCCATCTCGGGGGAGGGATTCCATAGGTGAAACGAGGACAGCATCTACCTCTGTGGAGGCTCAGCTGCAACCATGATGTTGAAGGGCAGCAGCTGCCGAGACCTCAACCCTTGTCCCACAGAAGGAAGCCCTGGCCGTGCTGGGCAGCACTGGTAGGTGGGACATCTACTGACACCTCACGGTTTCTTTCACAGCAACTACATATTTCCCTGGCTCGTAAATCCAACTCCACACCGCAGATATGCTGCCTCTCCAATTCCTCTGCCATAATAACGACAGGCAAACTCAATTAATACTGGGAACAGTGTGGATGTCTGCACAACAGGTTGCAAAAAAAAAAATTCCCAAGAAAAAAGCAAAAAACCAAACCCCAAAGATAACTAAGAACATTTGCTGCATAATGTAATTCAAAGCTTCTATCTGAAGGACGAATACAAGACATGTTTATTAATGTTACACATTATGTCTTAATTTAAGATGTGAAAGCTTGCTTTTGCACTGCTTTAATTTTAATGATTTATGGTAAGTGTAGCACATACCTAGTTTACCTCGGTAAGACCCATATTATACATTCAACATAGATTTTCTCTCCAAGCTTCTTACTTAGATCAAAACATAATGAAATGACAAAATTATTGCACTCCCCTACATGTATCTGCTTCTAAGATTAGCAAGAAATAGTAATGCATCTTCCTTTGTAATACTTTGAATTTCTGTCAACATCATCATAAAATATATATACCACAAAATATAAATAAGTGTAACCACAAGCCTTTTTATGTGACATCTTTTAAAAGGCTTTCAACATCAATTAGATTTTTACTATTGCTGTTGTTATTCCTGTGATCTAGAAGTAGTCTAGCTAGGTACTAGAAGTAGAAACACTAGTTTAGAAAGGTTAAGTATCAGCAAGATATTTCTCAGGATATTAGAGATGAGTGCATAAGCATGTCACACAAACATATGCTTACCCTCTCATTATATATACGTATATAATTTTATATATATACATAAAAAATAATATTTAATAGCTACTCTGCACTTACTATGAGAATTACACATCCGTAATCTTGGAACCAAGGGCCCAGTGACCCCTATAAAAGCAACCACCATTTTGTAAAATAAATTAAGGAACAGTGAGAAGCAAGAGATAGCATGAGCATGCCCCACACTAACAGCCCCACTATTACCGATTCAGAGAGGAGAGGAGAGGGAAGAGAGAAGGCCAAATCATTTAATCCAAGAGGACGTTAACAAAACAAAGATCCATGACTTCAGGATGCAGTTCTCATGAATTAACAAGCTAGGAAAGAGGCCAAAATACTCTTTCTAAATCATCAGCACAGACTTCTCAGGAACTGGCATCAAACTTTTTTTCACAGACACTTTTCATTAGAAAGAAGTATCAGAATAGGCCCAGCACATCCTCTTCAGCATCTTTTCCCTCCTCACCCAGCCAGGCGAGGAATCTCCTCGCACCAAGCCGTTAGGCACACAGTGCTTCCTGCTCCACGTCGTATGTGGCACTGAGTATGTGTGTATGGGAAAGTCCTAAGTGTCTTTTTTTAAACATAACTTCACTGCCTGCCTCCACTTCAAGGGAGCAACCAATAGGACATTCACAGTGAAAACAAAATAGATGATCCAAATTAGGATATGGGGGAAAAGCAGACAGACACAGCAGGGAGCTTAAGTTTGGAAGCAAAGTATGGGAAGAAGAATGTACAAGACCTACCAAGTATTTTAATGGGTGTTTTCATGGAGAAAGCATTACCTAAATACAGGCTTTACTTCATTATAAAGCTGACCATAATGATGGCACATCTGTTCCTGGTCAAAATATCGCCCTCTGTCCCTCCTCAAAGAAACGACCAAGACATTAAGTTTTGGGTAGACAACTAAATCAAATCAGGAGCAACAGTATTACAATATAAGAATAACTTATTAAAAGCATCAGTTGGCCATTGACTCCATTTACCATTTGGAATATTGCTATTACTTAAAAACATCCATGTGTCAACACAATAGCAGCCTCAAAGCAGTATGCCAATGTTGACACTGCAGAAGACAATTATTTCCATAGGACAACACAGCTGAGGTGTGCAGCCACACGTGGGCTTCTGGTATGTTCCTGGACAGAAGCAAGGACAACTCTCAAACATCTAGAATTTAGTATAATGTACAATTAAAGAAAAGAAACACTCTGCTCCTTTCTTCTGGCAATGTTATTCTATAGTTTTTCCCTCAGTTCCCCGAGGAAGCTATTTTGAAGATGTGGTTATCAAACAAACCATTTCACATACACAGCCACTAACAGTGAATGTTTTATCCCAAAATGAGAACAAAGTTATGTTTCTAAACGTTGGTTCTATACAAAGTGTAAACATACATTTGCTTGGGAACATTAAATATTTTTAGCAAAATGTCTCATCTCGTTTCATCTTTTACTCTAGGGATGGAAGAGCAAGGTACTTCAGGATGTACTTTCTGTGCTGGGACCACTAATAGCAGACGCTCATATTCCACACACAGCTTTCTCCTGGTCCACTGAAGATGCTACTACCTTTGTTCTGTTCACTGGGTACCAGTCACAGATGGTCCAAGGTCACATCAGACACAGTATCAGATCCTCTGCAGGAAGTCCTGTGGCAGAATTTAATATAGACCCATGCAAAATCACAAAACTCCTTATGTAGCGAGCTTGACTAGTGTACTTGAAAAAAAAAAAACAACCCTATTTTTTATTGTTGGCTTGAGAAAAATGTGAACTTATGACTCAGCATGTTTTAAAAATACATCGAACACAACAGGTTAATTCTTGCAAACTTCCAAAAAGGAGCCATTCAGCCAGGTATGGAACTACACTTTCCATAGGGAACAAAAGCCACGCTGCAGGTCATGAGCAGTACGTGTCCAGGGCAATACAATACCATCAACTGCTGCTTCGGTTACAAAGTCAAAGCACGTTTTATTTGGAAAGACTAGCAACTTATAAAAAATTGTAGCTGTTTCATGCAAACCTTGTGTATCTAGCAACACTCCATTTTCCCAAAAAGACCAGGGAGTAAAAAGGGAAGAATTGGAGCTTATACTAAACCATGCAGATGCCTAAAATCACAAGAAGGTGTGGTTCTGCTTCAAATAAAAATAATCTGTTAGAAAAATCTGATTTACATACATATCCTAATCTAGATATTGATACTTCAAAGCAATTAAGTCCTCCGTCCTTTGACAACACTCCTGTTGTCACAAGAACTGAAGTAGTAATAGACAAAACAGGTATCTGATGCATATAAACCATCATATAATAGAGACGAGAAAATCTTTCTTATAGAAATTTATAAAATGCGCCTTAAAAGTAACCTTTCTTCTATACAAACCAACTATACACTTTATGAACCTCATAAAATCAATAGGGTTAGATGAGTTTCATTGTAGTGTAGTTGTCTTAAGGGCACAAGCAAAGCACTGATAAACCCTTGTACACATAATGCAAGCATATTGCTATAAATGGAGAAAACTCACACCTTCTTTAAAAAAGTGTAAAACGAATGTTTTCATGGAGATGATGCTAAAGGAGTTAAGACAGAAATTTCTAAAAATATTTTACAAATAATAATCAGTGACACAACTTCTCTGAGAAAGGCCAGCTTCATGTCTTTCCTGACCTCAATGATACAACATCGAACACCACTGCATAAACTAGAATATTTTAATTTTATAGCATTTAAATAAAATTATAGCTATGAATATAGCTACGATGTATGTAATCTATGCAGCCATATACATTGTAACCCATTCTTGCACATTTCACAGATAGACAAGTTATAAACCATGTACCCATTGACTTTTTTCTTTTTCTCAGCACAGATGGCATTTCAAGTGGATTTTTTTTTTGTGCCACAGCTAACACAAACCACAAAGAAATTACTCTTATTGAATATTGCCTGCTGTTGAAGAGTGTTTGGAAATTACACTCCATTTTTTAAGGGAACTGAAGAGCAGAGAACAAGCCCTGCATTCACATCAATGGCTAACAGATAAAGCAGCAACGCTGACTGAATGC
The DNA here is from genome assembly GCF_028500815.1 of Rissa tridactyla. Lineage (NCBI taxonomy): Eukaryota > Metazoa > Chordata > Aves > Charadriiformes > Laridae > Rissa > Rissa tridactyla. The sequence continues at coordinate 32,056,271 of NC_071467.1, read as the reverse complement.
AGCTCTTCAAGAACCCGTGCCTAATGGTCGCTGCAGATTAACCACACATTTTTCCTCTGCGCCACATTAGAGGAATTCATTGAAATTTGCTTGGTAATGAGATCACTGTCCATTGGCAACTTCCATCACACAGATAAAATTATTTAGACTTTTCTCTTGGCTAGCAGTGGAGGAAGACTTTAAAGGGAAGTAGTTACACTTCTAGAGATGAAGACAAATCTTTCTCAGCAGTGCTTTGAATACGGGATTTTATAGAGAAATGAAAAGCTGATTTATATGTGTATATAGACATATGTATATGTATACACACACAAGCAAAACCTTCTTTTGAAAATAATAATTACCGACAATAATACAGACTGCCATGTCAGGCAGTAGGGCAACTTAGCATTACCACATTTAATTGCACAACCAAATTTTCATGCTTTTATTTTTCACTGGAATTTCATTCCCTGGGAACACCATTGCAAGTCCACAGTTAAAAAACTGGACAATAACACTGGCCAAAAATCCAGATGCTTAAAGTCACCAGCTGGTGTTAGAAGTTCCGTCTCCTAATATTAATACTTCCTCACACATTAGAGGACAGGGTGAACATTGACAACTATGGAAACCCAGGAATAATAAACTAAGAGGTCCATGTGATGACCAGTTGCTACAAAAAAGCCCTACCAAACAGAAAGCCACTTATTCATGAGAAGTAAGCTTTATCCGTATTCTTGCTAGGTCCATCACTCTTAAATCATATCCTGCTCTCACAGGATCAAGTATACTAAACCAGGCTCAAAGGCTACAACCACATGCAGTTGCCGTTATACCAAATTGTGAGAAAATCCCTATCAAATGCAAAACACTATGAATAAAGAGCAGAAAAAGCACCTTGCTTTATTCATGAGATTAATATTCCCTTTGCTTTGAACATTGCCAGGAAAAAAATACCTTAAGAGTAATGTTAACTCATCCAAAATTCACACTTTAACAAGAATATTATGTTGGCAAAATCCTGCTGGAGAGGCCAGCCAGCTTATCCAAGACTGCTGATGAAAGAATAAATTGTCACGTAACTGGTTCCTCTACAACCTGCAACTGATTAGACATGATGGCTGTGGAGATGTCAGCAATACAGTTAAGTAAGAGATATACCATCTTTAAGGTCCCTTCCAACCCAAACCGTTCCATGATTCTGTGGTCTTGAAACGCTCAGATACGCACACAGTACAACACAAAGGAGAGAAATGGGGGAACTGACAAAAGTCCACTGAAAAATAAAGATACGTCATGCACACTTTCAGAATAAATTTTTCTACAGCAGGGGATCTTACATCTTTCTCAACAAATGATCCTACCCAACATATGGCTCTCTGGCAGTGGGGACCTTCTGAATGCTAATGCCCGAGTCTGTACCACCCAGCTATGAAATCCAACCATCTTTATAGCAAGCCCAACCATCCCTACGGTCAGCTACCCTTTGAATGGGACAGGCCTATTGAGCGTGTCCTCTGCTCCCCAGCACTCTTGAGACTTGATCCATCTCACCACTTGAAAGGTGAGTTTCCAACAGTTTGCAAGGAGTCACAAACATGGTCATCTGTCTCAGCATCGCGAGAAGCTGGTTCAGCTGTCACTGCAACAAACACCATGCACACCCAGGCAAGTAATCTGGAAGATGACATTCCAGTTAAATGAGCAAGGTGACTTTTGAAGGTCTAGTTTGTCTCTGTGGTAGCTACCTGCAAAGTTTTTTATTTGCAATGTAATCTACACTTCTCAAAGAAGTTTCTGCTACAGCCCTTCTGCATGCTGCAGGCAGATCAAAGGCATCTCGAGCTGAAAGCACATAAACAGTCTTTCCAGAACACGAAGAAAATGTAGTAGTAGAAAACAGCATCAAGAAATACATAGTTTTTTACTTCAAAATGTACTAACAAACCAATTCTCTGATTGCTCTTTGGATAAGCCTCTTTTTCCCCGCCAACAGTCAGATCCTAGAAGGTACCGCACCTTTTTGCAGCCGACCACGACGAGCAGTTTACCATCAATATGAAACATAATCAAGCTCTAATGACTGCTTGGGTGAAATCCAATCAAGCTGCACACATACTTAACTAAAGTAGTCTAGCAAAACAAAGCAACAATTTACTACTTCAATAATTAGCTGGTGTGGATATTTGGAGAAGCTGCTTTTAAATGCATGGTACTGGCAACTGCCAACATTTTTACAGAAGCCCTGAAATACGGGAATGACTCTGGGAGTAATTCTCATCATATGAAAAACAACCATTTCCAAAGTTTCTAATTACCACAGATGCACAGAAAATAAAACTTAAGAAATGGGAGCATTCAACCTATAGGATGGTGAAAAAACCTCACGCTTCAATCAAGAGCTTTTGGGCTATAAGGAAAGCTAGAGAGCTCAGAAGCTCGTGGAGCTACAGTCAGTAAATCTGAAGCACAGCCTGGCTTCTTGACCTTTTGTTTTCATCCAATTTGACTGAAAAGCCTCAGCAGCCAACAAACAGCTGATGCCCTCTGAAGTTGCCCCATCAATCCCCTCTGCCGAAATTGTGAGGGGTACAGGAAAGGAGCTCCCCCAAGGAGAACTGAGGCGTCTTCTAAAACAGATGGAGAAGCATCACAGAATACAATCTCTGAATAAACAACACCTCTGGATAAACAGAAAAGCACAACTTCATTGTCACGTGCTTCCCTCTGGGAGCAGATTGGGAAGTCCTCCTAGTGAGGATATCATAGTTAAGCAGATACTGCTTTTGATCTTGGAGTCAGGCTCCTGGGGAGTTTTGGCTATGAAAATATGCAAATGTTTCCAGTGAAATGCACGGTACATAATCAATCATGCCCAGCAGGATTACGGATCAACAACACACTCTCTAATCAGAAGGCTGCCCAGAGCTACGTTCCTGGAGAGACCAGACAAGAATATCCTTTAAGGATGAGAATGTAGCACTACCTATACAGTGTTTCTTTATAACGATGGTCAGAAAACACGTCTGCACTTCATTTTACTCCTGTTTTCTGTAGCTATTCTAGAGGACCTAAAGATGCAATGGGGGAGAGAACTCCTAGAGACGTTTCATTTACTTCATTTCAATTCTTTCACATATTCTTCCATTAAACTATAAACTAATTAGTAGATAAAGTATAGGTACGTGAATAAAAATTAATTTTGCCGTAATTGAGAAACTTTTTTTTTTCTTTTATACAAAACAAACAGAAGACAGCAAAATCCAATATATTACTGTCATGGCAAATGTCACTGATTAATAGCAGTGAACCAGAAGAGCACGGGAACTAGAAGGTTTTATTACACAATAGCTATTTTCACACCATAGGAAGTGCTTAAGCAGCTGAGGTTTAGCTTTGGCTTGTCCTGTAAGAGCACAAATGATGTAGAAAAAGTTAGGCAGTTAGAAAGTTCATATTTCTTTCCTTTTTTTTTTTGGAGAAGACAGGGTACAGGAGGACTGGGGAAAAGGAGAACGATGTGGCAAGGGGATAATAAAAATTTCACAATATTTTGAGGTCATCTAGCAAAAGGTTAACAAAAGCAAAACTATTCAAACACTCCCACCCATCAGAGGGGTAGGAGCGATGCCTGCCTAGTTCCTTCTTTAAATCTCTTAACCTTTGGGATGTCTACAGTTACTCCTTTCTGAGACACAAGAAAGGACATCACTTCTGACATTAATTCATAGAGGTTTTGAAGGGTTTCCAGCTACAGCTGGTCCAAATACTTCTGTCTAAAAGGACCTTGAACCCCTTCACCATTTCCAGACACTTACTGTCACCTTTTACCCAAAAAAAGGAAACTTATCATAGAACGGTTTGGGTTAGAAGGGACCTTAAAGATGATCTAGTTCCAGCCCCCCTGCCATGGGCAGGGACACCTCATCCCTTCAGACTTCATCCCTTGCTCTCCATTGCCCACCCTTCCATCCTCACCCTCCAAGAGGCAGAAGCCGTTCCCCACATCCCTGACCTGCACTGGGTCCCTACATCATGACTCACACCCTCACACCGACCATATCAGCAGCTCAGGCTTTTTCTCATCTGTCTTGTTGACTTGCTTTGGGAGTAAGTGTGCGTTATGGTAAGTAACTGATGAAAATACAGATGAGCAAAAAGGCTCTGTTAACTTCCCTGCTGCTGCCTACTGGGGCCATCATCTTCGAGTACATCAGACCTCTACAGATGTAGCTGCCTGAAACACTGGTAGACCTGTGCTTGCTTCTGCCCACAAGACAAGGTGATTAGTCCCTCAGTAACACCACTCTCTTTTTAGAAAATGACCTTTCACTACTCAGATCCTCGGGATCTGGGCTGTGTTTGATCGTTCGTGTTTGAACTGCAGGTCAATCTAAAGCATACTCTCCTCTGTTGTACAGATAACATCTCAATTCTCAGAGATAATTGCAGTTTATAGTTGAGTGGTTAGACCCCTTTCTCCAAGACAGCAGCCCTTTATGCACCAAAACTACCAATAAATTTAAACTTTAAAGAGAAAGGAAGGAATTCAAATTTCCTTATTGTATTAAACAATTCATCTGCTCAAGCTGAACAGTTACATTTAAGCACATCTGAGTTTCAGAAGTAGGAAAGCTATTTAATTCATATAAATTTTGTTCAAAATGACCAAATGAAGAAATCTGAAAAGGGAAAGACTTAATGCTGTTAACCTCTCATTTCATTTTTGCATTCCCAAGCATAAAAAACAGGAAGAAAAAGTCATGGTCTCCTCCTCTTTTAATCAAGCACAGCACATAACGTAGAAAGAAAGGTCTGCAGTATTTTTATAAGATGAAATAGAAAATGTAAACAACGAACTTAAAAATTTAATTTAATTTCAATATTAAAATTCTCCTACACACAATAAAATATTTGTTTCAGGTCTGCTACATCTAGCCTGATGCTATTAAAGTGCTGCCCTATGAAGCACCTTGAATATTCCAGGACTTTGATGGTTAAGACACCTCCCTTGTACACCAGGTACCCCAGTTCAGGTCCTTGTTCCAAATAAAACAACTAAAGAACCTGAACCCACACCTTCCACGCTTCAGGCAACTAGGTAAGTGTTGGGCTAATTATATCTAATTAATAACAGTTACGCACTTGCCTGAAGTGTGGAAGGTGTGGGTTCAGGCCCTTTTGATGTTGTATTAATTAATTAGATCTACCCCTTCATTCCAGATTTCATTAAGAAACAAAATTCTGAAGTGTCCGTGATTGCCATTAGTTTCCCATTTTCCCGCACGTGCGACGGCCACCAGCCTGTCCCTGCTCTACACTTCCATCTACTTTAATTCCAGTGCACCTGAGTGTACCCATCACCCGGAACACCAGGGACCTAGTTTATGTATTTTCACATTTCTAAAATTCCAGAGTCTATAAGCAATAACAAGAGCCCTGTGGGTGAATGCTTCAGAAGCAACAATTACTATGCCGGTGTTTTCTGAACTGTTAGTTATTTTGGATACAGGACTCAAAGATTTTCATTCTTATTCATTGAGATCCTTAAAAACAGATAAAATGGGATGGGCTTTGTTTCATTTTATGGTGAAAGTGAAGTATACTTATCCACGTTAACAGCTCTTTTGCAGACACTTTGTCAGAGCTCTTACGGAGACACTCACATGCCCTTGTTAATAAGGATTCTGCAGTATTACAAACTTCTGTCTCAAAATCACTTACGTATTGTCCTGGGTTTAGAGAGATACCGCAAAATTTAACGTTACCCTTTACCTTGGCATCTGAAGTAAAGTGGGTAACCTTCTCAGCTCCACTAAGGTTTTAAAACAAAATAAAGAGCAAGCTTCATTTCCATTGCATTTTTCTACTTCAAAACCACAGAAGAAAGTTTTTTTGTAAAAGGGGTGTATGTAGCAATAAGAAAATGAAGATCACATTAAACTCCTTATTTCGCCTACGCTTTTGTAAACATAATCTGATTAATTCAAGATGACCTTTCACAACTGGATATGATAAATAATCTGCGAAGGCAATCAGCAAGCTGCAAAGGCGGATGAATGTTCTCATCAGAGGAGAGGACAGTAAGCAAGTCCTGCCAGGAGGAGAACAAAGGAGGAATTCACCTCTGTGGAACACGTAACTCCATCAGCGCAGTCCTAGAGAGAAGACTGGAAAAGGCTTACAAAGAGGCAGGAGAACGCCAAATGCCTCGACTCTTACTTCTCAGAGAATATGACTTAAGAGATCAAACTGTGCTGAAGAGGAAGAGAGGCTGGGCATTCCTCTCATTACAACAACAAATATTTAGTAAGATCTCCAAGCAAAGGTTTTAGTGTTCCTCCTGTCTGGTGTGGACAAATGGCCCAATAAATCACCTTAGATTAAAAGGGAAACTTGAACTTGTCCTCAAAACTGTAGCAACAGCAACCGAGATGTTTATCATACTACCAAATTTAGACTCTAGGTTTTTCTACTTCATTTTCTAATTCTCCTAAAGCAGCAGGTCAACCTGCATGTCTGAAAACACACAACAACATAATATGATCACTTATCTGTTCGCAACAAAACACACGAACAATGACCAATTTTAGAAGAAGCCTTTGCAAATTAACATATTTCTTATCATCTTAAGCATCTTGTGCTCACAACTGGCATCACAATTAGTCTTAAGAAGGCATTAAAGATGTTTATTCATTCTCATTTCCACCTTGTTGAGGAAAAAATGTTCATCCCTCCAAAGAGGGATGATCTTGCAGCTACAGAAAAGGGGAGCTTGACTCCTTCTTCAGGTGGATTATCTGCATGAAGCCACACAAAAAGGCCCTTAAATCCTGTACTTTGGCTGCCTGAATTGTAAAATGGAAATGCTAACATATGGTCGGTGCAGGACATTGGACTAAGTGACTTCCTGAGGTCCCTGCTGACCAGAATTTTCTGATGGTCCTATTTGCTTTGAGACGCATAAATATGAATGAGAAGGACACTCAGCCACTGCAGGGTTGATTACCGGTGAAAATTTCAAATACAATTTCAAGCCTTTAATGCATAGCTTTTTACTAGATATATGGGGAAATCCTGTCAAAATGCTCATGAACTTAGCAATTTTCACAAGTGTCATCTATGAGAGCCAGAGGAAAACAACAGTCACGCTGTTCTGGATGATGTAGCCGAACCTGATGGTTTATGTTGGGTTTCAGAAAGCAAACAAACCAAAAAACAACAAAACATCCAGTTTGACTACATATTTTTTAAGTGGCACTACTAATTCAGAAGGCATTTCACTGAATATTATGTGCAAGTGAATTTATCAGGCAGATTAAGAAAAAAATCTGATGCCAACATGAAATTACAAACAACAAAAAGAAAAAGCACTTGTCATCTTGCAACACAGAATACTCAATTTGTTGTCAGTTTTTCACCATTAATACAGGTGAGACTGTTTAGCATTACTGGATATGTTTCTTTTACACTAATATTCAGCATTTCCTAGAGAAGTCATTCCCTTTCTCTCTCAAAGCAGTGAAGTCCTTCCCCAAAGTTCAAGGTTCTAGACTGACGTTTTCGAGCCCCTTCTCCTTAAATCACTAGCCAGTATGAAATTCTCAGTTTTGCCTTCTCTTACTATTATTCCACTTAAATATCAGGAAGCAAAAAAAATAGAAAAACAAACCTTGAATTTCTTGCTGTGATATATGTCAAATCTCAGATTAAAGAACAAGTATTCTTCTCAAAATACTTCCCTATAAATAGTTTATAATTAAAAGTGGAACTGTCCAGATGTGAATGTTGAAGACACAAACATTTATGTGCATTCACAACAGATCCTCAAGGAATAATGAATTAAAAAGCAATACTGAAATCCCAAAATCCCCACTTTGTACAAATTTGATTTCCCTGAATTGGCTTTTCCTCACTACATTTTTCTATTATTTTCATAGACCACGTTATGACCCAGCCCTATATGTACACGTATACAGGGATGTAACAGAACCTAAGATACTACATCCTCACTACACAGCGTAAGTCACTGCACACTTCCATGAGTATAGAGTGGTTACATGAATGACAGTACAAAAAAATTTAAAAAATTCCTAGCAGGTAAGATGATTCTGTGTCTAATTTAGATTTCTTCTCAGAATGAAGCTGGGTCAAAAATTTCTTCCCATTAAGACACGTCCTTTCCTGGGAGCACCTCAGCTGCAGCACATTAGAAAAGCAAAAACATTCCAAAAGCAATACAGTCCTACCCCACAGATGGTCTGTTTCTGCTACTAGTGTTTTCAGTCTTCTAGTAGATCTCTCAAGTATTAGAGTTGTGATTGACTTTAGACTGCTTGGAGACGAATACTAGTCTCACCAGTTCACTGTACCGCTTACCAAGTTTGCCTCTAATATCCCATTTGAAAAGAAGAGGGGGTAAAAAAAGAGCTTAAAATACAACACAACACCAAAAAAAACCAAACCCAACTCTCCTTACCTTGCTGGAGGCACATCAATATTTGAAGAAACAACCTTGCGCTTCTGTTCCAGAAGACAAACAGAGCGAGTGTTTTCCTTTTCACACTCATGAGCTCTGTTTGGTTTTTTGGTCTCTGCTGTTTTTAAATCTTCCTCCTTTGTGGTGAACAGGAGAAACTGTTGGTCTGGCAGTTTTTGACTGATGTCACTTTTTACATCCTCCTGTTGAAATGCAGGGAAGGTCATTTCACGCTTGACGCTGGCTGCCTGTAAAATTAAAAGCAATTATTAAATTTTTGTCTAATTCTCCTGAAATGTAGGGGGGGGGAACCCAATACCCACAGGCATTTACTTCTAATTAGTTCTTTGAATCAGAGGATACCATTTCTTTGCCCTTTATAAATTCTAAAACTGCCATTAATTTCTCAACAGTGTTGAAGACTATCCCGGAAAATAAGCAATTCTTGTCCATTTGACAAGGCTATCAGTTACCTCTTAATGCTAAATTTAAAAGGTATTTGGAGTATCAGAAACCACAGTATATACAACATATATTTAATGTAAACACACCTGTGCTGCATAACTATGCAAAAGAAATCATAGTTGTCCTCCTCTTAAAATTCCAGGAAAAAAAGGCAGATTTTACCTCGATAAAAGGCAACCAAGAAACTAAAGCACTTCCGACAGCCACTTAATGGGTTAACAGTTGTATTTGCAAGCAGGGTTTCTCGATGAGCATAAAAGTAATATGCTGTGATCCCACTTGAGCTGCCAGAAGGCAAAGGGGAGCAAGCGATGGTGGCAGGATCTCCACAAGGAGCCTGGCCAGCGGTGAGGAGGAGGGACACACACAGAAGCAGTGTCCGGTTGCCTCTTTGGCTGCCAGTGCTTCCCAGATCTCCAGGCCTGCTGCTTCCCGTAAGCAAAGACTTCCCAGCCAAATAGGTATCTTAAGAGATAAGCTACCTCTCTGGAATATGACGTGTCAGTGTTTATAAAGAGAACTGTTGCAGGGATGCACTGAAGAGCATGGAAAGCCAGCAGAACCAAGCCACTCCACCTTCCCAGAAAGCAAAACCAAGTCCAGCATCTTGATTTTCCCCTGCAATACCGTTCCCTGGCCAGCTAGGTTCCTCAGCTTCACAGGGCCAGACCTATCTCCCAGGCTGTCGCCACCCTCTCATCCTGCCATACATCGGCCAAGCTCTTCCAGCCCTTCCACCTGCTGGCTTCCTCGTGTCCCTGTGAACACAGAGCCCACCAGAGGCATCTGCTAATAGAGTTATTTCTGGATATCTGTGCTTTTAGTACCAGGAACTTCAACTGGCAATTTGCCACAAGTCCAGGAGATGCACCAGGGCAGCAACCCCTCCACCCCACCCAAAAAGCCAGGCGAAATACAGACCAACAAAAGGGCTGCTTGTCCTGCCTCCAGCAGAGGTACTTCCATGCCACATGCACCACCTCGGAGAAATCCAGATGCCTTCTAGGACTCACAAACTGGTTTTTTTTTAGATACTTGTAAATTACTGCTGATCTTTACGGTGGAGAAATCTGGGATGTGTCACCCTCAGACAGTAACAGCACCAATAAGCTGAAATTCCCATGTAAACTCTTCCCCCGTACTCCTCCTCCTTTTCATCATCAAAAAAAAAATAATCAGTGTATATGTGTATATATTTGTAGATAAAAATGTATTATTCTCACCACAAATCTCCCTGTTTACAGCTTTCAGACCTTGGCAGGTATAAAAATCGTGCAAGCAATTTTAAGTCCACAGGAAAAACAATCTTGCCAAGGTAATTTTGTTTTGTTCGGCAAAGTATATAACATCGCTAGTGCATAAATACTTACAACTGATGATTTAATTGTCTCATTCTAGTGCTTTCATGGAAGGGCTTTTAGTTGCTTCAAGAACAAAACTAGAATTGTTACTTTATGAATGTAAATAGTAGAAAGAATTAGTCATTTTACACTCCTTCACACACAAACAGATGACACATTACCAAGAAAATCTGCCTGGAAGACAAAACAGTCACCATGTGATCACACAGAATTAGAAGAAGACATATAAACAACAAATTTAATTCTGATTTAATGATTATTTTTTTTAAAACTTCTAGATTTACAGTAAGCCCTTTTTTGAGCGCCTGAGGATTTTAACAGATGCTGAGCTGCCTTCAATTTTCATCAAAATTGGCTTAGAAGTTATGCACCAAAGCAAAAAAAAAAGACCTGAAAACAGCCAAGTTCCAATATCCAGCCCCTAGAAATTATACAATGCCAAACAAAAGTATGCGTAAGACTTGAATTCCATCCCCTCCGTTGCCACATGGTCTTCCATTGCATGACCACACATCTTTTTTGATGGAATCTTTCATTGCATGACCACACATCTTTTCTTCCACCCTCTTTTTCCACCTTATCCAGTGCAGAGGACGGTGCTACGCAGGGCATGAGCTGCTACACCCACTGTGCGTGATAGGATGCTGGTGGGTACCCGGCAAGGTGCTGGTGTGGCACAGGTGGCACTCATGGCACAGGTATGAGACAGGACCCAGCAGTTTCCTCCTCACTCTGCGCAGCCCTTAGTGGAGAAAGCACTGAGAGCAGGGGAGAGGGGCAGCCTCCCTCCTTCCCCGCTCCCCGATGCCAGGCTGAATACGGTATTCATCGGGATGATTTTTATTTTTTTTAACCCAATAAATCCATGATTTTACTGAAGGAAAAAAAATAGTATTTTTTTCCTCAATTTACGAAACTGTAATACTTTACTCAGTTTCAGCAAACACATTGTGCCATACATTATTAAGTTTTCTTTATAGACCTAAATAGTGACAAGAGGTTGCAGACTCAGACTACAAGGCTAAATAGCAGGGCCTGTCATGATAGGACAGGGGGTAATGGCTTTAAACTAAAAGAGGGCAGATTTAGATTAGATATAAGGAAAACATTTTTCATTATGAGGGTGGTGAAACGCTGGCACAGGTTGCCCAGAGAGGTGGTAGATGCCCCATCCCTGGAAACACTCAAGGTCCGGTTCGATGGGGCTTTGAGCAACCTGATCTAGTTGAAGATGTCCCTGCTCACTGCAGGGGGGATGTTGGACTAGATGACCTTTAAAGGTCCCTTCCAACCCAAACCATTCTATGTTCTACAAAATACAGCCTAAAATATAAATAGCAGAATACTCGTACTGTGATACCAGGTATTCATATATAACAAAATTATTCACATCCAGTTCAAATATATTCAAATAACAGCTTGGTTTTCATACGTCAATGCACCATAATTAATAGCCGTCCCCATGCAAGCATACAGAAGTGAGGAATGACAAAAAACACAGAAGCACGTGTTCAGGTTGCAGAGCTGCTGCCAAGAGTTCCGCTCCTTTGGCTAAATGGCCAGAAGCAGCAGAAGACCAAATACGATGCTTATACTAACTCTCTTCCTCTCCTTCAGTTTTCAACAGATGTTTGGAAATATTAACCTCTTTCTAAACTTTCCCTTGAGAGTGATGGCAGATAAAGAATCTTTTCTGCTTTAAAAGCAGGTGATCATGAGAGAAAGCCAAGAGCTTCCCCCAGTTGCAAGTTTCCAGTAGCTTTCTCCTGCTCCCCAGGCAGTTTTTCTATTTTAATTCATCCATGCCTACGGGAGCCATTTCCACTTGAGACACCTGCCCTATCTGGAAGGGTACGGGGTCTTTTGCTGGAAATCCAGCCACCTACACAAGCAGCTGCTGATGTGGGGAGCAAAGAGGACCGCAGTCACTTGACTGATCAGGTTCCTCACTTTGTGGCAAACACGTTAACTACCAGCACCCTTCTGCTTTCAAGCTCTACTTCACCATCACTCACAGTTCAGAGATAATACGGACAATTTCCAATATATCTTTAGAGATAAGTAAGTGTTCTGTCATATCTTATCAGGAACTTTTTTGGGGGTCAAAGATCCTTCATATTCTTTTAACCACTTTGAGGCTTGTGGTGGTCCTCTAAGTCCTTAACATAATTCAGCAAAAATTTCATGGAAGGTCTAGTCCAAGTAGACATAGCCTGGCTCGGAGACAGACAGATGTTAACACTGTAACATCAATTTATTTCAGCTTACTCCCAACACTTCACTTTTCTCTTTCCTTAGTTGTTCTCAAACTCCATGATCACGTTGTTCCCTGATGATTTGGTTTTTATTGTCATCATACCTCCGCATTTGCCACCCTGTTGCCTCCAGTATCAACTGCTGATAAAACCTAACAGAGTTTTTTCCATACACTTAATTAATTATTGCTTGTACAAAGCCATTTTATAACAGGTTGGTTTTCTATGCAATTCGTTGTGTATTTTCACCCTTAAGCCATTAGCAACCTTCAGCTTACTTTCAACCGAGTCCTTTGCAACCTGGCCTCAGGCAGCCGACATCACTTGGACGTTCAGACACAGCAACAGGAATTACAAACCATCTGCAAATTTTAAAAGATAGTTTTGTTTCTGTCTGCAGTTACCCTCACCTGCCTTTGACAACTTCTCTCCCATCACCATTGGGCAAGAGAAACTTCTGATACGCCACACTCAGTATTACCTGCACCTTCCGCCCTGAAGTTCAGCTCTGGCACTGCCCCATGCTTTGGGTCTGATCTGGCTTTACTCCTTCCACTGCTTCTCAGCAAGCACCGGCCACGCCACTCACTCTCCTCTCAGGTTTTCAATACCTAGTAGCATGACCATTTTCATGAACTTCTTCAAAGGCATGAGCTGGGTCACAGAGCAGTCTCCCCTTGCTTGTTTTGAAATATTCTTGCTTGTTGAGCACAGCAACATGGTGCCGTGGCAGCCCCACTCCAGCAGATCTAGACAGATGCTGCTTCAACCAGGCTGTTTAGTAATCACAGAACGGAAGGGACCCTAAAGATCATCTAGTTGCAAGTCAATGGCAGGGACACCTCCCACTAGACCAGGTTGCTCAAAGCCCCATCCAGCCCTTGAACACTTCCAGGGATGGGGCATCCACAACTTCCCTGGGCAACCTGTTAATCTTCCTGCAAAAACTGAAAGCAATTTCGTGCTTTGGTTTCTAAGTAGAAACTTTACTTAACAAAAAAAGGAAAGTGTTCTAGTTTCTGTTTTGAAGTTGTCAAGACAATAGTATATATTTAGGTTGAGGGTTTTACTTTTCAGTTCTTGCCTGATTCATTATTATTATTATTAAAGTGACAAAATTTAATACGTTGTGTGACAGCTGAATGATTACCTCAGTTAATATTTTCAGCAGTATATTAATAATTTTTCACTGCAAAAGTCATCTTAACTTGCCTATAGAAACTGTATTTGGTGGTGTCTTCTCATAACCAGCCCTGAACTCCACGTGCCCCAATCGAGACCATGAGTTGCAAAGGAAGTCCTGCCCAAATTAAAGCATGATTAACATCAACACAAATTTTGAGGAATTTAAAGAAATTTATTCTTTACAGAGGATGTGCAGACGGCAATTTTTCAATAGTTTAGGCTTTAACTTATCTGCAGTCAATTTTTGTTATGCCCCAAAGCACAGCCTGATAAGATGCTCACGTTGCAGTCAAACTTCAGTCTTCTCCGATTTCAGTCCAATTTCAGCTTGGATTTTGCCCTGAACAGCAGAAAAATTATCGATCAGACAGCTCAAGTATCGAACTGCCTAGTCAAAGCATCAGCAAACACTAAAGTAGTCATACCATATTTATATGCAAATGCAGAGACTTACATTTGACAGATTATATATGTGATCTCTTGAGTACAACCTGACTGGGCTTTAGCATCTTCCCTTGCTTCTGGTGCACTGCTGCTTAAAAACTAAAGTTATTTAATTTTCAAATAGTTCACTAGCATTTAACAGGGATCAAGATGCCTGTGTTTCTTATACAATGGAAAGTACTAAACTCCCCAAAATATTAGCATCATTTACCTGTGTGTGACCCAAATGTTCAGAAATATGCCTTCGAATGTGAAAACTGACTCCCACCTATGTTCTTTCAAATTTCCAATTTTTTTACGCGTTACCTGCAGATCCAGGTGGGCACACCAGGAGCACAGACCTCATTTTTAACAGGCTTTGTAATGGCCTACACCAACAGATGGCAATAGAGAAAAAATACCGAAAGAATTGCCTACTTTGTTGACGGTTTTATTAACAATTCAGGGGCTGATTTACCAACGAGGAGTCGGGCAGTGGATGTGATGGAAGTTTACAAGCAGAAGGCAGCTGCCCAGCACAGAGCATCGCATGCCCAAGCAGCACTGCCTCCAACCCTGTGGCTTGAGGCAGCACCTCGATCAGAGGGCTGATGCACCTCTCCTATGAATGCAGGCTGAGAGAGTTGGGGTTGTTCAGCCTGGAGAAGAGAAGGCTCCGGGGAGACCTTATTGCAGCCTTTCACTACTTCAAGGGGGCCTACAAGAAAGCTGCAGAGGGACTTTTTACAAGGGCATGTGGTGACAGGACAAGGGGTAATGGCTTCAAGCTGGAAGACAGCAGATTTAGATGAGATATCAGGAAGAAATTTTTCACTATGAGGATGGTGAGGCACTGGAACAGGTTGCCCAGGGAAGTTGTGGATGCCCCATCCCTGGAAGTGTTCAAGGCCAGGTTGGATGGGGCTTTGAGCAGCCTGGTCTAGTGGGAGGTGTCCCTGCCCATGGCAGGGGGGTTGAAACTAGGTGATCTTTAAGGTCCCTTCCAGCCCAAACCATTCTATGACTTTATGATCTTCAATGAAGCTACAACGATTTACTCCAGCTGAAGAAGATGTAGACACCGATTGCATCTGCCTGCCAAGAAGCAGGCCAGCAAACAGGGGCTCGGCAGAGCAAGGCTTGTGTCACGCTGTCAGGCAGCAGGATGGCCATGAGAGCCCCGCAGGCTCCCCTGATCTTCTGGGGGGACACCGGTTAACTCCTATTTCTCCTCACGTTGTCTGCTGGGATTCTGGAAGGACTCAGATGTCTGAGAAAGTCCCCTCCGTGCACAGTTTGAATCCTAGAGGCTTGGGTAAATTAAATAATCTTGCAACTATGGCCTATTATGTTTTGTTCATACAGATAAAAGAGCTCATTTTATAACAACAGCAATAAAAGTACCTGTAAAAAACACTAATTTTAATTTACGGGGGTAAAAATTTTACTAATTTAAAATTATGGGGGTGTAGGGAAGTACCTGCACAAAAGTTGACTGCATCCAAAACTCCCTATAAAAAAAAAAACACGCTACTGGGAATACGCTTTGGGAAACTAGCTGCTTAAAAAAAAAAAAAAGACTTATCTTAATAATCCTGATGCCATTGCCATGTTTCCATTTTTGTACAAACTTCCTTTTCTCCCTCAACCCGTAAAGTTATACTTCTTTTATTTCAGCTACAGGCCACCATAACTGGACTCAACCGCAGTGTCACTTCATTCCAAAACCACCAGGATCCCTTACAAGCCACACTGGATGCTTTCCACATTGCAGGGAGGCAGGAGGAGGGGAGAGAACACGTTAATTAAAAAACTATTAAAAAAAACCCAACACCCCCAACAACAGTCACCCAACACATGGCTCCAATGCTGGATAAATGTGCATTGTCAATAAATAATTTTAACTTAATTGTGAGTCCTAGCCACAATATGTACAATATGTCCTATGTACAGTATCAACACTATATAGCTGTTAAAGAAGACAGTTCAGAATAAGGATTTTTGATTTCCATCTGACTTACTATGTAATCGGTTGGTCTAATTCCATCAAAAAACTCTTTTGATTAAACACCAATAGCTACAAGATGGTTTAGCACCAGCCAACCTGCTGTATAACTCTTTTGGTTTTTATAAACAATTTTTTCATTCTGACTTTATGACCATCTCTTTCTGTTTTCTGAAATAGTTGTAAGCATGCTAAGTGCTAGGGACTGCCAATAAAACTTCCATCTGGTAAGAAAACAAAAGTCACACGATTATTTTTTTTTAAACAAGGCTTTAACAACATTTTTGATCCACTACAGAAGAAAAATGCAGCTCAACAGGGGAAGGAAAATAAGGAATCAAGATATTTCACCATAGTGTATTAATGGAAAACAATAATGAAATGTATGTCCTTAATATGATACACATTTTAAAAGTCCAGCCATAACAAGAGCTTAGTAACTGCAAGGCTCTTTTCAGGCCAGCCTGAACAGCTAGGCTATCCTCTAGGGACAGGGATAAGCCGCTTTTCTGAACAACAAAGAAATCAGGAATAAAGTTCACAAGCAACAATGAGAAATACCGAACTTATTACCAAGATAACATCATGCAAATAAAAAACAGTTAAGTTAAATCCCCAGAAGGACAAAGGTTTTGGTTTATTCGTACTACTTCATACAGTATTTCCAGTTCAAGTTCCCATAACAGAGTTTTTTATGTAAAAAGGCTCTAATTTTTGCCATCTCAAACGGCATCCTCACTGGAAGGACAGAATGCATTGAATTTCCAATTCACCAGAAATCTTTATTCATACTGGAATACAAAGAGATAAGACAGATTCTCGTAATGATGCTTGGAAATAATCTGCCCTGAATTTCAATGTATTATTACATTTTCGAGTATATTTTGCATTTAATTACTCACTTCACCAGCAGTTGCTCATTACATATAAACCATGTCAATCTAATCACTCTAAGCATTTGTAAACTGCTGCTCTCTAACAATACAGAAGATACTGCATTTTAAGGTCACTGTAAGTGTTCTTTACAATATGTAGTATGCATTACTGTATAGTAACGTAGTAATCATTTTCAGCCAGGCTAGGACAAAGTCCCTATCTTCAGCATTTGACTGAATATACAAAACCATCCACAGAATGTATTTTCTAGATTTTAAAATACAAATCTAAACATGTGTGTGGCCTGGATTCACGATATGGTGTTAGGCAGCAAGAACTAGGAGTCAGCAAGAAGTTTCCACCCTTTCATCATCACATGTATGTCAGCGCTTATCTGGCTAAATATAACTCATCTACAAAACCCGTGTGCCCCAGCACCAGCCTAAGGTGTTTCTGAATTATGTACCATCTACCCAGATGAATGACAGAAACTTTCACTCCCACATTTGAAATTCGGTGCCCATCCAGGTACTTCTTGTATCCCAAATAGAACAATTGCCAATTTGTGACATTTGAAGTTCTGCACTAACTGGCCCCAGCAGCACAGAGGTTATTAAAACTGGACAGAGAGATGTTACTAAGATTACAGGGGGAGACCGCGAGGAAGACTGGGAATCCATGGCCCTTCCCATACACCATTTTCAGGTCAAAACAAAAATGGTTCAGAGATATTTGAGCCTTTTTCTCTCTACCATATGAACAAAAGGATGAAGATGTGAAAGTACAGCAGCTTCCTTTCCCATCCCATACGAGCCATATCCATTTCCTTACAGAAAAGCACATGACATGACTTCTAAGATAATCAGACACCAATTAGTAACCATTACCATAAATTAATACCAATTATTGAATGCATATATCTTCAAAATTTGCTTGCAATGTTTAATTCTCAAAGAAATAACTCCATGCTCTGTAGTCTGGAGATGCTGCACAGGCAAGTGGATGCCTGCGGACACGGCTAGCTGGGTTCAACTGGACGACAGCCCCCCGGCATGGCACGTCTGGAAGGATCTCAGCAGACGTCTTTCAGCCCTGTCTTCCTTTTCTTAAATAAAACAAGCCCCTGAGAAACACACTGCCTCTAAACATCTAAAAATTAAGAAGCTAGCTTGGAAAGCCTTAAACAGAAGGAAAGTGGAGGATCGTAGTCGCAAGAAAAGCAGGTTCATTTTTCATTTAGCGATCCTGTTGTTGCACTTCAGTATTTGCTAAACACGCTCATCATAGAGCGCTTGGATACTCCACCAGGCTAAAAAGGACTTGGCCGGCAGGAACAGGCAGCCATAATTGCCTTGCCAATTACTGGCTTCCCAAACAGCGAGTTTAAAATGAACTAAACCAATTATCACATTTTCTTGCAGCGACGTACGTGCCTGGCCGTGCGAGCGGGACGGGTGTTTGCCAGGCAGCGCATCCTCCTCGCCTCTCCTGCGGCAAAAGCAGCATGAGAAGTGCCCCGTGCCACCAGGACAAGCTGCGCCTATGCACAGGACAGGAGAGGGACTGGAAATGCCTGCCCTGGGCTGGCCAAGGAGCACTGAAGGGCAGAAGAAGAGGATACACCTGGGTCTTGCTGGCCACCACTGGGAAAGTTTGAAAAGTCTGGAATTGGAGATAAAAACGAGTGTGCTAATGCAGGGTAGCAGGGAAGTTCAAACAAACTTTTTTGTTCTTATTTCTATTACATTACTGCTCACAATTACAATCTGTAATTAGTGAGCACCACCAAATCAGCTGTTCTCACTGCACTGGCTGAAGCCGTGAAAACTCACATCAGGGTATTTTCTATGGTAAGCCTATGAACATCTATTTTCTCTGAAATGGTGATTTTTCCTACTTGTAAGAGATGCAAAGAGAGTCCTAATGGCAGTGAGAAAGTTTCTACTGTCTTTGCTGCCCCTAATTTTGATTCTGTCTACATTAAGAAGTTGTACAGAACAGCTTCGGTTTTAAGTAACTTAATACAGCCTTGTGTACGGATTGTCTTATGGACAGAAATATCGGTCTGGCCTGTATTACCCGAATTTCATGTAGAAATAAAATATCTTTAATTTCAACTATTTCGACACCATTGCTGGAGATCTACAAGAAGATCCACTTGTTTCTCTTTTCATTTGCTGGTGGTTTGGGATCAGTAAGGATGGCAGCGGTTCAAAGCAGAAGGGAGAAATACCACCACCACTTTTATCACCTCACTCGGGATTGAGTAAGAAGAGCTCCCAAAAATCACACCATACAAGAGGCAGCGGGGAACTCCCTTACTAGATTTTGGAAATGCTGCCTCACTGCTCCTCAGTAAGAAACCCTTGATTGGTTCATCTGCATTTGAAAGCCCTCCTCCTCTGTCTGGATAGAGATACATAGCAGAGTATGTCTACAGAGAAGAAAAACAGATTAGTTTTATTTTCAAGATCTCTTGCAAATATGGTACAGAGAGGTGTGAGATTTCTAAGGTCAGAAGCAACTGTCTGTCTTCAGAAGTAGCCGGCCAAG